>NW_022196896.1:104569012-104581297 GCF_008632895.1 Mastomys coucha
AAAAAAAAAAAAAAAAAAGAAAGAAAAAGAAAAAGAATAGGATCATTACATCAAAGGGTCCAAGTGAGTCTCAGAGCGGTTAGGAAGCTCCAGGTGCTGGGAAACCCAGATTCTTTAGCCCAAACTCACGTTTGTAAATTGACTTTGTTATGCCTCCTTTTGTGAAGTTTGTCTTTTTATTTCGTGTGTAGTTTGTCCTGTGTGTGTGTGTGTGTGTGCGTGTGTGCTCATGTAGTGGGTATGTGCATGTGCTCATATAGTGGGTATGTGCACAGGCACATGAGCATGCATGTACTGTGTGTGTGCGTGTGTGCTCATGTAGTGGGTATGTGCACAGGCACATGAGCATGCATGTGAAGGACGGAGGTTAATGTTAGGGTGATGTCCTTTATTGCTGTGATAGGACACCATGACCGGCGCAACGGGGGCTTACAGTTTCAGAGGACGAGTTCAAGACCATCACGGTGAGGAGCACGGCAACAGGAAGGTGCCTTCTGTTCACCAGCGACCTACTTTCTCTGACATGACCACCCCTCTTAATCCTTACCCATAGGGACCCAGCATTCAAGCATATAAGCCTATAGCGATTCTCATTTCAACTATCGGAGTCACTCAACCCAGAGCTCCCTGATTGGCTAGTGGTTCTGACAACCATCCTGTTTCCACTTCCCAGTGTAGAGTTCAGATTTGAACTACCACACTTGGCTTTTTACATGAGCGTTGGGGTCCTGGACTCAGGCCCTCAGGTACTTGTGGTAGGCACTTTATCAACGGAGCCACATCTTCAGTCTCCTTTAGGAGCGTTTGACATGATCATTACTCAGGGAGGGTGTGAGGGTTGACATGGGCTCTGACCAGCGTGGGTCCTAGCGTGTCTAACTAAGGAACCCATCTCTTTGGGAAGCCCGCTAACTTAAGTGTGGCTCTTGGTGTGGTGTGGACCGAAGCAGAACACAGAGGGCTAAAACTCACAATCCCCCCTGCTTTACGGTATTACATGAACCTCTGCATCTAGGATCCATCAACGAACAAAGCGAGGACCTTTTTGTTCGTCCTCTCATTACCCCAGGAAACCAAGTTAAAAGATGAAATCCTGAACCCAGCAATGTTCGTAGTCATCACCACCGAGGGCTATAGACCATTAGGTTATATCAAGCCTTTGACAGGTCACTGATTTCTTAATTAGCAGCTTGTGACTCATTGCTAGAGGAGTAGGAGGCCTCTTGTGACCCTGGGCTGTCCTAATTGCCAATTGAGCTGCTCTAGCGGGCTCACTCTGTGTATTTTGAAAACCTAATACTGCCACCAGCAATTTCACGATCTCGCAGGCAACTTCTAAACATCTTTAAAGATGTCACCTCTCTGTGTTATTTCATCTAATGAGACCCAAGGGCAAGGCAGCCCTGTCTTCCTCCTTCAGAACTCTGTCTGGATCCTTCGCTGTCTGCTTTAGTGCCACAGGGGCTGTGTTCATCTCGTCTCTGTTTCCCCGAAATGTCTTCTTGAATTTTAAGCAATTTATTTTTACCTCACTAACAGACATAGAGCATCCGAGACATAGAGCATTTTGGGACAAAGTGGACATGGTAACAAAGTCCTTCCTCATGGAGGGAGCTGATTTCAGTGTGAACCCCAGGGCACACGTGCTGTATTCTGTCCTGCGTGAACGTCAAGTGTGTGGAGTTGCTGGGAAGCGAGTGTGGACAATTCGAAAAAGATCAATCTGAGAAGACCAACTTTCTGTGCTTAGGGCATTTAGAGTCAGCTATGGAGGCAGAAAGAAGTATACAAGCACATACAAGGTGGGAGAGAATGACCATCTGGAGGTGCTTGCGCTCATGGGGAGTGTTGTCAGATCGACAGAATCTAGTTTCACCTGGTTGGATTAATCGCTGTGGGAAGAACTGTCTTTACTGTGGGCAGGAACCATTCCTTGGGCAGCGGGGTTCTGGAGTGCGGAATTCTGAGAAAACTGAGCATGAGAATTCATTCATCTCCCTCTGTTGCCTGACTAGATTCAACGTGATGGCTTGCGGCTTCCTCTGCCTCACCACAGAGGATGGCAGCTTGCAGTAAGCCTCAAGTGTTCCTTAGGACGCTTGAGACCCTGTGCTGTGCTAATTGTCAGTGGAGCTGCTGTCATAGGCTGGCTCGAAAACCTAATACTGGGTATTCTGTCATAGCGATGGGAAAAGGAAATAACAACTTTCACCAAATTTCTATATAAACACATGTGAGCGTGCACATGCACACACACACACACACATTTTCATATATGTCATTTCTTCTTCTTTTTTTTTTTCAAGACAGGGTTTCTCTGTGTAGCCCTGGCTGTCCCGGAACTCACTCTGTAGACCAGGCTGGCCTCGAACTCAGAAATCCACCTGCCTCTGACTCCCAAGTGCTGGGATTAAAGGCATGCACCACCACTGCCTGGTGTCATTTCTGCATATGAGTGTGTGTTTCCCCTCTGTCATCCTCTCCGCCCTTCCTTGTGACAGCTCAGTCACTCACGTGGCTCCATACACCTTACTATGTCCATTATCTCCTCAGTTCTGCATTCTTTGCTCAGTCTCCTTTACTGTCGCTTAGCTTGCTATCCTTAAAGGCTAAGGTCATGAGACCCGTCTCAGCCTCTCTGCTCCTCTCTTGGAGCCCTTTTTTTCCCTTTGAACCATTCTTCTGACTTAACTACAGTATGACCATTTTTGCATCAAAGTGCCTATCCCTTAACTCTACATGTGGCAGTTTTTACTTAGGTGTATATTAACATAGCTGTCATGTGAATCTTGCAGAAGAGTCCCAGCATGAGCCTCTGGGCTGAGATCCTTCAGGGAATTCTTTCCTTTGGACCTCCTTCATAATTGCTTTATTCCTGGTCTCCATGTAAATGAAATCATGCAGGCTGTGCTCTCTTAATGCTTAATTTCCTTCATCGGACCTTATGTCTTTGAGACTCACCCAAGTTAGGTATATCCGTAGCTTGCTTCTTTAAGGAAAAGATTTATTTTTATTTTATATGCATGGGTGTTTGCTTGTATGTATGTGTGCATGTATGTATGTGTGTATGTATGTATGCCATATGTATGCTTGATGTCCAAGGAGGCCAGAAGAGGGTGCTGGATCCCCTAGAACTGGAGTTATACATGGTTGTTATGCCATATGGATGCTGGGAAACATACCATGTACTCTGTAAGATAGCCAGTGTTCTTAACTCTTGAGTCATCTCCCCAGCCCCTCATTTTCTCCTTTTAATTTTTTTAAAATTATTTATTAACATTTCAAATGTCTCCCTTCCCTCCATGAGCCAGCCACACCATCCCCCTGCCCTTTGCCTCTAAGAGCATGCTCCCTCACCCACACACTCACTCCTACTTCGTCCTCCTAGCATCCCCCTTCTCTGGGGCATCAAGCCTCCATAGGACCAAGCGTTTCCCCTCCCACTGAGGCCAGACAAGGTAGTCCTCTGATATATATGTAGCAAGGGCCTTGGACCAACCCGTGTTTGCTCTTTGGTTGGTGGCTTAGGCCCTGGGAGCTCTGAGGGGTCTGGTTAGTTAATACTGTTGTTCTTCCTACAGGGTTGTAATCCCCTTCAGCTCCTATAGTCCTTTCTCTAACTCTTCCATAGGGGTCTCTGGGCTCAGTCCAGTGGTTGGCTTTTTAAGTGTCTGTATTGTCTTAGTCAAGTGCTGGTAGAGCCTCTCAGAAGATCGCCATGCCAGGCTCCTGTCTGCAAGCACTTCTTGGCATCAGCGATAGTGCTGATTTGATGTCTGCAGATGGGATGGATCCCAAGTTGGGGCTGTCTCTGGTTGACTTTTCCTTCAGGCTCTGTTCCATTTTTTTGTCCCTGCATTTCCTTTGGAAAGGAACAATTCTGGGTCAAAAATTTTGAGATAAGTGGTGGCCTCATCTCTCAACTGGGGGCCATGTCTATCTACTGGAGGTGGTCTCTTCAGGTTCTATCTCATTACTGTTGGGCATTTCAGCTAATGTCATCCCCATTGGGTCTTGGGAGCCTTTCACATCTCTGATGTCTGGAACATCCTCAAAGACATGGTCTAAGCAGGGTCCCATGACTCTGGAGGAAGAGGGAAATGACAGAGAAATATCTCTGACACCAAATCTGCTCATGCTAATGGTTTGGAGATTCCAGAGAGTCCGAGGATTTTAAAGCTGTTTTCTGTCTTTAGAGGTCAAAATCCCACTAGAATTGTTTTCAACCAGGAGGAAACGTTGGAGTCAGGTAGTACTGTAAACTGGGGAATGTGGATTTCCCTGGAGAGAAGAACCATGTCTACATCAGGTCTGGCATCATCACGTTTCTTGACCAGTTTGAACTTGAATGAGCTAGGGTTCCTCAGACTTTGCAATCTCTGGGAAGAGTTGGTGGTTTGAGGGTACGCTAGCTATTCGGATGGTATACCGTCCATACCTCAAATGCATTTACAGCTTCTTGTATGATCTTCTAACTCATAAATATGAATGGATTAGAAGTGTCCTAGCTGGGCTGTGGTAGCACACGCCTTTAATCCCAGCACTTGGGAGGCAGAGGCAGGCGGATTTCTGAGTTCGAGGGCAGCCTGGTCTACAGAGTGAGTTCCAGGACAGCCAGGGCTACACAGAGAAACCCTGTCTCAAAAAACAAACAAACGAACAAACAAACAAAGAAGTGTCCTGCCATTTGGATAGCTTCTAAAGCCAAAGGAAGAGTCCACCTTTCATATAGAGTGGTCTGGGAAATCTCTTGGTAAGACAAGAGAAACCCGGAAATCATCTCAGCATTTTGCACCTCAGTCTGTGCTTCCGGAGCCATTGCTGTGTGACACATAAGGGGACAAGGAGGTTCTGGGTGATGGAGCACTTAGAGCGAAGCCTCTTTGCGGCTTATGGGAACGCAGCACTGGAAGCTGGGTCTCCTGATCCCAGGAGCTCGGTGTCTCTTCCATCACGCCCTGTATGGATACTCCCCCTCCCCAGGCCGCCTCCCCACCCCTGCCTTCTCTTTCCCAGACAGGTCTTTATGATTCAGCTTTCTCTCTTAGACATGATGCCTCCCCTTAATGGCTGAAGACTGTAGTACTCAACGGGGAAACATGATGCATGTCGCAGAGCAGAAGTTAGAATTTAAAAGCAGAGCTTTACTCTAAACACAAGGAGGAGATTGCCTTTTTAGAGATTCTGTACACGAATGACGGGACAGGGCTGCTTCTTCGCAGGCTGCCGGAAGGCAGTTCGAGATCGGAGGCTTGGGAGGAAAATGCCAAGAAAACAAGACAAGAGTCTGGTGACCTCAGTTCCTTGGAACATGGAACCTGTTCTCCGGGCTCTTCCATGTGTAGCAGATAGGCGTGAGCTTACTTCAGATTACGCTTTACATCGGGATATGCTTATTTGTTTATAGGCCTCTATGGAGAAACATGTTTTTGCCACGTGCAGCTTGTTCTTGTGATTGCACACTTCATTCACTCTTTACTCTAAGGGTATAAATGGTCTGATGCTCTGAATAAAGTTGGCTATTGCGAGCGGCTTTAGTCCGCCTCATTTATGAACCCCCATATCCAGTCGCCTCTAGAGCGGTAAACAATAGGCAGCTTAACCCTTTACTCCTCAGAGCCTTCTCTGTACCTGGTTCATACATTCAAAGGAACAACCTTTGACCCATATCTCTGCCCCTCCCCCCTCCCAGCATCTGGCAACCACCAGCCTAGTCTTTGGTCTTTAAAAGAGTCCTTTTACTCAGGGTGGTGATGGCGCATGCCTTTAATCCCAGCACTTGGGAGGCAGAGGCAGGCGGATTTCTGAGTTCGAGGCCAGCCTGGTCTACAGAGTGAGTACCAGGACAGCCAGGGCTACACAGAGAAGCCCTGTCTCGAAAAACCAAAACCAAACCAAACCAAAACAAAAAAAAAAAGGAGTCCATTTACAAGTGTGATCCTGCAATCCTTGTCTTTCTCTTTCTGAATTCTTTTGCTTAGCACCATGCCCTCCGCATTTATCCCTGTTCTCCCAGGAGGTTAGATTTCCTCCCTCTTCACAGCTGAATAATACTCACTGCATATGTATGCATGCACCTATGTATCTCCTAATTTTTTTTTTTTTGTACATGTGTCACAGATGCCTCAACCGATTCTGTATTTCTGCTGTAGTGAATAATTCTACAAAGAACAGGAGAGTGTGGCTATTTCTCTGAGGTACTGACAGACACTATGATAAAAAGTTGAGATGAAAGAAGTGGGTCTGGCTTCCACTCTCACGGCCATGACAGTACACTGAGCTCCATAGGGAAGCACCAGAGCAAGTGAGAACTGGACCGGCACTGGGCGACTCTGCCTCCCAGAGGAAAATCAACTAACCATGGGCAAAGGAGCTCTTAAGAAGCCGAGAGGCACAATGTCCTCATATGCATTCTTTATGCAAACTCGCGGGGAGGAACACAAGAAGAAGCACCCGGATGCTTCTGTCAACTTCTCAGAGTTCTCCAAGAAGTGCTCAGAGAGGTGGAAGATCATGTCTGCTAAAGAAAAGGGGAAATTTGAAGATACGGCAAAGGCTGACAAGGCTCTTTATGAAAGAGAAATGAAAACCTACATCCCCCCAAAGGGGAGACCAAAAAGAAGTTCAAGGACCCCGATGCACCCAAGAGGCCTACCTCGGTCTTCTTCTTGTTCTGTCCTGAGTACTGCCCCCAAATCAAAGGCGAGCATCCTGGCTTATCCATTGGTGATGTTGCAAAGAAACTAGGAGAGATGTGGAACAACACTGCAGCTGATGACAAGCAGCCCTACGAGAAGAAGGCTGCCAAGCTGAAGGAGAAGTACGAGAAGGATATTGCTGCCTACACAGCTAAAGGAAAACCTGATGCAGCGAAAAAAGGGGGGTGGTCAAGGCTGAGAAGAGCAAGAAAAAGAAGGAAGAGGAAGATGATGAGGAAGAGGAGGAAGAAGAGGAAGATGATAAGTTGGTTCTACCTGAGCTGTTTTTTCTTGTCTATAAAGCATTTAATGCTCCTGTACACAATTCACTTTTTTTAAAGAAAAAAAAATCGAAAAATGTAAGGCTGTGTAAGATTTGTTTTTAAACTGTACAGTGTCTTTTTTTGTATAGTTAACACACTACCGAATGTGTCTTTAGATAGCCCTGTCCTGGTGGTATTTCCAATAGCCACTAACCTTGCCTGGTACAGTCTGGGGGTTGTAAACTGGCATGGAAATTTAAAGCAGGTTCCTGTTGGTGCACAGTACAAATTAGTTATATATGGGGACAGTAGTTTGGGGTCTTTTTTTGTTTTTTTTTGTTTTTATTTTGTTTTGTTTTTTTTTCATCTTCAGTTGTCTTTGATGCAGCTTATACGAAGATAATTGTTGTTCTGTTAACTGAGTACCACTCTAATTGCAAAAAAAAAAAATTGTGGCTGTTTTGTTCACATTCTGAATGCTTCTAAGTAAATAAAATTTAAAAAAAAAAGAAAGAAAGAAGTGTTAGCCAACCTGATGGTGGGTATGTCTCACAACATGCATATGTTATAACTTCATGGATGCTTTAAACGCATACCGTTTTATCGATTAGACATTAATAAAACTAGGAAAAATAAATACACAGGACACTTGACTGGTTCTCCTTTGGAGTTCTGTCTCCATCTAGTCCATCAAAAGGGCCCCAGACCACACAGCTTTCTTCTCTGATGGAAGCCATTGGTCTTCCCTGCCCAACATGGCTGGTGGTCATGAGACACTGCTTTCCTTGGCATTCTCTGCAATGTTTAAAAGGCTTCTGTGACAATTCACCACCCAGCTCCAGCTGTTCTGCTTGTCATGAAAAGCATCCTGGGCTGTGACTGTCAGGTCGGAGTGAGGGGGAACTATGTTCTGTTATGCCCTGAGTCTTGGGGAAACCCAGATGAGCCCAAGAATCACAAAGCCCGCTGCAACTTGCAAAAGAGTCTTTTTTTAGTATTTCGAGTCCTGACTCAAATCACGTGCCTTGCACTCACAGGATAAATGCTGGCATGCGACGGCGAGTCCGGAAAGCATTGGGTTTATGTACAGTATAGTTAGGAATTCTTTGTATGCTAGGGTGAAGGGGAGAGTAGGGGCAGAACCATTTGGTGGGATGGAACTGAAGCTGGGAGGGGGATTAATGGGCGTCTGTTGTAGGGTTATCAGGAACTAATCTTATGGCCGGCCATAACTGTCTATGACCTCTGACTATCTTTTCCTATGATTTAAATGCTGGTCCCTAATCTTCTTTGAGTTTGTTATTTCTTTAAGGTCCCAAGGACAGGTACCTGGAGAGTTTGGCCTCTTATCAGAGAGAGTGCTAGTTTTGGGAGGCAGAGAGGCAGGGAGAATGTCTCGCTAGCATTTGGCTCCTCGGGATGTTTTCATTAAGGGGGGTTTATGGGCAGTGCCATTCTAACGCTAGACTGGGTCCCCTTGGAGTGGCCAGGGAGGTGAGGGGAGCCCTGAGCTTGCTGCAGGGGGATACAGTGCAGAGACCAACTGTCTTCATATTGTACTTGCTCAGGGCTGGAGGGAGAATGGGAGCTTCTGTGGGAGAAAACGCAAGAGACAAACCGTCTGTACACAACACTGGAGTCTCTTCGGTGAGACTTTCAAGGCACAGGACAATTAACCATAGAGAGTTAGCATCAGTAATTCGGGGGTTACAACAGTTCTAGGACCCCCTGCTTTTCCCTATGTGCCTAAGGGTGTGGAGAAATGGCAGAGAGGCCCTATCCTTTTCCCTTTGTGCCCGTGAGGTGTGGGTACATGCAGAAGGGAACCTGCCCTCCACTTTGTTTGTAGAACTGGATCACATTAGCCTTTTTTTTTTTTTTTTACTAAACAGATCACAAAGCAAAATTACCTAGACAGAGCTGGAGAATGGGGGGGAAGAAAGATAAAAACACACAGCACAAGGTTAAGTCCTGAATGCAGAATTTCTGGTTCTGTGGTCCTCTGCTGGCAGTCATTTAAGAGATTAAAAATAAAGAAAACTTGAAGGTCTTCGCTGTAAGACTAAAGGGAATTTCCCACATAAAATTAAAGCCTGCGTTAAAGGAGGTAATTTTGTAGGTTGGTCTTTCTTCTCTCATGGATTCTATTCTGAGCATATCTGAACTAAAGAACCAAGAGGACAACCTGCAGGGACTCTCCCCTTTCAAAGCCTATTTCTGTTTGTGACTCTAGGGCAAAGGAGGAATCCAGAGGCTGCCCGCTGGGCCAGTGGAGGGCACTTCAGTGATAATCATTTTGTGACCTGAAGCAAGCCAGGCGCTCACAGAAACAACTCCCATGTGCAACTGGCCGACTGTGATTTTCCGTCCCTGTGATTTTCCTCTGTTGTCAATGGTAGATAGATGGTGTTTGTCATTCGGGAAATTTGACCCCTGAGCATTGCAGTCTAGGACCGGGTAAGAAGTTCAGAAGCCATGACAACATGACCTTCAAGGGGATTAGGCTGTATTTTGATCGAAAGGAACACTGCAAGACTTGTTTATGGGTTGGGGCTCCAGTCTAAAAGATGATACTGTGAGCAGACATTTTCAGAGCTGAAGAAGCACACATTACAAGTTCTGGGTCACTCACCTTCCCACGGCATCCTGTTTTCCCAGAGTCTTTGTTGCTCTTAGCAAGCCGAAGGAAAACCACTTCCTGACTCCTGTCTCAGCAACAGCGCAGCAGCCCTTCCGAAGGCTCCGCCCACTTGCTGGCCAGCGCCCACCACCTGCCTGACCTCGGCTAGTCTTTTTCAAGGGCCAGGGGAAGAGGCTGTGACACTTGTCATCAGGTGTTTGTGACTCTGTGCTCCATCCAAGAAATCAGGAGCTTGGCTTTTCCCTCTGCAAAAACGCTTTAAACGCGGAAAGGTCTCTGCTGAGGACTTAGCCACCCTGCCTCATCTCTTGGGAGCCGTTTCTGTGTCGCACGGGGGATTGGGGGGGGAAGACCCCACTCCTAGCACCTGCAGCCTTCTTTTCAAAGCGGGCATGTGCCTCAAGAGCTCTGTAACCTTGGACTTGCGTCCTTGTCTTTTGGGTGGCCAGCCTACAGTTACATTAGTATTTTTAATTGGTAGATTAAGAACGGTTGTGCATCTTTAGGGGGTTTGAGTGATGTGTAGGTACATTTACCCTTCTTCCAAGGAGCAGCTCAGAATATGTTGGTTATCTACCATCAGGGAATTGTCGTTTCCTTTTAACAAGAACAGTAAAATCCTCTCTTCTGTCTCTTTAGATCAGCGACTCAATATTGAGGAGTATAATCACCTTTCTGTGTAATAGCAGGGCAGAACTTATTTCTCTTAGATGGATGACTTTGTCCGTGATGACCGATCCCTCCCCATCTATCCATTTCCTGTGCCCTTCCCAGCCTCTGGTACCTGGTAACTACCTTCTATACACTTAGCTTCTGTAGATTTTTCTGTATATAAGTGAAATCCTGAGATATTGATCTGTCTATACCTGGCTTATTTTAGTAAAACATTCTGATTTTAGAGTCCATCCAAGATGCTTTCATTCTTGTTTGTCGTACATAGAGGCAGTGGCTACGTGCTTTGGATAAGAGGTGGAGCTAGGCTCACAATGTAGCTCAGCAGGCTGAATGGTTTCCTAACATGTTTGAAATGGAGCACTGGGTTTGGTTCCCAACATGCCATAAACTGAACTTGTGGTGTATGCCTGAAATCCTAACACTTGGGAGATGGAAGCAGGCAGATCAGATGTTCAATGCCATCCTCAACTGCATAACAAATTTGAGTCCTCGTCTTGGAAAAAAAAAGAAAAGCCAGTGTACTAGGGCCACTACACCTGGATGATCTAACTTTCTCTTTTGCCAAAACAAGGTGCTGTCTCAGAACCAACTTCTAGGATCATCAAAAGGAACATGTGATATGGCATCTGTAAGAATTTAAAATCATTTGTGCTGTGTAGCAAATGGTCAAAAGATTAACTAAGCTGTCGGAGCTGAAGGAAGAGTAGATTTGATTGCTTTTTTTTTTTTTTTTTTTTGGTTTTTAGAAGCAGGGTTTCTCTGTATAGCCTTGGCCGTCCTAGAACTCACTCTGTAGACCAGGCTAGCATTGAACTCAGAAATCCGCCTGCCTCTGCCTCCCACTCAAGTGCTGGGATTAAAGGCGTATGCCACCACTGCCTAGCCTTTGCATTTCTAAAGCCTTTTGAGGGTGCAAACTCCCTGTGTGTCTGAGAGAGGCCCATGCTCACCCTGCACCTGAACTCACACCTGCTCTGGGAAAGAATGCCTTGGCTCAGCTCTGTCATTTTCTCCTCTGCAGTGATACAGGACTGTGAGAGCCCACATCCCTTCCTTTCCCTCTAGGACCCATGGTTGGAGAGATTATTTTACAGTATGTTCAAGACTTCTCACGTGCCGGGCGGTGGTGGCACATTCCTTGAATCCCAGCACTTGGGAGGCAGAGGCAGGCGGATTTCTGAGTTCAAGGCCAGCCTGGACTACTACAGAGTGAGTTCCAGGACAGCCAGGGCTATACAGAGAAACCCTGTCTCGAAAAGCCATTAAAAAAAAAAAAAGTGCAAATGATCAGGTATGCCTGGGGGTAGGGCTGAGATTTTGTTTCTCCCCCTCTCTTGCTCTTTCTCCCTCCCTCTCTCCCTCCCTCCCTTCCTTCTTCCCTCCTACCCTCCCTGTCTGTCTGTCTCTTTTTCTATTTTCCTTTTCTCTCAAGCTCTTGATCCTTCTGCTTTAGGCTCTGAATTCTGCGAATATGCAGAGTGCCACTGTTCCTGGGCCTACATTTATTTTTTTTTAAGTTTATTTTTTTACACTTATTTACGTATTCCTTTATTCATGTGTGTTTGTTTTTATGTGTGTGGGTATGCAAGTGCAATGAAACATATGTGGAGGTCAAAGGACAACTTGAGGGAGTTATTTCTCTCCCTCCAGCACACTGATTCTGGGGATGAAACTCGGGCCATCAGGCTTGGCAGCAAGTACTCTTCTTCCCAGGCCACCTCGTCCCCTCCTGCTTCTCCATTTATTACCAGCTCTCAAGTGACGCTGCTGTTTCTGGTCTGGGGACCGAGTTTTGAGTAGTCGGGGCTTTAAAGACAACGTGATCTGGTGGAGAGAGCTTCTCCCTGGCGAATCTTGTGAGAAAAAACCAAAAACCAAAAAACCCAGGAGCTCAGCTGTGAAGGGGTTTCAGACATACTTCTGCATGGCCCTTGACCAGAAATGCAGCAAGAGATTTTTGTTGAAGCTCCTGAAAAGCACGGAAACCCAGTGGTTTTGAGTCTTGCTT
>NW_022196896.1:104581307-104582700 GCF_008632895.1 Mastomys coucha
AAAAAAAAAAAAATTAAAGAGCCTTTCGTCAGCTGCCGCCAAGGTGCTTGGTTCTTCCGAAGAAGCTATGGCGGAGTTGGGGTGAGGCCTTCCCCTCATCCAGCCTTTAGCACCGTGTGGGCAGTCCACAACCCGGCCTCTGTCTCGGCCTCGGTCTCCGAGCTCGCCTGCATCATCTACTCCACCCTCTTCCTGAACGATGACGAGGTAGCGGTCACGCAGGATAAGATCAATGCCCTCCTTAAAGCAGCTGGTGCCAACGTTGAACCTCTCTGGCCTGGCTCGTTTGTAAAGGCCCTGGCCAATGTCCACATGGAGAGCCCCATCTTCGATGGAGGGGTCATAGGCCCGCTGCAGCAGCTGGAGCCGTGCCTGCTGGGGGTCCTGCCTCAGCAGAAGAGAAGAAAGTGGAAGCAAAGAAGAAGGAATCTGAGGAGATGGATGATGACATGGGCTTTGGTCTTTTTGACTAAACTGCTTTTGTTAACGTGTCCAATAAAGAGGCGAACCTGTAAATAAATAATAAATAAATAAATAAATAATTGAATCTCTCCTTTAAGGGAGTAAGACTCTAAAAGGGGGGTCAGGGAGTCAAGCATGCACATTGGAAGCATAGGCAGTCATAGGTAAATTCAGGTCAAATATGTCTCTAAGAAATGATGATGTCACTTGACTTGGATATAAAGCATTGCCCAAATGCATCTCGTTTGTGACCAAGGGCAGCCTCAATCAATAATTCTACCTACCTACCCACCTACCCACCCACCTACCTACCTACTCATCTGCCTGCCTGCCCATTTTTGATAATGTGTGGTATGCTGCACATGTGCAAACGAAGATCAGAGGGTAACACTAGGTATCTTCCTTAAGTGTTCTCCATCTTATTTTTTGAGACAGGATCTCTCACTAAACCTAGAATTTACTCTTCAGCTAAACCAACTGGAGAAGAGAGCAAATCCAGAAGCGAGAAATCTCCATGGAAGTTCAGAGTCCACTCTCATGTTCTAAGTAGGTGGTCATGTCCTCGTCATCATCATGAACACTGCCATGTCAAGCCGCGCTAACTCTGTGCCAGAGCTTATTTACAACGCAAGGATAAGCCAAGGAAATGCGCGCGAGGTCTGTGCCTTGGCACGCAGGCCATGTTTTCTCGTTTGAGTCCACGGGCAAGGCTGAATCCCGGCGGAAGTGTTGCTTTGGAAACAAAGTGGTAAGAACACGATGCGGTCTCCTCCAAACCTGCGCTGCACATGCTTTCGATCTCACCATCTCCTGCTCCAGCACCGCAGGAGCCTCCTCTCCAGTTTCTTTGATTGTTGTGGGCTTGCTCTAGCTGCGCATTTCGACACAGTAGCCAGAGCTATTTTTTTTTTTTTTTTTTTTTTTTTTTTTT
>NW_022196896.1:104582862-104583282 GCF_008632895.1 Mastomys coucha
CTCAGAAATCCGCCTGCCTCTGCCTCCCAAGTGCTGGGATCAAAGGCGTGCGCCACCACTGCCTGGCTATTTTCTAACCATGAAATTGTGATCACGGTCCTTTTTAACTTAAGTCACTTACATACATGTCCCCAATTCTTTTTTTTTTTTTTGGTCTGAGATGTCCCCAATTCTTGTGTGACACAGGGCTCCTGAGGTACTTTTTTTTTCCTGAGCAAATACGTCGTCTTGTTTGTTTGTTTGTTTTTTGAGACAGGGTTTCTCTTTGTAACTGTGGCTATCTTGGAAACTAGCTTTGTAGACCAGGCTGGCCTTGAATTCATACATATCTGCCTGCCTCTGCCTTCCAAGTGCTGGGATTAAAGATGTGTACCATTATGCCTGTTAAAAAAGATATGTTGTTCCTTCTCTCTCTCTCTC
>NW_022196896.1:104583292-104590140 GCF_008632895.1 Mastomys coucha
CTCTCTCTCTCTCTCTCTCTGTGTGTGTGTGTGTGCGCGCGCGCGCATGCGCGTGCCACTTGTCTGCACGTGCCTGAAGAGGCCAGAGCAGGGTGTCTTCTCCTCTGGGTTATGGGTGGTTGTGAGCTGCCCACTGTGGGTGCTGGGGACAAAACTCAGGAGCTCTGGAAGAGCAGGAAGAGCTCTTAACTGCTGAGCCGCCATCTCTCTAGCCCCTCCACACCCCACACTTTTGAGTCAGGGTCTTTGTAGATCAGGCTGTCCTTGCATCTGCTGTGTAACTGAGTATGACCCGAACTCCGGATTCTCCTCTCTTCCAGCCCTCAAATGCTTGCATCACAGATATGTGTATCTCCCATGGTTATTCTCTTAATGCAGTGCAGGGGATTGAACCCAGGGCTTCCAGAATGATAAGCAAGCCCTCTACCAGCTGAGCTGTATCTCCAGCCCTCATCGCCTCACATTCTAAAATGATTTTCCTTTACTCTTTCAAGGTCTTTGTTGTTGTTGTTGTTGTTGTTGTTGTGTTTTATTTGTGATTCAGTGTTTCCCAGGTAGCCCAGACTAGCATAGAACTTGCCCTGTATCATGGGAGTTCTGCTTCATTTTTAAGGCCCTTTTTTTATATTTGTCTAAAACCAAACCAAAACACTAACAACAATTAACAATACTATTTATCTTTCAAGAGCCAACATAAGCAGCACCACCATCAAGAAGCCTTTATTGAGGACTTTCTAAAGAATTAAATGCTTTTTTCACTGTATTCCCAAAATACCTTTCTCCAGTCTGTCTGAAAACTGTGAGACACCCAAATTATTATAACACCCAAAGTTGAGCAGAGACACCATCTGCACAGGCTGGCATGGAGCTGGTGCTCGGGAGCTCCTGAAGGCGAGAGCACTCACATACCGCCCAAGACAATCTGTAAGCACAAACACTGGTTTGCTTCTCCCATGAGGAAAGAGCGCTTGTTCTTCCTCTCCTGAGCATGCTTTTCCCATCTTCTTTGGTGACGATGGACAAAAGTCTAAGAACAGGAAAGGAGAGATGAGCTTGGGAAAATCAGAAGATGAGAGAGCACAGAGTGGGATGCCGGGGGTAAAAGGAAACAGATACAAGGTATCGCTCTCTGTAATAGTCCTTCAGGCTTAGAACCAGAGAGAAGAACCCCTAGGGGTTTTCAAGAGCAAGCTGGGGTTCCATTCTGGCCAATGTGGCCAGGCAACTTCTGTCTATTACTGCTTCCAAGGGAGAAAGCGTGCAAGGTCTCCATGCACAAAGTTCAGAGGAACTCAGGGTTCCCGCTTCAACTGTCTTTGCATTCTACTTATTTCCTTTTTCTTTTTCCTTCCAGCACTTCCTAACCTTCCCATTCCAGCCCAAGTATCCTCTAGGGCCCATTCAGCCTTCTATTGGTCCCAATTCAAACACTAGACTATCTTTCTCTGAAAGCAGGGTAGCCATATGTGATGGTATTGGCTTCCTTGAGGCACCACCGAGTCTATTCGTGTGGCCAAATGGGCCACAGTGCTGTTTACCTTTCTCAAATGAGCTTGAGCCCAGGGATAAGAGTTAGTGCGGTGTCCTCTCACCCTTCAGGCACACTGGGTCAAGTTCTAGCCCTGAGAAGAAAAAGTCAGGGGGAGACCTGAACTGACAGAGTCTGCCTGTTCTCATCAATAACATTTACCTCCCCAGGAAATTGTGCTTCAATATTCAGCTCTAAAAGCTGATGCTGCCTCACTCCCAAGGAGAGTCTGTCTGTGGAGGAGCTGAGGGCTTAGAGTCACACCTCTGCTCTGTTCTCAAATATTTAGAACAATGGCCTTCTTGCCAGGCACGTAATCTCAAAGGATCATCCTCCCCTTTGGTGAGTGTGTGAACTGGTTCCCAAGGTAGTCTGTCGGAACTAGGTTTGCTCATAGGAATGAGAGAACTAATTGGAAGTGTGGCTTGTGGGGTAAAGCATTTCTAAGATGAGGAGCTGGTGGGAAGTACCGGTGACCCAAAGGGCCAGCGGGGAGCTAGTGGAAGTGGTGCACACAGGATACGTTCAGCTGTGTTTGGCTAGGGGTAGACAGTGACTCCGCCTTATGCTTTACCCTCCGCTGGTGCCCCAGGCTTCTACTTTACTCTAGTGTTGATCTTAGTGGGATTGCCCTGATTTACCTTTCTCAGAAATGGCTCTGGAGTTCCTTCTTACTAAGGGACGACCCAGTTTGAGTATTAAAACAATCAAGTGCATAGTTTATCAAGGGTTTGGAAGTTCCTTAGTAGCTACATTCTACTTTTTTCAACTAGGTAGCTAAAGGTAGAAAGAAGGAAATCATAGTTTCTTGGACATCAGCACTTCAGAAACTAGGATTCAGCAAATGTACACATGAGCATACACATACAAACACTCATACATATTATACACTCTAACACATACACATAGCGAAATTCACAGACACACACAAGCACAACACCCACCAAAACATATACACACCAACATACACACATACACACACACACCAATGCATGTATACACACACTCATATACAAACACACACCAACAGGCACATACACAAAGACAACACACATGTCAGCACATACATACCAGCACATATATACATATGCAGACATACATGTGGACAGATAGTCAGACACACACATAGAAACACACACACACACACACACACACACACTGTGTCGTATACTCATGAGCTTTTTTCATGAGGAAAAGTAGACAATGTCTCATTCATTGGCTGTTTTGAGCATCCCAGATTCCTTACTGGGGGCTGAAATACAGCAGGAAGTCAGAAGGTCTCTGCCTCTATAGGCTACGATAAATCCAATTAAATTATATAAGCAAATTGTGGAAATTGTTAGCATCCCTGCAACACATTAAAAAAAAAACATTTTTATTGATTCTTTGTGAGTTTCACATCATGTATCCCAGTCCCTCACATCTCCCCATCCCCTCATATCCACCCTTCCCCCTTACAACCTCCCTCCAAATAAAACACAAACAATAACAAGGGCATAGGAAACATCTCATTGTGAAAGCTATAGTATGTCACAGTGTGTACCCCAGTTTATCCCTGTGACCACAGATCTTCACTTGCAGATGATGTTCATTGTCATGAGCCACTGGTCTGGTTCGAGATCTCTGACTTCTGTGACACTATCAATATTGGATCCTCAGAGGGACTCCGCCAAGTTATCCTGTTGTTGGCCTGTGTCATGGAGATCCTGCAGCTTTGGAACAGCAGTACTAGCCCTTTCATGTGCCCCAACGGTTGGCAGATGCTAAGAGTTGGGGGCAGGCCAATTCTGAGCCCTGGATCTGGACCTGGGTGGTAGCTGAGCTGGTCAGCCTTATTACCAGGGGAAGCTCTCAAGCATTGCTCTGGTTAGGCCACTCAATGCAGCTCTCCTGCTCTCATGCCCTCGAGGCTGGTTCACCACCCATGCCTCCAGAGCCAACTCCACACTGTATTACTCAGTCTACTTTCCCAAGTTCTGCAGCCCATGACAGGCTGGGCCAGCTCTCCTATTCTCATACCCTTGGGCCTAGCTCAAGTGCCTTTGCTACCAGGGCCAGCTCTCCTATGCGTCTCAGATGAGGTGCAGGGCCTATTCTCCTGAGTGCCCTGGAACACATTACAACTGGTTTCTGATTTCCCTTCATTTTTTGTTTTGCTACTGTGTAGGTTTTGAGAACACAGCTGTCTCAGAACAGGTGCAAGGAAGCTACCGTCAAGGCTGAGCTCCAATGTTGACTCATCTCTTGCAGACACCTATGCAAGCTAACGGGCTACTGAGAGCTTCTGTTTCCACAATCAGAGCACTAAGAAGCTGGTGTCTCCCCTCATCATCAAGGCTATTCTGTGGCAGTGCCAGGAAGCTTCTGCTGGCCTTTTGCCCAGGAGCATTCCAGGCTGTCTGTCTGAAGTCCGTGAGGTGAAGTGGTAAGACCACCTGGTCAGAGGCAGCCTGCTGGGCCTCAGGGTGGAATCCTGGCTTCCCTCTATCATGTTTACAGAGCTGCGTCTGCTCAGCCTCCTATGAGATGAGAATACCAGGCAGTCCTTAGTCACTCAGCAGTGAGTTCTGGTAATTTTCCTCTGGGAGAAAGAGGGCTGGCTGCCAGCCTTAGATTGTGTTCCCTCTGCTTTCCTCTCTGCTGTCAGCTGATGAAATAGGGCTTTTGATTTCCTCTTCTGTATATTCCCTGACACAGAGGCACTGGGGAAAGCAGGCTAGAAACTGCCACTGTATTAGGCTGCTGAGAAATATTCACAGAAATGAAAAAAACCTTAAGACTCACTAAATACCGAGAGCACGGTCACACGAATATACTAATGCTTATGAAGATGTTTTGCATATGTGTATTTGTGTATTCTTCTCCCCAAAGGATTACAGTGGTTAGGAAGGAAAGAATAACAGCCCCTCTCCCACCGTGGTATCTTTATTTTTCTGTATCCAAAGCAAAAAGATCATGAAGATCATGGGGAGAAAAGGTCTCAAATATTTTCTCCTATACATTTGTAGGGCCAGGTTTTTGTAAGTAACCTGAGACTTCCATCTTTTAAAACAATCAAATAAATTTAATTGATCTTTTCTTGATGCATGGTGGTTTTTCTACACATATACTTGTGCACCATGTGTATGCCTGGTGCCCACAGAGGCCAGAAGAGGGTGCCGGGGCTCCCCTGGGACTAGAGTTACAGATGGTTGCATGTGAGCTGGAAATTGAACTTTTGTCCTCTGGAGGAGCAGCCAGCGTTCTGAACTGCCGAGACAACTCTCCAGCCTCATCCATTTTATCTTTTTAAATTTTTAGTTTCAGAAAACTGTGAGTGTCAGTTGTCTTGGAAGCTGCGATGGATTCTGTGGGTTCAGGGTGGTAAGCATTCATACCTTGGCTGGGATGTAATCTCCCCAACTCTAGGCTTATGATTCTTAAGACCACTGTCACAGTACCCTGCCCTACCCTGCAGCCCTCTTTCAGGCCACACGGTGCTGATTGGGTTCACATAGGTCCCCATTGTCCTGAGCACTACGGTGGCACATGGGAGAGCCTACAACACTCACTGCGTCAGTGTTTATCCACAGTTGGAGTTCTAAGACAAAATTCCTGCATTTTTGGGTCTTAGAACTAGAGGTGAGCTAGCCAAAGATCTAGCCCTCTGCCATGTGGACACAGGCTCTGTCGACCACGACCACAAAGAAATGCAAGACAGCAGAGGAGCAGATTCCCATCCTCTGTGATTTCTGAGGCAGCTGACAAATCAACTAAAAATTCCCTATGTCACTGAGAAGGTGAAGCCAGATCTTCCCCATAACAGCCTCCTATTTTAATATTACATCATAAACGAGAAGGAAAGGGCAAAAATGGCTCCCTTAGAGAGTTTTAAATCGGGTTTACTAAAATATATGTATGAGAAAGTAAAATGTTTTCATCCTAGCTGTAGAGTTAAGTCAATTTTGGCACACATCTGCCCATGTTACCATCACACAAATTATAACACAGTGCATCTCACCATCCCACCAAATTCCCTCAGGCCCCCTTGCATGTCTCAGTTTGCTGGAGTTCAACTCTATGTAGTGATTGGCCTTTTTTGTTACCATAGATTAGGTTGTCTAGCACTATTAATTGATATAAATGGTATGGTGGCTTGAATAAAAATGACCCCTACAGGCTAATATATTTGAATGCTTAGTCATCAGGGGGTGGGACTATGTGAAAAGATTAGAAGGATTAGGAGGTGTGACCATGTTGGAGGAAGTGTGTCACTGGGGGTAGGCGCTAAGGTTTCAAAAGCCTACACCAGTCTCAGTCGCTCCCTTCTTCCCATGGATCAGGATGTAGAACTCTCAGCATGGTATTTCTCCAGCATCATGTCTGCCTGAGTACTGCCATGTTCCCACCATGATTATAATGGCCTCCTGTAGGCAAGCCCTAATAAATGCTTTCTTAGAAGCATTTGTTATAAGAGTTGCCTTACCTATTGTGTCTTTTCACAGCAATAGAACAGTGGCCAAGACAAGTGGGATTATTCAATCTGTGCCTTTCTCCTCTTCACACAATGTTTTTGAGACTTACTGAGGATATTCTGTATGGTTCCTTGGTTACCCATCCTTTCCTGTGGCTGTGTAGTAGGTGATTATATTACAATTAATGTGAATGTTTTCTCACCAATAGACTTTGAGTTGTACCAAATGAAGTTGCTATGAACATTTCTGTCCTTTTGGATTCTCTCTCTCTCTCTCTCTCTCTTTCTTTCTCTCTGCACTTACTTTAAAACCTCAAATTCAAGGTTTTCTTCTTAGGGCTAAATTGCTGGGTAAGTATTTGTTCAGTTGAAAATATTGAACAATATAGAAAAATATTGAAAAATTTTCTAGGTGGTGGTTTCAGGTTTTTCTACCAGTAATGTGGAACATTTTCACCACCAACCCTTCTAATTCTAGCTATGTTACAGAGTGTGCCGTTTTATCTTTGTATGATCTTAATTTGTATATTCTTGATCTCAGGTGTTGCTAGACTATATTTTTCCCCACTGGTAATCTATGTAACTTCTTTGTTTCTGTCTGTAGGTGTGTGCGTGCGTGCATGCGTGCGTGTGTGTGTGTGTGTGTGTGTGTGTGTGTGTGTATGAATGTGTGTGTGTGTGTGTGTATGTGTGTATGTGTGTGTGCGCGTGTGTGTGTATGTGTGTGTATGTGTGCATGTGTGTGTGTGCGCGTGTGCGTGTGTGTGTATGTATGTGTGTGTGTGTGTATGTGTGTATGTGTGTGTATGTGTATGTATGTGTGCATGTGTGTGTGCGCGCGCGTGCGTGTGTGTGTGTGTGTATGTG
>NW_022196896.1:104591073-104604743 GCF_008632895.1 Mastomys coucha
ATTGTTATAATATTTTATAAATTTTAAAGAATATGACAAAAAAGGTATTGTAGGTATTGAAGGGGGGATCTCTGGGAGGAGTTGAGGTACAAAAGGGAAACAAGAATGTGATTTAATTCTGTTTACTTAAACTATGTTTTTAAATGTTAACAAATTTAGATAAATTGAAATCATGTAACTTTTCTCATCATAATGTAATAAAAGTTAAAAAAATTTATTTTGTGTGAATTGGAGTTCTGCATGCATGCATGTCTCTGTGAGGGTGTTGGATCCCCTGGAACTGGAGTCACTGACAGTTCTGAGCTGCCGTGTGATTGCTAGGAATTGAACCTGGACGTTCTAGAAGAGCAGCTAGTGCTCTTAACCACGGAGGCATCTCTCCAGTCTAACTACTCTATTTTTAAAAGCTTATTTTCTACGTATGAGTTTTCGTTATGGCATATGCACTGAAAATGGTTTACCCAAAGAAACAGATTGAACAATGATGACTCTCAAAGAACATAAATTAAAAACTGGAAGGAAATACAATTTACAACATTCACATATAGGTTAGTGACTTTGTGTTTTGTTCAAGAAAGTTTGTCTATCCTCAACTTTCAAAATTATCTCCAGTGATAATGGTGTGTCTCTGGTAGAATAGTTTCTTCTCAGGTGTGTGAAGCTCTGCAGTTGATATCTTGTTGCACATAATTTTTCTCATATTTAAATATTTATTGTTGTTGAAGTGATCCAGTTGATTGATGACTCCTTTGTTCACAATTCACTTAGAATTTGAAAATTTTCATTTTCTGGGAGATGTAGAAGCCTACCATAATGTGTGTCCTTTTACTCTTCTTTCTGTATGGTCTTGCCATATGTATTATAATCATGTATGTTTAAATATGTATTATAGCTGGATTTGGTGGTACACACCTATAATTAGAGAACAGGGAATCACATAATATATATCACTGGAGTCCCTAACTCTAGCCAGTCTTTCCTTCTAGAGATTTACAAAACACAGGAGAATAGTGAGTTTAAGACCATCCTTGGCTACTTAGCAAACCGTTTCTCAAAAATCAATCCCAATCCCAAATCCCCAAATCTCACATTGTATACTTTTATACATTAGTTTCTTTTTTAAAAAACTGCTGTAATAAAGTAGTCTGACAAAATCCAACTTAAGGGAGAAAGGGTTTAGTTCAGCTCACAGTTTCAGAGAGATCCAGTCTATCCCAGCTAGTATGGCATGTCGACAGGACTATGGAACAGCCTTGTAGTCAGTAACAGAGCAGGAACAGGAAGTGGGGCCAGTCTATAAAACCCCAAAACCCTTCCCTCTGATATACTCCCTCCAGGACAACTTCATAATCTCCCCAAACAATGACACCATTTGGGACCAAGTGTTCAAACATGTGGGACTATGGGGACAGTCTACATCCAAACTACAACTTTCATTGTATTTCCTTTCAGTTTTCAGACACATTTTAAGGAAATTACCAACCATTTTCTGGACTGCTTCCCAATCCTGTTGCTCTCCTTATCTTCCTGAAAGTCTCTGGGGACGTTTCCTTCCCATTTGAAGCTCCGTTCTTTAAGAATCCTTTTGGTTTCCAGTTTCTGACTATTGTGAATAAAGCTACTATGAACATAGCAGAGCAAGTGTCTTTGTGGTATGGTGGAGCATATTTTAGGTATATGCCAAAAATGGTATAGCTGGGTCTTGAGGTAGAACTATTCCAAGTTTTCTGAGAAACTGCCAAACTGATTTCCAAAGCGGTTGTACCGGTTTGCACACCTACCAGCAACGAAGGAGTGTTCCACTTATTCCACATCCTCTCATTCATGTGCTATCTCTTTAGTTCTTGATCTTAGTCATTCTGATGGGTGTAAGATGGGAATCTCAGGTTGTTTTGATTTGCATTTCCCTGATGACTAAGGACTTTGACCATTTCTTTAGGTGCTTCTCGCCATTTGAGGTTCCTCTGTTGAGAATTCTCTGTTTAGCTCTGTACCTCATTTTTTAATTGGGTTATTTGGGTTGTTGGTGTTTAAATTCTTGAGTTCTTTGTAAGTTTTGGATAGCCTTGGAGAGACTTGAAGTGCCCAGGTGGGGGATACCATGGAGGCACCCACTCAGAGGAGAAGGGGAGTAGGGGATGGGGGAAGGATTGTAGGAGGGGGTGACTGGGGAAAGAGGTACTGAGTGGGATACAAAGTAAATACATTAAAACAAAATTAAATAAAAAAAGAGGAAAAAAACAAGAATCCTTTTGGCTAGATCTACCTGGTACATCATCTATTAACATTTTCCACATTATTCCTAAAAGACTTTGATGAAGTGTGCATCTGCATTGACCAGTTCTCTCTCTCTTTTCTTTCCAGCATTTAAAAATGTTTCAATTCTCCTGGATTCTGTTGAGGAATCTGCAATCATTTGAACTCTTCTGTCTTCTGTATTTAACGTATTGATTCTCTTGAGCCCTGGCTGTTCAGATTTTCTTTGCTGTTGGTGTTCATGAGACGAATGTGTTTCATGTGAATAGAGATTTCTATTGTAGTAAAGCTATTTCCTCCAGGCGTGACATGACCCTTGGCCATTATGGCTGGGATGGACCACAGACAATCTTAGCCCTCAGTCAGGACAATAAAGGGAGTGGGTCAATGAACTGAGAGCTAGGTCTGTAACAGGGGTGCCGCTGCAGAGAACAGTCTGTGATAGAGACGGGATGGTCACTAGAACCTTTGTAGATATTTCAACCAGCACACTCTTGTGCTCCAGCTGTACATACATGGGTCTTGGGATGTGCTAGAATACATAAAAGGTGGAAGATTGACTAGGGTGGGAACTCCAGTGGTACATCTTTTGTGTGTAATCATGCATGCTGGGGACACGTTTCAGTGATGTAGCTGCTTTTGAGGTCACTTACCATCCCATAGGTAACTCCTCACCTATGCTCTACAGGGAACCCCTCACCTAGGCTCTTGTATGTATGGATCCCCTCACACATACGCTTGTAGATAATCCTAATAAACTCATTGGCTTACTAAACTGTACCTGGATGAATAATTTCTTTGGTCTGTCATTTCTTTATCTGGGGAGAATAGACATCTCTTTACATCTTTTGGAGAAAAGTAACAGAACAATTATTTTGGGTATCTGTTCTTTGGATTGTATCATCTCACTTAGATGATATATGACTCTTGCCAAATTTGGGAAATTTATTTGCAAATTTTATCTTGCAAAATTTTTCTCAAAAAGGGTTATTCCTGAACCATACTCTATCTTCTGGGATTCCTACGATATGAAGATTAGAGCTTTTGTTATCGTAGCTCCTAAGGCTTTGCTTGCTTTTGAGATGGGCTTTCACTTATGTAGACGAGGTTACCCTAAAACTTGAGATTTTCTTACCTCCACCTTCCCAGTGGTCAGATCACTGGAGTGTGTCATGATGTCCAGCAGCTTTGTTCCTTAAAAATATTATTTCTCTCTGTCGATAATGAATAATTTCTGTTAAAGTCTTTTCAAATCCTTTACTTTTTTAAAGTATTTGAAGCCATCCACTGACTTCTCCATTTTGGTATTATACTTATTAAATAAATAGTTTAATCCAATGATTATATCTTTTCATTCTTTCTTCTTGGTTCTGCTCTATATCTTTTATTTATCTATAAGACTTTCTGTTTTTCCACTTGTTACAAGAGCAGTTGTTTCACTTCTTAAAGCACATTTTTATAGCCCCTATAAAGTCTTCTATAAACAATCCAGTATCTGTGTCATTTGGGGTCTTACTTTCTTTACTCTTCTTTGAGATGTTGAGCTATTCTGTATCTGTATTACTGGAGGACTTTTAAGACTTTATCTTGGAACACTTTGGGTCTCTCATGGGTAGTTTTATTTATTTATTTATTCATTTACTTTCTATTCGTCAACTTGCTTAGGTTGGACTTACTAGCACTTTGTATCACTGTTTCGAGATTTTTTGTTTTGTATACTACCTTTTTTTTGTTGTTGTTGTTGGGTATTCTGAGGTTCCAACCTAGAGCCACAGTCTCCTATGTGCTGCATCTCTAGCCTCCTCCATGACTTTAAAATTGGACTTCCTTGAACTTCTGCCCTCCATGCTTTCTGCTACCAAGGACCCCTTCTCCTCTTCAGCAGTGCACTGGAGAGCTGGGGCTTGTTCCCCTTTTCACTCACTTCCCTATATCGAATGGTTGTCAGCTGCTAAATGGTTGAAGAATGCAGTGAAAAAGAGCAACTGGGTTACACTTCTCCCTTCCTCTGGGGGCCACTTTCTCTGGTCAGAGAGGAGTCCTTCCTCCAGAGTGCTAAGAGCTGCATGATGCTCTGCTTGTGAATGTCCTGGGTGTGCATGGATAGGCTCGAGACTTTCTGAGTTCAGGCTTGGAGAAACTTGAGGGGAAAGGCGGTAGTTATCATCACTCCAGTGACACTTTGAAATCTCCCTCTCTTTTCTATTTTCCAACATCTTCAGAAGAGTGCTTCATACATTCATGAGAGCAAAGGGGAGGGGAAGAAGTTTTACTCCATGTTAACTGCAATAAGGATCTCTTATTATTTATTTTGATCGGAAAAAGCTGGGATCCTAAGATTAATTATTTGTTCCAGTTGACAACTAATAGAAAAATCTGAAATTAAAAACTCCTGCTCCCACTGTTTTGAAGCTTTTAGCTCTTGTACTTTTAATTACTAAAAGAGAAAATGAACCAATATTTATTTATTTATTTATTTACTGAGCATATATGCCTGTGGCTATGTTGTATATATTGAAGACAAAACATGGGATTATTGTCTCAATTGATTTATGTAAAGTAAAATTTGGTAGTGAATTTAAGCACACACATGGGGCTGGAGGAAGTGAGAGAAATATATTTATTATAAAAAGTATCAATCTGGTTAGTGATATGACTCAGCAAGTAAAGGCACTTGGCCCAAGATTGATGACCTGAGTTTTTTCCCTGGAACCCACATGGTAGAAGAACACTGGCTTCTGGAAGTTGTGACCTTCATATGCATGTTATAGCACAAGATACACACACACACACACACACACACACACACACACACACACACATACACACACACACACACACACACACACAAAACCAACCAACTAACCAACTAGCCAATCAATCAATACAGTTAAAACATACCATTTTGCTTGGTCCCTGAAAGTCAAAGACTATTTTATTCTCGCCTGGTATCAGACCATACTGGAATAACAGCCTTCATGGTTTTAAGCAATGAAGAATACTAATGGTACAAAAGACAACTCGAAGAAACAGTCTAGATGATGAGAGATGATTGAGATAACCAGATGGGGAAGATAATAAAGGGCACCTAAGCACTAACGATGGCGATGATGTTGGGAGAGGAAAGAAAGACTCATGAAAAGAGAAAGCAAGTCTTTCTTTTGGAAATCCAAAATTTAATCATTTAACTTTTCCCGATCTCTTCCTCTTCTGACATGCTTTTGTATAGTGAGAAAAGTCTATGGAGAAAACAGAAACGCCGAGACATCCACTTTATACTTTTTTGTAATGGTTTGCTTGTAACTGAGATGTAGCATGGGGTTTTCTTTTTCCTTTTGTCTTTCTAGGTAGGTGTAGCCAAGGCTAGTCTCGGACTCTCCTTACTGTTCAGTTCATGATACTGCAAGGTGGGCATTGGCAGAGTGGGTTGTGCTTTACCTTACACTGGGGAGCGGATGACACTATGTTGTAGCTGCTTCCAACATCCATCTCTGGGTAGTGAGTACAGCTGTTTCCACCGGAGACCTGCTCAGTCCCAGGATAATTCCCCGTAGCTTGTCTGACAAATGGAATATACTCTGAAAACTGATAGATACTTGACTGGGAGGATTATCTTCCTTTTACCATTAAGGCTTTAACGTCTCTCGTCAAGGACACCACAAGAAAACAGCCCACAGAATCACCAAGTCTGGGCTCATAGGGGCTCACAGAGATTGAACTGACAACCAGGGAGTGCGTATAGGTCTCACCTAGGTCCTCTGCATATAAGTTAAGGTTGTATAGCCTCATGTTCTTGTGGGGCTCCTACCAGTGGGAGCAAGGGCTGTCTCTGACTTCTTTTGCCTGCTTTGGTCCAGTCTATTTGGAATTCTGTAGGCTTCTTGTATGTTCATGGGCATCTCTTTCTTTAGGTTAGGGAAGTTTTCCTCTATAATTTTGTTGAAGATACTCACTGGCCCATTACATTGTGAATCTTCACTCTTTTCTATACCTATTATCCTTAGGTTTGGTCTTCTCAGTGTGTCCTGGATTTCTTGGATGTTTTGGCTTAGGAGCTTTTTGCTTTTTGCATTTTCTTTGACTGTTGTGTCAATGTTTTCTAAGGTGTCTTCTGCCCCTGAGATTCTCTCTTCTATCTCTCGTATTCTGTTGGTGATGCTTGTATCTATGACTCCTGATTTCTTTCCTAGGTTTTGTATCTCCAGGGTTGTCTCTCTTCTTGATTTCTTTATTGTTTCTATTTCCATTTTTAGATTCTAGATGGTTTTGTCACCTGTTTGATTATGTTTTCCTGTAGTTCTTTAAGGGATTTATGTGTTTCCTCTTGAAGGGCTTCTAGCTATTTACCTGTTTTCTCCTGTATTTCTTTGAGGGAGTTATTTATGTCTTTCTTAATGTCCTTTATCATCATCATGAGGAGTGATTTTAGATATGAATCTTGCTTTTCTGGTGTGATGGTATGTCCAGGACTTGCTATGGTGGGAGAATTGGGTTCTGATGATGCCAAGTAACCTTGGTTTATGTTGCTTATTTTTACGCTTGCCCTCCCCATCCCATCTGGTTATCTCTAGTGCTACCTGCCCTTGCTAAATCTGACTAGTGCCTATTCTTCCTGTGATCCTGGTTGTGTCAGAACTCCTCAGAGTCAAGCTGTCTCTGTGATCCTGTGATTCTGGGATCCTATGATCCTGGGCTTGTTAGAGCTTCTTTTGGGTGTTGTGGGGTTGGCTGCAGAGCTTGTGCTCAGGGCACTGGCCAGCCCAGAGAGACCGGAAGCAACCTGAGCCACTGGGCTGGCGGAGTTCCTGTGTGCCTGGGTCCTGTAGGTCTCAGCAGCTCCCAGTGTTGTGACAGATGTGTCCTCCTCACCTCTGATCCTCTGATCCTGGGCATATCAGAGTGCCTGGAAAGGGAGCCACCTCTGGATGCTGTGGGACTGGCTGAAAAATTTGGGCCCAAGGTCTGCTTAGGGCACTGGCCCAGACAGACTGGAAGGAACCAGTATCACTGGTCTGGTGGAGTTCCTGCATGCCTGGGTCCCACTGGTCCCACTTATTCCCAGTGTTAGGATAGATGTTGTACCCTCCTCACCTCTGATCCTGGACATGTTAGAGCACCCGGGAGTGGAGCTTCCTGTGGGTGTTGTGGGACTGGCTGCAGAGTCTGTGCCCAACATCTGCTCAGGGCACTGGCCCAGACAGACCGGATCTCTATTCCTTTTCAAGAACTTCCAACAAGCTGCAAATGGCTGACTAAGCAAGCTGGGCCAACCTTATGCAGATGATTCCTTCTTTGATAGACGAGGACACAGGCTCAGTCAATGCAGTCAAGAATCTTTAAATTTGGACACACTAGCATATTGGACATAAATAGCTTTGGCAGGTTGATGAGCCAATTCCTTTAGGATAGTAAAAATATACTTCAGTAGTAAAATCTAATGCTTAGATTTATTCCCTCCGTAGATATTTTGGAGTAAAACTGGCCATGTAAGGGAAAAGGACAATATAGCTGGTTGCTGTAACAGATATTCGAGCTCTCACTTGTCGGCCATGCCATTTCTTTTTCTGGTGGCTGCAGCAGATGCTGTGGTGTCTAAAGTAATCCAATGGGCCAATTATTATGATACTGTGTTCTCAAACCTTGAAACAGTGTAGGTGGAAAACTTGCTTTTTAGAGTTATTATGGGATTTTTTCTTCCCCCTAGTCCATTAGGATCCGGGAAAAGGAACACAGAGAGACCCTTAGGCTCCTCGGCCATTTCTCTATTAGCTTGGCCTGAAGAAGTATCACAGGACTTGCTAATAATCAGCTACCTTGGCAGGTGGGATCATTTACTAAGTATATGCAGTCATTTTCTATCTGTGACACTTTAATTTTGGCAGCTATAGTCCTTGTCATTCCTCATGGGTAACTATAGCAACGGACACTGCTGACAGGCCTGAGTCTACCATTATTAGAAATGCAGCAGTCTTGTCAACTACATTTAAATGGGACTTCTTGTGGGGGAGAAGATTTGTAAAGCACATGACGTCAGCATTTCAAGGGGTGCAAATAAAGATATTTTGGGTGTGGAAAAAAACCCCTATATTTCATCTTAACTCTGTTTTTTTTTTTTTCTCAATGGGGACAGCTATGGCCAGAGAAATACAAATGAGGACACATTAATCCAGCTGGCCTTTCTCTTAGAGACAGCAAGCTGGTTCCTGTTTCTATGAGTGAAATATGCACAGTGGCTTATTTGTTTCTTGCAGTACTTGGAGAGAATGCACCCCAGAGGAAAGGTTAAGCAGCCATACTGCCTAGGCAGTCCTCAGGCTTCCCATTGCCTGGGCGGTCCTCAGGCTTCCCAATGCCCGGGCGGTCCTCAGACTTCCCAATGCCTGGGCGGCCCTCAGGCTTCTCAATGCCTGGGCGGTCCTCAGACTTCCCAATGCCTGGGCAGTCCTTAGGGCGGCTTTGTCTTAGCCTTCCCAATGAGAAATGTGCAGTTTTGTTTCTTCAGGGTCTGATTATTTTGATTCCATTTAATAGTAGGTTGATATGTCTGACATCCTTAGGCAGGGAATGGGGCTTTGGGAGAGCAGTGCATTCTGGGTATATTTAGTATCATGTTTTGTTTAAGAGAACAGTTTATGAAGCTTCCTGTTGAAAAAAAAAGTGTAGAGATACACAGGAAGAAAATGGGACAGATTCAGGGTTGGAAAGCATTTGCTGAATGCTCATATGTTGGTCTCATAGTGTTGGGCGTATTCACATTTACTTCCCTACTGAAATAATCTAATGTCTTTAATTAAAAACATTTATTTAAGACATTTAAAAATTATTTTTATTTACTTGGTATGGGTGTTTTCCCTGCATGTATGTTTATGCAGCAAGGCGTGCTTAGTGCCATCAGAGGCCAGAAGAGGGTGTCAGCTCCTTCTGGAACTGGAGTCACAGGTGGTTGTCAGCCACCATGTAGGTGCTGGGACACACAGGTCTTATGGAAAGAGCAGCCAGGGCTCTTATCTGCTGAACCCTTTCTCCAGCCTGCCGAGAACCTAGGCCAGAAGGACTCTTGTCATTAGATTCCTATGTGTATGAACCCAAAAAGAAGTACATATTTCTTGATCCATGGAGATACTCACAGGAAATAAAAATGACTCCATTTCATTGAAAATGAGCAGAACTTGATAACGAAGAAGACAGATGAGTCTGGCCAATGTGTTTGGCTAACTCTGTGGAGATAACATTGACTGTCCTTCCCATGACTTAATTTTCCTTTCAGGAATGACCTCCTCTCTGCAAAAAGGACAGAGAGCGTCATAGGCAGCCCTGATAAAGTTTCTTCTGGGAAGAAGAAATTGTGTCAAGTGATGCTGGTTTCCTGGCAACTGAATTTTCCTCCCCTGATCCGCCATTCAGGGACTCTCTGATGCCAGTGACTTAATCGCCTGGACTCTAGGCTGTGCTCACTTTGCAATAGGACCCAAGGCCACCTGATTTACTTGGGCCTCAGATCCCAGTCAGAAGAAACAAGGCATTGAGAAGCATCCTTCATTCCTTCTGGCCTTCCTGGAGAAACTTCCAGCTAGTTCCCTGAAGATGGAGAGTGTTAGGCTTTCAATGGAAAGACTTAGACTTGGAATCTGAGTTCCCACACCCTCTGCATGGCCTTGGAAGATTCTGTCTCCTCTTCCTCCTCTCCTGACCTCTCACTGGACATTGAGATCCATTTAAACATAAAATGAAATGGAATAAGTATAAGGTTTCTATAAACATTAAAACATGTTTGCTCAACTTACTATTGGGAAAAACTAGACAACAGGATGCTGAAGATGGAAAGAAAAAAAAAGGGAGCCAAATGGTAGGGTATGGAGAAGAGTGGGGTTTTTTTGGGGGAGGCGGAGAAGAAAAGCATTTTTGAACAACATATAATATAACCTAGGCCTGTTTCCACTTGTGTCATATGTAAAGTTGGGTGAAGTGTTCTGAAGCAAATATCTGATATTGTTTGGTGTCTCGGGCACAGTGACCTCTTGGGTAGTGTGACATCACTCAAAGCTCTGATATTTTTGAGAACACTAATATTTTTGAAAATTTGATGTTTGTACAATGTATCTTAGATATGTTCATCCCCCACTCCCTCCCTCTAGATTTCTCCATCCCTCAACATATCTCCCGTATCTGTCCTCCAACCAATTTTATGTCTTGTTAAGAATAATCCGCCAATCCATTTAGATCTGCCCATATGTGTGTGTGTGTGTAGATGCATATTGTTTAATGGGCATAGCACAAAATACTTTTGTAAAGTTCTCTTGTTATTCCCCCAAAATGTATGCAGAACAGCTCTTCCCATTTTGTTCTACAAGTGAGGGCATCCAATAGATACATGTTAATTGAATGGGAGATTGATAGTAACCTCAATGCAAATCAAGTCAAGCATCTTTGCTTACCATTGCTTAATATTAGAATCAGTCTTTCAAATGTTTCTAAATAATTATTGGTAGTCATGTTATAAAGGTTGTTAAAAAAAAGATTTAGAACCCTTATCCAAAGGTTAAAGGTTTTGTAGCCTCTGGCCCAAAGATGACACCTACCCATAGAACAATATTTTGGAAAAGTGACTTTATAATCAGTGCTGTCAAGTTATATTTTCCATATACAAACAGATTATACCTAGGCCATCATTGAGAAGCAACCAGGACTGTCAGAAGGGTGGATCCCTAGCAGTTCTGGGGCACAATGCAAATTCAAAGCCTTTACCTGTCTCCATCTGCACCTTTCTGTTATAATGATGGAAATATTTTCATTTTTTTTCTCCAACCTTCTTTATTTCCTCCCCTTGGGCCTTATCTTTACATATTTATTAGCCTGCACCAATTCTTCTGCTAGCTTTGTCCTCTCCTCTGTACTTAGAACACTTCGGTGTTTGCTTCTCAAGAGTACTAATTAAACTGTCCTCCCGTGTTCTTGTGTTCTTGTGAATCTCGGGGAGAGTAGCTTTTTTTTTTCTCCCCAAGGGAAATTGCAAACATGACAGAAGTCTTAAGTAGTTGTTATGTAAACAAGATAGGACTCACAGAACAGTTTGCAATGGCCCTTGGAGCAGATGAAAGCAGGAAGAAGCAACCTAGCCTGTCCAGGCCCTGGCCTTGTGCACTTCCTTTTGATCAACCATAGCAGGACATGAGAAAAAGGAAGGCTTCCTTGGAGAGGACATTCTCTGATGGGACACCAGGGCATGCACTTGCTCCTACAGGCTTCAGAGAAATACGGGGAAAGCCCTGAAATGCCTTGTGTTTACAACAGAGACTCTGTGATTCTTAACAACTTCATTATCTCATTGGCTCGTAATAAGTGTGGTCCCAGGTAGACAGTAGCATTCCCATTAGCATGGGGTGAGAAGATCTGCCCTTCTGACCGCAGGCAAGCTCTAGGCAAGCACTGCATCTTTTGATGCTTTGGAAGTCATCTACTATATGTTGTGGGCTCGTCTCCTTTGCCCATCATTGATCTACTGTGCATTCTTGTCATCTCCTGGCATGAATCCCTACTTGGTCTTCTCTCTCATGCTGTTTCTGCTGCTGCTGTCCTTATTGCTCCTTCCCTTTCTCTCTGCTCCCAGAGTAAGTAAGACCTGGTCATGCTAGTCACTTGATGATTTGCCTCAGTCTCCAGGATGAACTTGGGCTCTAGTCTGGGCTAATCAAGACTCTCCCCACGTGGTTCTCCATGCTCCTCCTCAGCCTCATTTCTTGCTGTCTGCTTCCTTATTGGGCACTGCTATTCCACAGATAGGATAAATTTTTTAAGGCTCCTGGACTTTTCTCATGTCTTCTGCTCTTCCAGTTTGAATTGCCCAATATACAGAACTCTGGAAAGGACCAAAATCAATTGCCAAAGTTACTATCCAGTGGAATCCTTTGCTTTCTCCTCAGCATAAAGTTGTTTATTAAAGCTTCACAAAATAAATGACACAATTATATGTGCAGTCTAATAAATTATAATATAAGCCACATATATTATTTGAAAAATTTCTGTTGGTTGTATTAGGAAAAGCTATAGGAAAGTATATAGAATATACTTTACTTAATACAATTGATCAAAAATATTACTTCAATATTTATATTAATGTTCTCCAGAGATACAGAACCAATATATACATAAACATATGTGTGTGTGTCCACAGGGTAAATCGGCAAGTTGAAGAATGAGAAGAGATGACAGTGTAAGAAGATCCTGTGTCATGTAGAACAAAATAGCATGATACTTGAAAGTTCAATGCAACCTCAAATCTGTTCTTTATTTTCCATAATGAGACAGTCTCTCATCTTTATTTGTGTGATTCATTACAGCAAACATTGGATTCATCCACAATCAGAAAAAAATGACAAAACTCTTTTCAGAAATTATTTTTAACCTAAAAATTTTAATTTTCAAAGGAAAAAATTTACTCTTTATTTCATCTTAAATAAAAATGCAAATTTAAGCATTTTCAAGACTGAAGTCTGATTAGAGAACAGCATTTCCTAGAACTATTCTCCAAAATCTCTTCATCTTGAGTGAAATCAAGATTTAGAGCCCTGACTTCTTAGAAAGAAAAGCTGATGTGCTAGATCTGAAGTGCACTCTTAGCACAAAGGTTTCCAGTTCTCGGTCTGTTTACACTGCAGCCTCTTTCTATGTTAAGTAGACTTCTATTCACATCCCAACCTCAAACCCTTACTCTGCTGTTATGGGACCTGAGACATGTAGAGCATTTTCTTCTTATTTAATTGTTAATTTTTTGTTGTTCTTTTGTTGTTGTTGTTAGACAGGGTCTCACTGTGTAGCCCTGGCTGGTCTGGAAATCACTCTATAAACCACAAGTTGACATCTAACTCACAGATCTCCACCTCTCTGAAATGCTGGGATTCAGCAGCTGTTACTACCATACCAATTTTTTAAATGAAAATGTTGTATGGGGCTGGAGAGCTGGAATGGTTGTAAAGAGCATTTGCAGCTAACTCTTGCAAAGGACCAGAGTTCAATTTCCAGTACTCAAGTGATGGCTCACAACTATTTATAACTCTAGCTTCAGAAGATTTGTGGCTTCTTCTGGACTCCAAAGATGTTAGTTAGGCAGGCACATGGTACACATTCAGGCAAAACACTATATACATTCCTTACAAACTATGTTTATATAAACAAAAAAACCCTATACATTTTTTTAAAATAAGTATAAATCTATAAAATAGTTCAAGATAGTCCCTAAACTTGACCCCGAATGATTAAAAAATTGGTAAAATCCTGTGATCAAAACAAATCTGGGCATTGAGAATGTATCTCAGTGGTAGAGTGCTTGCCTAGTGTGAGCTTGATCCCTGTCACTGCAAACATAAAGAAAGGAATAAACAAACAAAAGGGAAAACTTACTAGCTGACAAAAAAAAA
>NW_022196896.1:104604753-104612461 GCF_008632895.1 Mastomys coucha
AAAAAAAAAAAGATTCTGTGTCTAAGTTATGTTGTAAAGACAGGAAGAATTTGATGCTCCAGTTCAAAAGTGGCTACATATATATTATTTTCATCCCCACTTAGATGCTTTGTGTTGAATTCCTAGCCCTTAGTGATAGAGAGAAGGGATGAAGCTTTTGGTGGATTAGTGATTGCCTGGTACCACTGTAAAAGAGACCCTGGGGAGCTCCCTGACTACTTCCAGCACATGAACACACAGCAGGAAGAGAGCCATCTTTGACTTAGGAAGCAGGCCCTGACCAGTCACGGAATCTTCCAATGCCTTGAGTCTGGGCTTCACAGACTTGGGAACTAGAAGCGTATGTGTTGTTTGTAGAGTACCCAGTACATGGTGTTCAGTCTGAAGGGTCTGAGAGAAATCACATCAGGCAGGGGAAGTTGTCTTCTACTTGCAGAGGGTTAAACTTGTGGTTTATTCAGGCTGAAGTATTAATAAAAGCCAACTTCATTATGGAAGGCATGTGCTTTACTCCTTGTAGCCCTTTCACTCTCAAGCACTCATACAGAAACACCCAGGTTGTCTGAACACATACCTGACTACCACATGGCTCAGTTAGCTGACACATAAAGTTAACCAGCTGTGGTGGTTTGAATGAGAATGGCCCCTATAGGCTCATACATTTTAATATTTGGTCCCCAAGTAGTAGAACTATTTGGGAAGGCTTAACAGGTGTGGCCTTGTTGGAAGAGGTGTCAACGGGGGTAGGCTTTGAACCATTAAAAGACTCTACTCTCAAAGTATTCCTTACTCTCTGCTTCCTTGATCCTTTTAAGGATCAAGACATTGCTAGAGCTCAATGTAACTATACTGTATAGAACTGTTAACATTATAGTACATGCATTTATATATTGTCTTTCTTACTATATATGTATACATATGAAACTGTCCCGCAGTTTCACGAACTGGGTTCTGTCTCGAAGGGTGGGAAAAAGGGGAACCTGAAACATAGAGTTCAAAACATAGAGAACAAAAGGACACGAAGCCAAGTTGAGGGTTTCCAATCAAGGCTCGCCACTTTACTTTTGAGTTTCAGCATTTATACATGAAAACCAAACTGGATCTCTAGGTTGCAATGACATTTGCATAACATAAACATTGAGAAGTCAGGGAAGAGTCAGGAGGGAGGCAAGAGGGAGTCACCTACGCTCAGAAGTCTGCAGGTGTCTTCAGGCAATAGGCTTTGTCACAGGCATAGTTGTATCTCAGCTGAACTTCTAGGGGAACTTCTTTCAGAGATAAGCCGATAGTCTGCAGAAGATCTTTCGGCTTAATTCCCTAGGTGACCACCTCAGGTGGAAGCTGCCAAAGGTCTGAGGCTGAACTGGGCGTGGGAGGCAACATACATTTACACATATACATATGTGTCTGAATATATGGATGCATAGGCATATGAATAATAGGATCTCTCTGTGTTACCTATGTTGACCTTGAAATCATCATCCTTTTGTTTCAACTTCCCAAGTAGTAGGTATTAAAGATATACCATGCTAAGACAGCTTAGTTTCTTGGGGGTCTCATTCATGTTTGGATACCTGCTATACTTTATTTCCAGTTATTGAACATAGCAACTGAGGAAATGTATAGTGATTGGGTTTTCAAAGGCCTGGAAATCTATAGGTGTTGGGCCTACAAATAAGCCTACATACTTACATTTTTTGTCAAATTCTTTAGGTTTCAGGGAAAGCTATGCAATGATGCTTAACCATTGACTCATAAATCAGTCGCCAGAGGGCCACTAAAATGATACATATTAGGAATAGCCCAGAATTTGTTGTTAAAATTCCATTCTGCCATTATATAATTAGTAATAACAAAATTATTACTAGAATGAATGGATTATAATTGCACACATTTTGGGTAATTTTGATCAGGATAATTACTTAGATAAATGGACAATGTTTTACATGAACTAATCAATCACTGACCATATTCCTTAAATGAAAAGATGAAAAGCAAAAAGTGGCAAAGTCCAGTCCTGGCTACTGTCTTCTCTGACTTTCTGTAGCATAAGTACTTCTCACCACATAATGTGTATAAGTGGTCCCATGGTACTGGGTCACCATGGAAACCTGATGGATACCTGAGAGCCACGGTTATATACCACTGACACAGAGCCTGCTCCTTAATCCTACCTTGTTACAGCACTCTCAGTACACCAGGGACAAAGAGTCATCAGCAGGGATGAAATTACTGAATACAAAGTACTGTTGCAGGCATGTCATGTACTGTAAACAAAAGCTATTATTTCCAGAACAAAGTCCCTGAGGATTATTAAATGACTCAAAATATAAATAATGGTTACTTTAAAAAGATTATCTAAAATACATATTTAAAAATTATGTGTGTGTGTGTGTGTGTGTGTGTGTGTGTGTAGATACATGTGCACCATGGTACATTTGTAGAGGTCAGAGGACAACTTTTGGGAGTTGGGTCTCTTTACTATAGGATATCAGGCTTGCTTAGGAATCACTATTTACCACTGAGTCCATTTCACTAACCCAATGGTCTAAACCACATGATTTTGAAGCTCCTATCCTGGTGGGATGATGGAATTTGAATCTGCCACTATAGTCTCCTTGGGTTATACATCACGGAACCTGTCATATTATTCATCCATCTACTAAAAAACATGCATTAACCTATTACTGTAGTCATTTGTAGTTATATTAGTCATAGAACTATTCTTCCTAATATTTTATAAGGTGTCTGCTATTTTCAGCATATAGGCATGATCATAATTTTTTTCTCTCATGCCAAGGAAGAAAAAGAAGTTGTAATCAAAGAAAGATTTACTTCTTTCCTCTTTTCTACATTGACTAAAGTTCTAGATGCTGAGAGCAGAAACAGATTGGGTTTTGGTAGTCAGTCCCCAGCCTTCTGGGACAGTCTGGCTTCTGCAATTATAATGTCATTTGTCAAAAGACTCACTAGAACTGGAGAAGAAAAGAGGCAACATGGAATAAAAAAAAAAACCCAACAAAACAAAACAAAACAACAACAACAAAAAAACCTAACCAATCAAGTTCAGCTCATTGATTTGTATGGTGTATGTTTCAGATTATTCTTTTTTTTTTTTTTTTTTTTTTTTTTTTTTTTTTTTTTTTTTTTGTTTTTTTTTGGTTTTTCGAGACAGGGTTTCTCTGTGTAGCCTTGGCTGTCCTGGAACTCGCTCTGTAGACCAGGCTGGCCTCGAACTCAGAAATCCGCCTGCCTCTGCCTCCCAAGTGCTGGGATTAAAGGCATGCGCCACCACCGCCCGGCTTCAGATTATTCTTGCTTGTGGACTTACACCTCAGTGATATGAGTGAAAACTTGAGGCTTGACCAGCTGTAAGCCAAGTCTAACACTGATGGAGAGTAAAGCACTTCACACACTGAGAAGGACCCCATGGCTTGTGGGAGAGATGCTGTGCACATAACCGTGTATGCTTGGCTTCATTTTGTTTTTCTTTCCTGGACTTCACATCTGAGTGGTGGTAAGGAGATATCTTCCCAAGTTGGATAGGTTGCTTCGACTGGTTCTGGGACTCCGAGCACAATGATATGTCTAGATAAACAATGATCTTACTTCTTTATTTGTTCTTTATACATTTCAGTGGTTCATAGGCAGACCTGAGCAAATTCAAGGTCACATTCACCCCTGAATTCACCATTTTTTAGATTTGGTCAATGGCAATTTGTTTTGGATTTCTCCAAGTCATAAACAAGGGAAGGAGTAGTTCTCATGACTTATTGAATGTGATCAGTTTTAAACTGCGTACTAGATCAACTGATGGAATCGTTGAGTTAGGCAGTGTGAGAAAGCACAAAACCCAAGGCAGCTTTTATTCAGAAGTTTATTTTTACCTAGGTAATTAGCAGTATATCAACTAGCTGCGTGGTCAAGCTTAAGTATTAAGCAGCAGTAATTTGTCCACAACTCTAGGAAATCTAGTTTCAAAAGTTAAATGATCCTCAGAAATTAAAGTAAGGGATGTTGATTTTTTTCTGATAAATTAAGCACTTAGATTATGATGGAGTGCTGAATTCCTTTAAATCAAACCCCCTTAAGGGACCTAGCTGTGTTTTCCAGGGAATAATTCAAATGTCATAGGAATAGCAGTGATGTTCTTGTCATTTAGTGAGGGGAAAGCTAGTGGTGCTTGACTTTCTCGATACCTCCTCATCCTACACAAATAAACTCTCTCTCAGCCTGCACAATTCCAGAGGCTCAGTAGGATGTTCTCAGCCTTCATACCTTACGACTTACTATATGTAGAGAGAATAGTTTTAAGAGACCATTGAGTTCAAATGGGCTCATTCGAGTGGTCCCTATCCAAATATGAAGGATGTCTTTGTAAGAAGAATGTGTGAATTCAGAGAGACAGCAGGAGTGTCCATAAGAGAGATTACCGTTATGGCAGATGACATGGTAGCCATTCACAAACCAATAAGAAGGGCTTCAGAAGAAATTATACCTGTCAATATATTGATCTGGGGACTTCCAGCCTCCAGGATGCTGTCTGAGAAAAATATTTTTTTTTCTTTATGGTTTAAGCCAGCCTTGGTATTTTATTATGGACACCCCAGGGAACTGATAGAGCTTTATTTTTGGAAAGTCACTGCAATGATGCTCAGACTGCTTCTGACACTCATGTCTCCATCACAACACATTTGTAACTCTTGTCTCCATGGTGACTCTACATATAGTAGAAGCATCTTTGCTATGAACATTTATCTCATTGTGTTTTATATTATTTTTGTAAGTTATCTTTATATTTTTCATTTGAGCTTATCAGGCTAGTATGTAGTTGGTTTTGGAAACTGGAATTTATAGTACCTACCCATTTGAATCCAGAGCATAAAGAAGACATTTCAAAGTATTTTTGATGTGCAGAAACTACTTGGCTGGCTTGATGTGGAGAATAAGGGCTTTATATTTGCTTTACAAGAGAACAGTCTCAGCTAGGTTTTATTTTGCATGCTAAAAAGGAATGTCCTTTGTTTTAGTTAGGGTTTCATTGCTGCAAAGAGACACCATGACGAAGACAACCTTTATAAAAGAAATCCTTTTATATTGGGGCTGGCTTACCAACTTCAGAGGTTTAGTCCATTATCACCCTGATAGGAAGCATGGGCAGTGTCTAGGCAGACATGTGCTGTAGATGAAGGTGACTGTTATAGATCTTGACCTGAAGGCAGCCAGGAAGAGCTGGTCATCCACACGCAGCCAGGAGAGGCTCTCCTCTGCATTGGTGGAGCTTGAGCATAGGACTTCTCAGCCCCCTTCCTCTAACAAGGCCACATTTCCGAATAGCTGCACTTCTCATGGGCCAAGCATATTCAAACCAACACACCCTTCTATTGAAATCAGTGATTCTTAGACTTGGTGCCTGCTGTGTGCAAGGTTTTTTTTTGTTTGTTTTGTTTTTGTTTTTTGGTTTTTGTTTTGGTTTTTTCGAGTCAGGGTTTCTCTATGTAGCCCTGGCTCTCCTGGAACTCACTCTGTAGACCAGGCTGGCCTCAAACTCAGAAATCCGCCTGCCTCTGCCTCCCAAGTGCTGGGATTAAAGGCATGCGCCACCACCGGCCGGCTTGCTGTGTGCAAGTTGATACCTGGTTTCCATACTGGGGAATGCTTGGCTTGGGGTCTGGGTCAAGCATAAGGATCTGCATAAAGCTCCTTGGGTGATTTGAATGTGAGCACAGGGCTTATGGCACTCTGAAGGCTTCAAACATGCTTGGGAATTCTCTGATACTTTTTTTTTTTTTTTTAATAAAAGGCAGATGTAATTGCCCTTGAATATAGGGCAGCCTAATGACTCATTGCTATCCCATAGGAAGCAGTGGGTGTGTCCCCTGAGACTTTCAAAGTTAGAGACTGAAAGGCAGACACTGGGTTGTCAGTTCTTCCTCGTTGCCTTCTGTATGTCTTTCTTTAGTTTCCCTCATTGAGCAGCTAGGAAAGAATAGCAACTACACTAAGGCTGCCATCTGGGCGGGATTGTGTCTGGAGGCAATGTGCAGATAGAGGCAGATGTCCAACAAGTGCCAGCCGCCCCACCACCGGATGGCTTACGCTGCTTGGGCATCACTTGTTTCCCAGGATAAAGCTTCCGATGACCTCTGACTGCAAACATAGACAGATGCTGAGAGAGAATTGCGGGGAGGAGCCCTCTGAGAGATAATTGGTGCTGGTGGTTGTATGAAGTAACAGGGGTAGCTTATTATCTAGCAGTGGAAAACATGAGCCAACTCTTCTAAAGTAGGACTCGCTGAGAGCTGCAAAGGTCCTTCTTTGATAGAATTCAAGTTTCCCTGTCCTCTCCTCACTTGTCCTCTGAATCACACGACAATGGCAGGCACCTTCTCTTCATCGGAGCAGAACCACGGAGTCTCCCGGATTCACACCTCCGTGGATTTCCATGTTGAGGCTCTGTTTATTTATTTATTTTTAACCTGGTAATGGAAGAAGAAATGTTGCCAGTTCAATATTGAAAAGTAGTAGAAGTAAATCTAGTAAAATGGGCTGTCCTCGGGAGTTAAGTAGCGAACGAGAACACGGGAGTAGAGAGACTTGTAGCTTCACTTCCTGATTAGTTTATGCGTTATGCTCTGCATTTCCATCCATTTTTGACTGATTTAGACTTCAAGAGGAGCCGGAATAAGCCCAAGGCTAGGTAGAGACTACTAGAACATCACCTCTGTAATTTCACTGCAAGTAGACAGACCTGACACAGGCAAAGGCTGAGAGTCAGCCATCATCACCATTCAGACTGTAGCCAGGGAGACAGGGAAGCGCAGGCCTGCTCAGCAGGCAGCCCCGCGAGTCCTGACTCAATCCTGTTAGCAGAAACTGGGCAGTCAGCCAAGCACCATAAATGCTTTACGTGGCTCTCTCTTGAAGGGTCAACTGGAAGACAGATGCGCAAATGATATAACACTGGATGTATCTTGTCTTTCTCGAAAGCCTGTTCCTATGCCAACTCCACTTACTTGCTTTTCAAGTGGTGGTCCTGTGCAATGACCTGGCCTTTACTGCTGTGCATGAAAAACCAAGGCAAGATTGGATAGGATAAAAGTCTGGAAATTGTGATTTTTTTTTTAAATATTTTTTTGATGCATCCTTTTGATAGAAATTCCTGGAAGTCTGAAATCAGGAGATCAGAAACCCACTGGTTTTGGATGCTGGGAGGGCCACACGCTAGAAAGCCTGCTAACTACAGTCTTCTTGTAGAACTGACTGGAGGCCATCAAGCTAGGAGAGTGATGCTTCCCAGCCTTCTAAGAAAGTGTTTCTAAGGGATGACACGGTGTGTGTGTGTTGTGTGTGTGTGTGTGTGTGTGTGTGTGTGTGTGTGTGTGTGTATGATGAACCTTTGCAAGGGACTGAAATGGTTTTCTCTGGGTTGAGTGTGAAGCAGGGTGTCTGGAATATCAAAGCTTTCTAGGTGGAGGGAATTTGAGATTGATGGAGTTTGCAGACAGCAGGGTGGGGCAGGAATATTTTCATAGGACTTTCTGAAAAGAAGGAATAAGACTTTGTACTGATTAGTTTTACCAATGTGTTACAAACTAGAGTTATGTAAAAGAGCCCTTTGACTGAGGAATGGACTCCGTTAGACTGATCTGTGGCATGTCACCAGTTTTCTTGATTAGTGATTTTTTTTTTTTTTTTTTTTTTTTTT
>NW_022196896.1:104612491-104628437 GCF_008632895.1 Mastomys coucha
TTTTGTTAACTTGACAAAAACTAAGATCTATCTGGAAAGAAGGAGTCTCTTTTTTTACTGGATATTTTATTTATTTACATTTCAAATGTTATCCCTTTTCCCAGTTTCCCCTCTGCAAACCCCTATCCCATCCCCCCTCCCCCTGCTTTTATGAGGGTGCTCCTCCACCCATTCACCCACGCCTACCTTACCACCCTCCTATTCCCCTACACTGGGGCATCAAGCCTTCACAGGACTAAGGGCCTCTCCTCCCCCTGATGCTAGATAAGGCCATCTTTTGCTACATATAAAGCTGGAGTTATGGGTCCCTCCACATGTACTCTTTGGTTGGTGGTTTAGTCCCTGGGACCTCTGGGGGGTTTGGCTGGTTGATATTGTTGCTCTTCCTATGGGGTTACAAACCCCTTCAGCTCCAAAAAGGTGTCTTAAATGAGAAAAATCCCTCCATAAGATTGGCCTGTAGGGCATTTTTAAAATTAGTGCTTATGCAGGAGGGTCCAGCCCATTGTAGGTGGGGTCACCTCTGATTAGGTGGTCCTGAGGTGTATAAGAAAGCACCTGAGCATCCATGCAGAGCAAGCCCGTAAGCGGCATCCCTCCATACCTTCTGTATCAGCTCCTGTCCCCAGGTTCCTGCCATTCTTGAATCCTTCATTGAGTTCCCCTAGTGATGGAATGTTACCTGGAAGTATAAGCTAAAATAAATGCTTTCCTCCTTGAGTTGCTTTTGGTCATAGTACTTTACCATAGTACCTGAAAATCTATCTATGCCACTGATTCATGTAAAGAGCTCAGCCGACCGTGTTACCATCCCTAGGCCAGTGGGCTATATAAGAAAGGTAACCGAATATGAGCCTGAGAACAAGCAAGCAAGCAGCCTTCCTCTGTGATTTCTGCCTTAAACTCCTCCCTTGGTTTTCTGTCAGTGATGTACTAGATAGAACCAGTAAGATGTAATAAACCCTTTTCTCTCCAGCTTGGTTTTGGTCATGATATCTAGTACAGCAGTAGAAAGTGAGCTAGAACAGATTCCGGACAACATTTGCCTGAAGCTTACAGTTACCAAATTCTTTCAGGTTAGCCAGGTGTGGCCTTAAGTAGTGGCAGGAAGGACACGGAGACAAATCAATTCTTTTCTTTTCTTTTCTTTTCTTTTCTTTTCTTTTCTTTTCTCTTCTTTCCTTTCCTTTCCCTTGTCTTCCCTTCCCTTCCCTCCCCTCCCCTTCCCTTCCCTCCCCTCCCCTTCCCTTCCCTTTCCTCCTCTCCTCTCCTCTCCTCTTCTCTTTCCTTCTTTCCTCCCGCCTCCTTCCTTCTCTCCCTTCCTTCCTCCCTCCCTTCCTTCTTTCCTTCCCTTCTTCCTTCCTTTCTTTCCTTCTTTCCTTTTTTCCTCTCTTTCTTTCTTTTTTAATGGAGTACATGTTTCATTTAATAAGTTATAAGAGACATTTTCTGGTTGGCATTTGATCCCAGTTTGGTCTCCGTGTCATTGTGCCCATGGTCCTTTCACACTGGGCTTTTCCAAAGAATTTGGAAAAGTTTGGAGACATATACTAGGAATTGAGGGCTGATTCTTGCAGGAGTTCAGGAAACAGAACGCTGGTAAGAATAAGAACTGCAGAGCGTTCTTACAGGGTAACAAGAGTGCGCTGGAGATTTGACTGAAGACCAGTGTTAGAGTCTGGCAGAGAATTTGTTTATGCTTTGTTTGTGTCCTGAGACTTTACCGAAGTCCAGTTTTGAGGAGGGTAGATAAATTTATCTGGTGGAGGAATTTTCATGACACTGCAGCATTCAGGCTGAGGCATAGTCATTGCTAGCTGTGTTAAGCCACAATGATAGAGAATGACAGGAGCACAATGCAGAGGAGAAAGACTGAAACAACATGTGGTTTGGACAGAAAATCTTGGTAAAGCTGGGGCTAAAAGTATGTGGTTTCTTACCATCAACCAAGGAGTACACATGGTGGGACTGATGGCTCTGGCAGCATATGTATACTAGAGGATGGCTAAGTCGATCATCAACGGAAGGAGAGGCCCTTGGTCCTGTGAAAGTTCTGTGCCCTGTAGGCAAATACCAGAGCCAGTAAGCAGGAGAGGGTGGGGTGGGAGCAGGAGGAGAGGGGAGGGAACAGGGGTTTGTTCTTGTTCTTGTTTTTTTTGTTTTTTGCTTTTTTTTTTTTAAGGGAAACTGGGAAAGGAGAAATCATATGACATGTAAATAAAGAAAATATCTAATAAAAAAAAAAAAAACGAAAAAAGGTATGTGGTTTCTGAAGCAATTAATACCAAGTGCTCTGCATCCGGGCAAAGGGAAAGATACTTTGAGGGCATCCCCAGAAACACACAGGACTTCATACACTGAAAATTCCAGGTGTAAGACCATAAACTCATCTAAAAGACTTTTTGTAAGAGAAGAGAGAATATCATGAGAACATCCTGTTCACACAAGGCCACCTAAAGTTGTAACCCTGCAGACATTTCACAATACTTGGTTATGCAGACAGTTAGAAGCCATGGCAGCCATGATCCAAGCTGGCAGCAGACATCAATGTCACCACATCATGCCAATTTTTATAGATATGCAGAATCTATAACTATGCAAAACTATAGGGTAATAGAGGGTAGATTTCAAAGGAAAGTCAGAAAGGCCAGGAATTGAGTAGCTTGAGGTCATCTCTAGTTCTGAGAACTACAGACTGAACAGGTTATATTTTAGAATCTGTGTGTGTATGTATGTATGTATGCATGTATATATATACATACACAAATATATACATATATACATGTATATGTATATATGTATGCATGTGCATACATACATACATATACATATATATGCATACACACACACACATGCATGTAAGAACAGTCAATGAAAAAGGGGGCCATGGACTTGAAAAAGAGCAAAGAAGATCCCATGAGAGAGTTTAGAGGAAGAAAAGGAAACAGAGAAATGATATAATTTGATTATAATCAAAAATAGAAGAAATAATAAAAAAGTAAAAAATGACTTTTAATGGGCATCCCATACCAGTTTCCATTTGAATTCTGTATTGACTTTCAATTCTTGTTTCAAGTTGAACAGTTTTTATAATCCCCTCTTAACTCTAAATAATAATAATAATAATAATAATAATAATAATAATAATAATAACAACAATACAGCAGTTTATATTTCCTGAACTTTACTACTTATAAATGTGTCTCAATTTAAAAAGAGTTTAGGAGTAAGAATAAAGAAAGAGTAAAATGGGTGATGCAGAAGAGATTAATTTTACTACTCTACCCTCAAGAGAGAGAAACCATCAGGAACCTTGGAACAATCCCCTGGCCTTCTGGGAGAGAACTGATGTCTGATTGATGGCAGAGGTAGGTCAGCCTGCCCTGAAGTGCTGTGTTACGCTGCAGCAGAAGATTGTCTCAGAGAATCAACTGGCTCAGTTATTTGGAAAAGAGCCAGAGAATCCTTTGGCAAGTACAGAAGCATCTTCATTAGCCCAGCATCTCGCCTCTCTCACCCAGAACATTGAAAATGTGTGATGGGGCGTACGGAAGGATAGAAGCTTTCTCCCAGTACTTGATAACGCTTATATACAACAGAAGATTAGAAAATTTGATTAGAAAATCGCTGTGGTTTTTTTCCCCACTGTTCCTGGACATTTTGAGAAGATCCATCTGGGAAGTTTGTTCAAAGGCAGAATTATGTTCCATTTAGGGGCCTGTCTTTTCACTAATAACTTCCAATAGTAATCCCCTAGTAACTCCAATGACAATCACATTCTGCACTTACTGACAAGTCTCTTTCCTATTTCAAGTTGACTTTTGGACATAGCATTGACAGCTCTAAAGTACTCTCCAATTTATAAAATGATTACATATCCTCACTTATCAAATAAAATGCATGGTCTAAAAATCTAAATGGTTTCTGCAAACCCTTCCATTCCATCTCTAAGAAATGATGCTTACTTACTCAGAGGCCTGGCATGAGTGCTCTGGTGGGTGGCTCTGTCATGGGTCCTTCTCACTCCAAGGGCATAGTAGTTGCCCTTTATCAACAGGTATTGATTGCAGAGGCTGCTGCAGGCACTGACCAGAGGATAAGAGTCTATGGAAATGCTGTCATCATAAATAGGAAACTACTGAAGAGACTACATGAACTCACCTAGAGTAGCAATTCTTCGGAAATAACCTTGGGTTAGCAGTCTGGAAACTGGTCTTCTCCTAGCCCCTGACATGCTGAATGAATGGGTGTATGCGCCTGTGCTTCCATTTCTTAGTGACATGAAGGGACTGAACTAGGTCAGTAATTTCATAATGTGGTCTTTGGAGCCCAGTGGTTTAGAAGAGGAAGTCATGTGATAGAGAAAAAGAATTGGTTAGGGGGACTTTCATATCCCCACTCTGTCTTGATTATGGTGTCTTGGCATTTATTTTGCTTTGATCATCCGAGTCCCGCATGAGCGCTCAAGAAGCACAGCTTTTCATACTGAACTTTGTTTGCAAAGCAAGGACTTCATACTCTTTAGAAAATAAAACACCGATCTCTATAGTTGCTCATGTAGCCTCTTTACAAATTAACCACACTCAATGCTTTTTGATATTCATGTTAATATCTTATTTAACATTCACACATTCATATAGTATGTTTGGATCAAATACACCTCACACTCTCTCCCTTCTAATTCTCCCTCTATTCCCCACACTCTACTTTTCCCTCCAAATGTATATACTCTTCTGTCTCTTTCTCTGTCTCTTTCTCTCTAATACCCATCAAGTCTATTTAGCGCTGCCATCCACCAGAGTATGAGTAGCCTTTCATGTCTCACATCCTTGAAGAACACTGGCACTCCTTCCTCTGGCAGCCATCAATTGCTAATAGCTCCTCATACAGGGATGGGACTCCGTGAGCCCTTCCACATCTATGCATAGACTTTGGTTGGCTGGCTCTTGTTCAAGTCTTATACATGTAGTCCAAGTAACTTTGAATTCATGTGTGCAATGGTACTGTCATGTCCAGTAAATTCTGCTCTGTGATAGACCTCTAATGTCTCTGGGTTTTACCATATTTTTTTTCCCTCTTTTCTGATGACCCTGATTCTTGGGGGAGGGGTTGCAATACAAAAGTCCCATTTAGAGATAAGCATTCAAAAGCCTCTTATTCCCTGTACCTTGATTACTTGCGGTTCTCTTTATTAACTTGCATTTACTGCAAAAGAAGCTTCTCTGATGAGATGCTCTAATCTATGGGTATAAAGACAAGAACTTAGGGTACAGTTTGTTACTATGTCTATTTAGCATGATAACAGTACTTGGTTCTCCCAAAGTCCATGACTTATACAGCAATGGGTTTTTGGCCCAAGTTATGATACCAGGCAGGATTCCATGTTGACCTTAGTTATTGCAATAGCAGAATAATTTCCAAAGAAGATGAACTATCCTGAGGCTTACAGCCATTCTTCCTTGTGTTACTCACTGAAGAGTTTGTTCTAAGCACCATAGAGCAACGTGCCCAAGATAAGCACTATTGTTTATTCTAAGAAAAGACTTCCTCTTGGGTCTCAGCTTCCTCTTCTGCACCATGAAGTAGCTAGACCTCATAGATTGCCTCTAGTGTATATATTCTGGCAGTTTGAGTTTCATTTCTTATGCTACTAAAACTATTGAAATGAGCATTTTGGGGGTTGTATGTGTGATCAAAGGTTATTCTATGGGAAAAATAGACAAAAACTCACCAGAGAAATTGGCCTAAAGGTTTCTCAACAATGATGGTCATGTTTTCAAATATTTAAATGTAAAATATGTGTCATTTAACCACGATCTCAATGCTAAGACCAAGAGACCTAAAACAGATGGTTAAACAGTGTAGAGTTTTCATCCTAAAGAGTCTACCCACGCAATTTTCAAATAATGATGAGCTGAAGCTTGACTGAATAGGAGGTATAAGAGTAATTATTTGATATTCAGTTTTGGATAAGATGTTTTAAGAGTGAATTTCCTTAAGCCCTACAACCTTGGTGTCATTATTAATTTTTATAAGTACAAATACAAGATGGTGAAAAGATGGGTCTGTGGGTAAAGGTGCTTGTCCCCAAGCTTGATGATCTGAGTTTGATTCCCAGAACTCCCAGAGTAGAGAAATTAAAAGGCGTCTATGCTTTTCTTTTCTTTCTTTTTTTTTTTTTTTGCATCTATGCTTTTGTGCTGAGGCCTCAACTGATCCAAATTAAAGCAGGAGCAGGAGGGATGGACTGGGGATTGTACCTCAGTGGAAGAGTTCTGAAGAGCAGACCCAAGATCCTGGATTTGATCCTTAACAGAACAATCAAAAGCAGAACAGGTAGAGGAGTCTTGCAATGCACAGTGGTTGGCAGACCAGAGTCTCTCAGCCACTCTGTATGTGTGGGAAGAAACTTGCTTTTCCCTCTGAGATAGATGCCCCCCTTGAGCTTCAGGATGAAGTCAGGCTGACTGTGGAGGCCTCCTGGGGGATGTTTGTTTCCCTGTCTTCTCTACAAACATCTTGTTTTGTTCTTTCACTTACTTTATTTAGTCCCTTCTCCCCTTGAGTTCCATTATCCTTTGGGTTTCTTGAGGAAGGATTTTTAACCTTGAAATGCTCTTAGCCTCTTTATGTTGAGTGCTATCACGGTGAAGCGGTCATCATGACGCTGGAATCAGAGGCATCTGGACTCTACTCTAGGCTTTGCCACCTAGTAACTTTATGGACTCTGGCTTTCCGTGTCTCCGACATCTCAACTGCAAGATAGATCATTGCAAAGATTAAGAAAACTATCTCAGGAAAAGGTCTTGGCTGATAATAACAACTCCTCATTCAGCTGTCAGAGTGTCTGTTTCTCCGTCTGTTTGTCCATCTATCTATGGACTTATCAACCTATTTAGTTTGCCCTCTTTCTCTGTGCATCTCTCTCTATTTATAAACCAAAAGAGAGAAGGAGGTAGTGAGAGAGGGTGTCTGGTTTTTTTTTTTTTTTTTTTAAGAGTAATTGTCTTATTCCTTTCAGGGCCATATTTTAATTGTTGAATGTATGTGTAACTTCTAACACAGAGATGCATTTATATTCATTTTAACATCTGTATAATATTCTGTGTGTTCTTTCTTTGCCCTTCTGTCTTCTGCTCTCATTCCACTTTCTCTTCTCTCGGCCTTTGCCTTCCATACAATTAGCTGGAGGCTGCGTGGTAGGAGGTACTGAATATTTATTTAGGTCTGTGAAGGCACATGTAGGCAACTGTTTAATTTGCTTCTTCCCTAGGCCTTTTTCTTGTCTGTAGATAGAAGGGTGGGGGTGGAATGATCTCTAAGAAAATCTCTTCCTCCCCTTCAGTCGAACTCGAGCTCCAGATAGGCCTTCACTCTCCATGACCAGTCACCCCATTATAATAGCAGACAACTACAGAAAAATCTTCCCTGGACCATTGGTTTCTGAGGGTTCCCCCGCTTCACCTGACTCTGCCCAGCTATATGGTGTTCTTCTTCGGGTGCCCTCTGAGTGAGTGAAGCAATTCTACTGTTCTCTCTGAGAGTTCCCAGGACTCATTCTTCGTCTCTGAGAATGAATCCCAAAATCAGAGAACTGGATCCGATCCAAACCTCAAACCCATCCCACTCAGCCCTAGTCTTTGAACTCAGTTTTTCCTTTTTACCTCCCTTTTCCCTGGTGTCTAGTTACCAAGTGAAGACTATGGTCTCTTTTCGGCTGTGAGTATGTTTAAAAAGAGGAGTTTTGGTGGCAGTGAGCAAGGGATGGAGCCAACTGCAGATACTTGTTGGCTTGTCATGTTGAGAAGAGAGGAAAACAGTTAGTCACCAGGGCAGACATAGTGATTGTAGTGAGAAGGTATATGGAGGCAGCTTTAGGTTGTTCTAGGCTCTTGCTCACAGGTGTAGCCATCTTGTAAGGAAGCTGTTTGTTCAGAAAAGTGATAGAATAATGAGAAATTAAATAAATCACTGTTCATATAAGATAGTCAGGCTCTGGATGGGTTCTGTGAGGAAAACGAACATCAAGAAGATATTATTCTTACAGCTGGGAACCTATTGCCTGACACCCACCATGTTATGCTTCACAAAAAGTCCCTTGATGTCTTCAGAAGTGTAAGATGGCTTACAGTTAAATATTTTGGAAGGCAGAGAGGGACAACGTATCCTTAGGTCAAAGGGAAAAAGTATGATGATTTTGTTTCTTTTAGGATAGCCTATGGCCTTGTTTCTTGTAGTAGACCTTGGAGGCAGAAGAAGGTGAAGGTGAGAGGTAGGAGGAATAGGGGGTGGGGTGAACCCAGTGTATGAGAACAGTTTGGGAACTCAGCAAACAGCAGCTCAGGGGCACAGGACTCCTTCAGAGCTGTCTGGGCGATGTGAGGTGAATTCCAGCAGCATGCTACAGGGCACAAGGACCTAAAGCAAACATCCTATTTCTTTTCTGAAAGAGATATTCTTCCAGCTTTCCTTTTTACAAAAGCTACAGACTTCCTCTGGCCCTCTTTCTTTTCTTCTGTGTTGGAGTGTCCCAGTGCCCAAATCAGTTTCAAGATGGATATAAGGATGCATGCTTACAACCCTATGCTGTACCACCTAGCTCTACCGGGAGAGGAATAGTTGGTTCTCACTGGAAGAGTGGCTGGGTGAATAAACTCTTGCAGCATAGGACAAAATTACTCTTCTTACTAGAAGCTGGGTAACATGCTGATAGGAATGGAAGGAGCTGAGCAAAGGGTCATCTGGCCTTGGCCCATGACCGTACTGTTAGCAACTCCAGGTGGAAAAGGCCAGTGCTCTTCACTGAGTTTTTCACTAGCAGCCTCATCTCTCCCAGTCACGTTCCTGAGAGTTTGGCCATGACTCTCGAATGGATGAGGAAAACGTGTGACTCAGGACTTTAGACTCTCTGCTCACTACTTTTGCCCTCCCAAGGTCTCCTCCTCCCCTCTAAGCTTAAAAGATGCAGGACACATTGATCTTTGCCTGTTTCTGGCTATCTTCCCTGTAGATAGGAGGTATCCTTATCCAAATATACTTGTTATTTTCCAGGACTTAGAGAAGTGGCTTGGAGGTAGGAAGCAGTCTTTTGTGATCTAAAAATGATGTCAAGAATGAAGGTACAATCTGACCTGGGTTGGTGTGTTCCCACAATTATACCATCAGCTCCTGTCCTTTCTTATTGATGCTACTAGAATCCCCTCCCATGAACAGACTACTCATCTCTTAGCATTTTCTTGTCTATTCCTTGCTGATCTGGGCTGTGATACTTGCCAAAGATTAAATAGTGGAAGTGTCTTAGCCCTCCCTGTCCCAGAATGACCTTAGACTCCTAGACCATTGCTGCTAGTCATCTCATCTGTCCATGCTCTCTGGAAATGTTCTCTAACATGTTTTTGTGGAGTACTAGTTAAGGTTACATGGCTGGGATGACTCAGTTAGCCTTAGCTTGCTTGAGTGTCCAGCCTTCGTTCCCACAATGAGCTAGAGTAGTAACTACCCAGCTTCTCCTTTGAAATTGCCTCTACCTCTGATTTGTTGATCTACATCCCTTATCTGGAACATAGGCACTCCTTCCCAGCTTCTTCAGGGTTATGTCACTTACCCTCATTTTAATTGGGATCACATTATTTGGTCTGTCCCAAAGACAATACAGGTGGTAGCTTCTATTCTGCAGGTACAGGTAGTCTTAGAACATGCCTCATACTCTCTGTTGTCCCAAGCCTGCTCTAGCTTCATGGGTTACATGCTTACCATGTCTCTATACCCCACTACATCTTTATTTCATATCTCGGTGAAACATTAAGTTCAGTGTAGCCTGGTCTTCAAGGTGGGAGTACTGATTCGATTAGCATCTTCTGGACCTTGGGTTTCCAGCTTCCTATTGAAGTTAATATTCTCTTATTGTCGGATGTGGTTCTTAGCTTGTGGGAGCTATAGACTGCTTCCATTTATGACTTCCTCCCACTACTAATGATGAATCCTTTAGCAAAACAAATGAACAAACAACAAACAAAAAATGTGTAGGACAAGTAGAGGGAGGGGACAAACGACTGGAATCTGACCTGTTTGAAATGACTTCACATTTCCTACTCAGGCTCTTCATTAAGAAAAGATGGAGAAGAACGTTAGGGTAGCTAGCTATAACTACAAATAGAATGTGGGCGGGAACCGAATGAGGTCTTTTTGTTATCCTTCCCCAGGCACTTTTCTGAGAGTTTGGCCATGACTCTGGTAAGGAGGAGGAAAGGGAATGACTCAGGAATTTAGACCCCGCCCTCTACATTCACCTTCCTAAAGCTTCTCCTCCCCTCAAGGCTTAAACGCTGCAGGATGTTCCTCTTTCTCCACGTCCTTGCCAGCATCTGCTGTCACCTGAGTTTTTCATTTTAGGCATTCTGACTGGTGTGAGGTGGAATCTCAGGGTTGTTTTGATTTGCATTTCTCTGATGATTAAGAATGTTCAACATTTCTTTAGGTGCTTCTCAGCCATTTGGTGTTCCTCAGTTGAGAATTCTTTGTTTAGCTCTGTGCCCCATTTTTTAATAAGGTTATTTGATTCTCTGGAGTCTAACTTCTTGGGTTCTTTGTATATATTGGATATTAGCCCTCTATCAGATATAGGGTTGGTAAAGATCTTTTCCCACTCTGTTAGTTGCCATTTTGTCCTATTGACAGAGCCCTTTGCCTTACAGAAGCTTTGCAATTTTATGAGGTCTCATTTGTCAATTCTTGAACTTACAGCACAAGACATTGGTGTAAAAATTTTCCCTGTGCCCATGTGCATGAATCTCTTCCCTACTTTCTTTTCTATTAGTTTCAGTGTATCTGGTTTTATGTGGAGGTCCTTGATCCATTTGGACTTGAGCTTTGTACAAGGAGATAAGAATCCCATTGCTGGTGGGATTGTAAGCTGGTACAACCACTCTGGAAATCAGTTTGGTGGTTCCTCAGAAAACTGGACATAGTACTACCTGAGGACCCAGCAATACCATTTCTGGGCATATACCCTGAAGATGCTCCAACGTGTAATAAGGACACATGCTCCACTATGTTCATAGCAGCCTTATTTATAATAGCCAGGAGCTGGAAGGATCCCAGATGTCCTTCAATAGAGGAATGGATACAGAAAAAGTGGTACATTTGTACAATGGAGTACTACTCAGCTATCAAAAACGATGATTTCATGAAGTTCTTAGGCAAATGGATGGAACTAGAAAATATTATCCTCAGTACGTTAACCCAATCACAAAAGAACACACATGGCATGCACTCACTGATAAGTGAATATTATCTCAGAAGTTTGGAATACCCAAGATACAATTCACAGACTACATGAAGCTCGAGAAGAAGGAAGAACACAGTGTGGATACTTTGGTTCTTCTTAGAAGGGATCAAAATATCCATGGTAGGAAATACAGAGACAATGTTTGGGGCAGAAACTGAAGGAAAGGCCATCCAGTGACTGTCCCACCTGAGGATCCATGCCACACACAGTTACCCAACCCAGACAGTATTATGGATGCCAACAAGTGCTTACTGACAGGAGCCTGATATAGCTGACTTCTGAGAGGCACTGTCAGTACCTGACTAATACAGAAGTAGATGCTCATAGCCATCCATTGGATTGAGCACAAAGTTCCCAATGGAGGAGCTAGAGAAAGAACTCAAGGAGCTGAAGGAGTTTGTAGCCCCATAGGAGGAACAGCAATATGAACCAACCAGTACCCCCAGAGCTCCCAGGATCTAAACCACCAATCAAAGAGTACATATGGAGAGACCCAAGGTTTCAGCTGCTTATGTAGCAGAGGATGGCCTTGTGGGACATCTATGAGAGGAGAGGCCCTTGGTCTCGTGAAGGCTTGATGCCCCAGTATAGGGTAATGCCAGGACAGGGAAGTGGGAGCGGGTTGGTTAGTGAGCAGGGAGAGGGGGGATGGTATAGGGAGGTTTTCAGAGGGGATAAAATTTGCAATGTAAATAAAGAAAACGTCTAATAAAAAAAAAGTTGCAGGATACACGATCTTTCCCCATCTCTTGGCAGTTACCTTCCATGAGGGTAGGGGGTGTTCTCACCTAAACACCCCTGTCATTTTACAGGACTCAGAGGCGTGGCCAGTAGGTTGAAAGTGGTCTTCTGTGTCAGAGAAGGGAAGTGCAGCCTGAGTTTGTAAATGAGGTGGAAAGCCACACAGAGGGCATGATTAGGAATCTCCAGAAATTCCTTTCACCGCACACACGTTGGACAGCTTAGAATTGCCTGTAACTCCATATCCAGGGGGCCCAATTCTTTTTTCTGACCTTAGGAAACATCACTCATCCATAGCTTTAGGGAGCACCCACCCCCTCACCTGTCCACACAAATAAGTAAAATAAATCTTTCAAAATGGCAAAATGGAGAGAAGGAGATTCTCTCTATCCAGCCCCTGGTCCACATTGGACATCTTTCTCCATTTGCTCTTTTTCTGTTTTCTGGGGCTTCCTTTGTACCACTGTGTGCATAGATTTTTTTTTTCTTCCTTGATGAATATATAGAAAACAGGAAAGTATAGTAGAAGGCCCCAGTCCTTGAGGATTATTATGAATCAGACACAGAACCCAGCCTTTGTTCAACCTGCTTTTAGGCCCTGGCTATTTTTAGGGTTGGTTGGTGGCATGTGGTAGCATAGGCCTGGGGATCATCTTACTATTTCTCTGTAGCAACACCATCAAAGCTAGTTATGTGACTCTTGAAAATTCCTTAACACCTTTCTGATTCCCTTTCTCCATCTATTAAATGAAAAACATAGTAGCTGTTTCCCTCTCAGTATTTAGAGGGATGGGATAATGATTGCAGCAATAATAGGAACAGCTACTTATGGAGCAGTTACTACATGCCAGGCAGCTAAGCAGAGGGAGCAGAACAGGACTGGAGTTCTTTTACTCAATCCCAAAGCATCACCATTATTTTGTCTTTATGGCTATTTCCTGGAAGACCTTTGTCCTAATTTTACTTTTATTATTGTGATAAAATATTCTGACATGAAACAACTTAGGGCCTCTCCTCTCATAGATGTCCCACAAGGCCATCCTCTGCTACATAAGCAGCTGAAACCTTGGGTCTCTCCATATGTACTCTTTGATTGGTGGTTTAGATCCTGAGAGCTCTGGGGGTACTGGTTGGTTCATATTGCTGTTCCTCCTATGGAGCTGCAAACTCCTTCAGCTCCTTGAGTTCTTTCTCTAGCTCCTCCATTGGGAACTTTGTGCTCAATCCAATGGATGGCTATGAGCATCTACTTCTGTATTAGTCAGGCACTGACACTGCCTCTCAGGAGTCAGCTATATCAGGCTCCTGTCAGTAAGCACTTGTTGGCATCCATAATAGTGTCTGGGTTGAGTAACTGTATATGGCATGGATCCCCAGGTGGGACAGTCACTGGATGGCCTTTCCTTCAGTTTCCCCCAAACATTGTCTATGTATTTCCTACCATGTGTATTTTGATCCCCCTTCTAAGAAGAACCAGAGTATCCACACTGTGTTCTTCCTTCTTCTTGAGCTTCATGTAGTCTGTAAATTGTAGCTTGGGTATTCCAAGAAGGGGATTTATTGTAGCTTACAATTTCAGGTTCCAGTCTGCCATTGTGGGAAAAATCAATATAGAAACTTAAAACAGTTAGTTGCATATCCATAGTAAAGAGCAGAGAGAAATTAATGTACATACATTGGCTTAGTTGTGATTAACTTGATTTCACTCCACTCTCAAGAGTTCAGAACCTCCTGCCTAGGGCATAGTACCATTCACAGTGGACTGGGGCTTCTCATACCCGTTAACTTAAGACAATCCTTCAAAGGCATGGGCACAGGTAAGCCCTCTAGACATCGTCCCTCATTGAAACTCTCTTTCCAGATGATTCTAGGTTGTGTCAAAGTGATAATCAAAGTCAGCTTAATCCTGTTCGCAAGGCTGTCTTTGCTAACTTGGCTCACATCTTAGCCAGTGAGAAAAGCTGCGCACATGGATGTTTGTTGAATATAACTAAAGGCAATTGATTAACTTTGTGGTTGTCTGAGACAATGGGTAGTTTTGGAGGCAAGCAATAGGTTTACAGAAAAGAAAAAGAAAAAGAAAAAAAAAGCTTAAAAGAGAGAACTGAAGAATGGAACATTTACAGAGACTTTGAAAACTTTTTGACGTGTTGCTGGGGAATCCAGAAAGCCATATAATGCATGAAGGTGTGTATGCCTAAGAAAGACACAGGTCCTGAGCTCTCACACAAGTTGGAAATGAAGGTCAGTGCGGAGCTGTGAATGTTTGTCTGTAAAACATGAAATATAACCCTTATTAGCCATGCTAAAAGGTAGTTCCCCAGGGGAAGGCAATGGATAGGAATCCCTCTGCTCTATTTTTCTTCTGGCTTCTACTTGTGCAGCAGCAGCAGCAACAAGGAACCTTTGTGGAAACAGAAAGCAGGATGTCACCAGATATTGAACCCTGTGCCACTTTTTATCTTGGACTTCCTGCATCCGGAAGTGCCAAATGACTTTCTGTTCTTTAGAGATTATAGTCTGTGGAATTTTGCCATCGATGTATGAATGAACTAAGAGAGTGTATCTAAACTAAACCAAGGTTCTAATAGCTATGATAGATGGGTTTTTGAAGTCATTGGAAGTTGATGACATTTTTCAAAGTCAAAGAAGCCAGTCATGAAGAAGAGCCCCCCTAGTTACAAGTCCCTCTCTCAAGATTTATTTTTCTGGGCATGTGTCTCTGTGAGTGTATATATGTTTGCACGTGTCTGTGGAGGACAGAAGAGGGCGTCAGATTCCTGGGAGGTGGAGTTAAAGATGGTTGTGAGCTACCCAACTGAACTCAGATTCTCTGCAATAATAGCAATTGCCCTTAACAGCTAAACCATCTTTCCAGCCCCAAGATTCTTTTATTTATTTTAACTTATGTGTATGTATGTGTGCCTGTGTATAGGTGTGTGCATAGAAGCGCAGGTACCCTCAGAGGCCATAAGAGGACATTGGATGCCCCAGGCATAGAGTCACAGGTGGTTGTAAGCTGCCTGACATGGGTGCTGGGTATAGAACTCTAGCCTTTTGGGCAATCAGAAAGCTCTCTTTACTGATGAGCCATTTTACCAAGCCCCCATTTCTGTGAAATGTCAAGAACGAAGAAATTCAAAGTAGAAAGCAGAGTGGTTACTGCCAGAAGCTGTGTAAAGCAGGGTGGCCGTGAGTGTGAAGGACTATGCTGGGTCTCTTTGACATGATGGGAATACTCTGGAGTTAGATAGTAATGACGCTGACACAATATCATGAATCAATTAAAACCTACAGCTTTATGTCGTTCATAATGGAAAACTTAATCATGTAAAGACTCGGTGTCAATTTGAAATGTGAAGTATATTAAGCATATGGTGTTGATAAGGACTCATGTACTAGCTAATAAAGAATACTTAGCAGGCACTGGACCATGTGCAAGGTGCTCATGCGGCATTCCATGAAGCTTTCACAGTTTCAATCAAGGCACTGACTACACGATTGGCATCACATGTTGAGTATGTGGCGCAGTGCTGGCGAGTGGTGGAGGATAAGAAGGGTCCAGGCATTGGGATGGGAACCTATCCTGTTCCTCCCCACCACGGAGATGCTTCCGCTTTACCTACACCTAGACTAGGACAACCCAATCAAATTTTTTCCCGATTTGGTGAAACATGTAGAATTTACTCTCTCACTTCTAAAAGCAATAGTTTTGGGTTTTTTTTTTTTTTTTGGGGGTGGAGTGGGGTGGGGCAGGATCATCTCCTGTGTACCTAGATGGCCTTGAACTCATATGCAGCTCAGAACGATGTTGGATTTCTGGCCCACCAGTCTCCAACTTCTGAGATTAGGGATTATAGTCATGTGCAAGCCTGACATATGCTTTTTTTTTTTTAAACACATAGACAGACAGACAGA
>NW_022196896.1:104628694-104656297 GCF_008632895.1 Mastomys coucha
CCCTCTCTCTCTCTCTCCTTTCCTTTCCCAGAAGAGTTTCCTTAAACACCCAGGCTTCCTCTGGGCTGTTAGTCATACAGGCTGAGCTGCTGACTGCCATGCTAGGCTGTCACTGATGCTAGGGGAGTGTGCAGTGACCCTGCTGTGAGCAGACACAGGCCTATAGCACACACTTAGAGTGTGATCCATTGCAGACCACGTGTCTTTCCCAGTTTAAGGAGCAAGCCAAAGCTGGTTCTTCAGCCATGGAGCTAGGATCTGACAAAGCCCCAAGCTTGTGTTCTGTGACATTTGCAGGTCTTCTTTTTTCCGTTTGGCTTATTTTCCTTTCCATCTCTATTGTGTTGTTCTGACCATTTAAGGTTTTTTTTTTTTTTTTTGAAAGCTCTCTACTGGCTTACTTACGTCTTAAGACAAATATATTTATCCGAAGGAGTGAATCTGCCAATCGGTGGATGAACAGGCACAGATCAAACAAATGTAGCCGTCATGCACAATGAGGCACGGTGCAAGGAGCAAGCGGGTCTGGGTGGAACTGGAGAATGTTAACCCTGAGACACTTAGCCCTCAGCTTACCTGAGTAATGACTGGTGACAGCACTGCACGTGTCTTCTTCAGTCTGCAGGAAATCCCGGCAGAGCTGGAGTGCATTCATCTCTGCTCGCCCTCTCACTGCCCGTGCTACACCAGGATCTCTGGTAACCTTTTCCTGCATGTGTGTTATGAAGGAGGATTTCTTGAGGTCAGAATGTGTTTACTTCCTACCATGGCCCTGGCTATTGGCCATAACTTTTTTCTTTTATTGGATATTTTCTTTATTTACATTTCAAATGTTATCCCCTCTCCAGGTCTCCCCTCCGGAAAACCCCTATCCCATTCCCCGATCCCCCCTTGCCTCTATGGAGGTGTTCCCCCTCCCGACCACCCACTGCCACCTTCCTGCCCTGGCATTCCCCTACACTGGGGCATCGAACCCCCACAGGACCAAGGGCCGTTCCTCCCACTGATATCCAACAAGGTCATCCTCTGCCACATACGCAGAGTCCGTCCATGTGTACTCTTTGGTTGTTGTTTTAGTCCCTGGGAACACTGGGGAGTCTGGTTGGTTGATATTGTTGTTCTTCCTAAGAGGTTGCAAACTCCTTCAGCTCCTTCAGTCCTTTCTATAACTCCTCCACTGGGGACCCTGTGCTCAGTCCAATGGTTGGCTGTGAGCATCTGCCTCTGTACTTGTCAGGCTCTGGCAGAGCCTCTCAGGAGACAGCCATATCAGGATCCTGTCAGCAAGCACTTCTTGGCATCTGCAATAGCGTCCAGGTTTGGTGCCTGTATAGGGGATGGATCCCCAGATGTGGCAGTCTCTGGTTGGCCTTTCCTTCAGGCTCTGCTCCACACTTTGTCTCCTCTGTCCTCCTTTCTCCTTGTATATATGATGTTTCACAGTTATTTCCTTGCCTGAAGATCCACCTTTGGCATGAGCAGGTCCCAGGATGATCTGACAGGTCAAGACAGACTGGATGATTCTCCATGGTGAGCTTCCTGGAGGAGGACTCCATTCTTTCTGATAATTAGGATGACTGGAAAATACACATGTGGAGCGATAGAGACTCTTGGGACTATCGGTATAGCTCAGTGACTGATCACTTGCCTACTATGTATGTTTGCATGCGTGTGTGCATGTGTACATGTGTGCATGTGTGTGTCTATATGCATTTGTGCACATGAATGTATGAATGTATTTATGTGTATGCTCATGTGTGCATGTATATGTATGTATGTGTTAATTGTGTGTATGCATGTGTGCACATAAATGTATATGTGCATTTGTGTGTATGTATATGTGTGTATCTGTTGTGTGCATCTCTCTCTCTCTCTCTCTCTCTCTTCCCTTTGTGTGTATGTGAATTTTCAAAAGAAAAGAAAAAAAAAACCCCAGTATTCTTTCATGGCCTGCTTGCCTTGGGCTGGCCCACGTGTTGAGTCTCAGCTGTCTCTGGAGTCACTGGATGGAAAAAGGTGATGGGAACTGGCTGCAACAGGAAGCAGATTCCTGGAGGAAGGGAGATCCCCACTTCCTGCTAGCCAGAGTTTAGTCTGTTTTGCAGAAGCCCAGCACAAGTTGTGCAAAGCTCTTAAATCCAGAGTCCCTTCTCAGAGCAAGACACTTTTGGAAAATGCAACAATTAGAGCCAAATGGATCTTGTTTTGGTTTGTGCAGTTATCTGATACTTAGAAGGTTTTAAGAAATCTTTTAAAAGCTTCAAAACACTAGAAAAAAAAGTCAGTTCTGTTCTCAGCTGGAATCCTTGAAGCTCTTCATCAGTATCCTCTCTCCAGCCTGACCTCTTCATTAACTGGGACCAGAGGAAGTGACCAACAACCGTTGAGCACTGTGTGTCCCAGAAAAGAAGTGCGTGTCTGGTGTGTCTAGCAGCCTTTCAGTAGGATGTGGGACATCTGATCCCAGTTCCATAGCTCTCTGCTGTGTGACCAGGACATGTTACCCTTTAGGATTTATGGTACGTGTGTGTGTGTGTGTGTGTGTGTGTGTGTGTGTGTGTGTGTATGTGTGTATGTGTGTGTGTGTGTGTATTCATTGCCTTTATTAGCCTCTTGTAAAAATCAACTAAGAAACTATGAGAAGAGCCTGTAGCACATTCTTTTTGTTATTCAGCTAACAAATAATTCTTTAGTTCACTGTGGGCCAGGTGACACTCTAGGTGCTGGGAATGAAACAGCGAGCAATAGTTTTTCGGTCCTCAAGTTTATATTTAAGTTAGATAATGCCTAGGGCTTCCATGAACTATCTTTTTGTAGTCTCCTTCATTGTTTCTGATGATGGGAGGAGATACATGCTATGTGCTTGGTACCAGTCCAAGCTGTGACACATGTCATGGTTTAGGATGAAGAAGTTGGGCCTGCTGAGTGTCCCCCCACCGCAGCCTTGGCTTCGAGTCCCACCGCTCCTCAGACGTGTTCTCTGGAGTCACCATTTCCTTGTCCTATGATGAAATCTGGGGCAGATCCCATAACTTTTCTAGTCAGTCTTGTCAGAATCGAGAAGATGACTCAATGATTTAAGAGCACTGGTCGCTCTTCCTGAAGACTGGCTGGATTCCCAGGACCTGTTGGTACTGTGGGGAGTGGAGACAGGAGGATTGCTGAAGCTTACTTGCTCTGATGGGGTGAGACTTTGCAGTGGTACAGCTGTCTTGGGTTTACCAACCCTCATGTAACTAATCCTTAGTCTCACCAAGATGACTTCAATGCAGTTCTATTTTAGTCTGTCATTGTTGCCTGTCTGGGGATAATAGTTGTTCATCTACACCTTCCTAGAGAGAGTTAATTCAATACTATCTTATAGCTTTATTTTAAGATTTGTTTTATTTATTTTTAAATGTGTGTGTGTGTTTGCACGTGCACTCACGAGTGTATTCTCAAGTGTGTTTGTGTGCTTGTGGGTGTGTGAACATAAGTGCAAGTGTTCAGGATTGGAAGAAGTGTTAGATCCCCTGCAGCTGGAGTAAAGGGCAGTTGTGAGTCTCCTGATGCAGGTTCTGGGAACTGAACCTGATGCTTCTTCGAGAACAATCAGTTCTCTTAGCCACTGAGCCATCTTTCCAGGCCCACCTTAAAGGATTTTCATGAAGCTTAAATAGGATAACATTTAAGAAGTGCTTAGAGCAATTCCTGGTACATTGTACGTGTTAACTAAGTATTTGTGTTAAGCAAATACCAGGCAAAAAGTTTGAAAAATAAATAGTAAATGTGAGCTACTAACAGCTTTAAACTGTCGTGAGTTGTGGGTTCTTTCCTCCTAGCCATGTTTGGATGATGTCTAAGATGCCCTGGTCGTAGCATCATTCTCCTGAGCATAGCTGTTGTTAGAGGGAGGGTGGAGGTTATACTACATGCCTGGCAGATACCCAGTCCTGGCCCCGTCTTATTCCAAGTGCTAGGAATGTTAGGAACTATGTGTCCAGGGAGGGTGACTAAGGGATGACCTACCCTTAGCATTTCCAGGTACAGCTTTGCAGAAAGAGTTTCTGGAAGAGCAGAAGCAGTGGCAGGCACAGGGAATTCTATTCTGCAGAGCTCTGTCAGATCTGCAGCTCAGCCTGCTCAGGAGTGGGAGAGCCTGGTGGAAGATGGGACACTTCCGAAGATCTTGGCACAATTTACGATCCTTTTCTTGGCATGCCTTCCTCTTGACATGCTTGTGGGTGGCTAAAGCGAAAACAGAAAACTTATGCAATGGAGCCAGTCACGTAGCATGGGCGAGAAAGAGCTGGGTCAGATCTCTGCCCTCTGTGCTGATGTTTAATCCGATGAGATTCATGGTTCTGCTGTTATCCCAGCACGGACTTTGTTTAGTAACAGGAGCTGCTAACATAATTTCAGAGATGTGTGGCCAGGGACTTTTGGGTCATTTGGTAAAAATGACGTCACCAGGAAATGAAAGTACTCAAATACTCAAAGCTCTAGAGAAAGTGTGTGTCAGGATGAGTCAGGGGGGAGAGAGAAAAGAGAGACAAGAGAGAAAACAGCACACCACATCAAAACATGAAGACTACAGACAAGCTGTGTATGTAGGCTAAAGGGAAACTGCTGTTCTCGGGGTCACATGGATATAGGACAAGGGGATTGCTGTTTTACTGATATTCTTTCGAGAATATTCTAAGGAGGTATAGCTTCTAATGCTGAGAAAAGCATGAACTTCAGGAAAAAAAATTGTAATGCAATGCTCATGTTTATGCCTGAGTATTTAGGCTTTATAAAGACCACAGAGACTAAGTCCAGAACTCTCATTTTCTACTCTCTCTGAAGTACCTTTTGTTTTCTCTTTAGTGAGACAAAGGAGAGTAGAGGCAAACAGGCTTTGGTGTTCCACAGGCCTGGGTTCTAACCTTGATTCTACAGGAAGAGATAGCACAGGGGCTTGATTCTCAGCATTCATGTAAAAGGCTGGATGCTGTGGCACACATCTGGAACTTCAAAGCTGGAGAGGTTGAGACAGGAAAATCTCGGGACCTCACTGGCGAGCCATGCTAGCTAAGTCAATTAGGTCAAGGTTCACTGACAAACCTTAGAAGGTGGAGGACAGTTGAAGAAGACTCGCAACATGGCTCTCTAGTCTCCACATGCATAAGCACACACATACATTCATATACACATATAGATAGGTGGACACACACACATATACACTCTTATGTGCATTCATATACACATATAGACAGGTGTGTATGCTCACACACACACACACACACACACATACACACACTCTGATTTTATCACTAACACCATGGCTTTGATAAACTTGTTTAGCCCTTGGCTTTTCAATGTCATTTTTAATTAAATGGCTATAATATTTCACCAAATTAATATGAGCTTGTCAAAGAATAGATACCTACTCAGGTAATTTTTTTTGAAGGGGTCTTACCATGTGGTTCTAGCTGGCCTGAAACTCACTACGTAGACCAGGCTGGCCTTGTGCTTACAGAGATCCTGCCTCTGCTTCCTGAGTACTAGGGATTAATCCAGCGAGACAGCAATTGCAATATATCTTGCACTTATTAAAAATACCAATTTTAAAGTGGTTTAGTCAAAAGTGTTAGGATAAACAGTTGAGAAACAGACCTGGGCATATATGGCTAATCGATTACTTTTTTAAAGATTTTTTTTTCTAAATTTTTAATTATGTCTATTTTTCTATGTCTGTGTGTCAGAGACCATAGACTCCAGGAGAAGGTGTCAGATCCATTGGCGCTGAAGTCCCAGGTGGCTGTGAGCTGCCTGACATGAGTGCTGGAGAGGGCTGAAGCAGTCTTTCCATAAATGGTGATTGGGCAACTTTCACATATTAGAAAGTTAGACTCTTAGCCGGGCAGTGGTGGTGCACGCCTTTAATCCCAGCACTTGGGAGGCAGAGGCAGGCGGATTTCTGAGTTTGAGGCCAGCCTGGTCTACAGAGTGAGTTCCAGGACAGCCAGGGCTACACAGAGAAACCCTGTCTCAAAAAAACAAAAAACAAACAAACAAACAAACAAACAAAAAATGTTAGACTCTTGGGCCGAGGAGATGGCTTAACAGGCAAAGTGCTTTCTGTGAAAGCATGTAGACCTGAACTTGGGTCTCCCATACTGATATAAAAAGCCCAGAGCTTGGGAGACAGAGACAGATCCCAGAGGCTCAATGTCCAGCCAGGCTGGCCAAAACAGCAAACGTGGTCCACTGAGAGACTCTGTCTCAAAAAGTAAGGTGGAGAGTGAACCTCTGGCCTGCACACACACACACACACACACACACACACACACACACACACACACACACACACACACACACACACACACACACACACACACACACACCCTTGGATTCATGATCAAACAGAACACACTTCACTCAGTTCTCTCTTTATTAACACCATTGCTCACAGCCAGGCTTCTTCCAGCCTTGCTGTGAAGAGGGCCTCGGGGAAGACTGAGCGAGACAGGAGTTTGCAAGCCCAGTTCTTAAGTTTCATTCCCAGGATAAGGGGAGGTTAGGAAGGAAAGACAGCCGCAGAAAGTCTAGAGAGAGGTGTCTGTACACTAGAACCTTCCAGAAGCCTTAGGTAATCAGCGAGGGGTGGGGGGGGGGCACCCAACCAGGACAACCAAACGCATAAACTGAGCCACGTCTCCGTCTCCGTCTCCGTCTGACAGTGCTCCATGATTTCCTCTGATGTTTTCTAGAAAGACCCCTGCAGAGTTCAGGGACATCAGAGGTCACAGGGTCGTCAGCAGGCAGTCTGCGGTTTCAAGGGTCCTTTTCTTTTTTTCTCTCACGATGGTGACAAGGCTTGCTTGTGGTAAGCCCTTGGATTTGACTCTTCCTCTGTTTCTGACTTAGTCTACTGGCCTCCTTTCCAGATTTGCTCCAAAAGCCGGGCTTGTGCTTGGTTTTAGTGCCTGAGGGCCATAGGTTCAGGCCGGGGATTGATTTTGTTTAACACTCAGCGGCTGCTTGGCTTTCTGACACCTGGCTCCTGCTCCTTAAGACTTGGCGGCCCCTTTCTCTACCTTCTCTTTTCTAGTTTGCAGTACCTGGCAATCCCCTAGTGAGGACGAATCTTAGCTATCCCAGAGCACATGGGCAATACTACTACGGCAAGCACCAATAGGAATGCTTCTCCTGGTCTTTCCTACTCTAATCTTCCAGACGGGCCATCGCACGCCATGTGGATGGATATCTGCCAGTGCTAATGTGGCAGGCAGGTGGAAAAGGCCAGGTCTACCGTGTAGCTCTAGGGTTTTGAACTGGCAGAGTGGTGAACACAGCTGTACTGAGATGAGCGAAACTTCCTGGCATGAATGACCTTGGTGTTGGGATCAACGGCAGACGATCCTTCAGTGCTGGCTGGAGATTTATGGGGTGGGCGTACACCAAAGCATCTGGTGTGTAGTCCAGTGCCGTGGACTCCTGGTCTAACTCTTTTCCCAGGATGCCTGTCAGAATTCCCATCAGGCACAAAGCCAGACTCACAGTGACAGTTCTAGCATCTGGACCATATGTGCTGTAGACAGTCAGAGGGAAGGTTTGCATGCTCCTCCATAGCTTCGGCTCAATGACAGTAGACCCACCAAAGATTGTGCCTTTCAAGTTGTTATGCATGCCAGCCCTGCTGCAGCTCCTCCATCAGAGGCTCCTGGAGGTGAAAGCTCCCCACCACTCTCCTTGTATTAGAATGACAGCCCTTTAGAGTAAACATTCCATCGAGCAAGTTCTTGGTGATTCTTCTCATGTTATGCGTAGCAGCCTGTTTTGAACCTTGCTTGGTGGCTTGCTGAGAGAACACCTGCTTCTCCCGTGACCTGCCTGAGATCCACAGAGATGTGTGACACTCTTGTGCAGTGCTTCAGAGGCACTGCCATGTGAGGTAGAATGGAGCGAAACCTTCTCTCAATAGCTCTCACCAGCACACTGCAGCAATACTATGAGGCCTGGGAAGGCTAAGGGGCGGTTTATCAAATGCACTCAATTAGTGGAAGAACTTAAAACGGAAGCAATTGTCTCTTGACTAGAAATCCTACCTTTGCTTCCCACTGTCTTTCATTCTAGTGGCAGGTTTGGATTCCTCATGAAAACCTATTGGTAACATATCAATCAGTTACTTCCCATGAGGGAAATGAAACCTCAACTCCTTGTCAGGGAGAGTGGACTTTGGGGTATCAGTTCAAATGCAGCCCCCCCTTTTTTGCTCCCCTTTTCACAAGTTGATTTTGGCCTCTTGGTAAAGCCTCTTGCTCGGAGCTGGGGCAGTCAGGACAGGGAGCTTCTACTCCCCCCTCCTTTTCTCTTCACAGCTGCAAAGTTCAGGGAGTTGAAGTGCAGCGCTTTGAGTCCGCTGCTTGCCCCGCCACAGTCAACCTCTGTTGTAAATTTTCCTCCCGGAACACGTGACGATGCATTTCTTGACTATATATCCGAAGGACAGCAGCGGGGCTGTCAGAGGGCTGAGGCTGACACAGAGGAGAAACATCCTCAGATCCAGCCGTTTAGGAGGACCATACTTGGGACAAACTGACAGCCTTTGGTAAGTTAGCGAGACTCCTTCTCCACGGAGCCATGCAAGGGGGGATAGTTCTATTAATAGAGAAAGTTTTCTTGGTTTCCCTTTTGTTTTGTTTTGTTTGTTTGTTTTATGAAGAAACTCTGCTTTGAAAGTTGAAGCTTTTGAAACAAAATGTAAAATTTGCTTCTGCCCTGCCAGCTAAAGCATGCCTTTCAAATTTTAAGATGTTTTTTTTCCCCTCATGAATCCTTATATGATATATAATGTTTAAAGTATAGAGCTAATGCATGGTTATTTTCTGAAATGTAACTAAAGTGTATAATCTAGCTACCCTATCTATCTATCTATCTATCTATCTATCTATCTATCTATCTATCTATCATCTGTCTGTCTGCCTATCACCGATTTTTCTATCTGGTGAGCGTTTTTCTCATTTTTCCTCCTTTCCCTCCTTTAATTTCTCTTCCTTGCTCCAAGCTCTCTGAGCTAACTTGTTAACTGCTTGGCGAGATGCCTTCCATTCGGCTCTTTCTCTCATTCCTGTTCTTAATCACCTATTTTGGTCTATTGCAATTTCACGAGCCATGTGCTTGCCTTCTGCCTGTCCTGTGGATCCAGGTGGACGGTCTAACGTGTGGCTTTCTCTCCAGATCCCGGCTGTGTGTTCAGCAATTCAATGCTGAGGATGGAGTCTCTGAACAGCACATACCCCAGCGCTGCAGCCTCCAGCAACCCCCTCGAGTCCCATGTGCCTAGTAACAGCAGTGGTAACGGCAATGAATACTTCTATATTTTGGTTGTTATGTCCTTCTATGGCATTTTCTTGATTGGAATTATGCTGGGCTACATGAAATCCAAGAGGCAGGAGAAGAAGTCCAGCCTCCTGCTGCTGTACAAAGATGAGGAGAGGCTGTGGGGGGAGGCTATGAAGCCGCTACCTATGATGTCCGGCTTCAGGGCAGGGCAGGTGCCCATGATGCTGAATATGCTGCAGGAGAGTGTGGCACCTGCACTGTCCTGCACACTTTGCTCTATGGAAGGGGACAGTGTGAGCTCCGAGTCCTCCTCTCCTGATGTGCACCTCACCATTCAGGAGGAGGGGGCTGATGATGAGCTTGAAGAGACCTCCGAGACGCCTCTCAATGAGAGCAGTGAAGGATCGTCAGAAAACATCCATCAGAATTCCTAGCACCCCCCCAGGCCTCTGGAGGTAGCACCATAAGCTACACTTGACAGGGGAAAGACATTTGCCAAGTGCCTGGTTTCACTTTTGCTCTGCAGCTGCCGCCCTGAACAGACTGAGGGCAAGCCCCCAGATGGGGAAGGGAGTGGCAAGGCTCAGCTGGAGTCCTCGAGGTTTCCTGTGGTTTGGGATTCATCACTGAAAAAGTCCCAGAGACATACAGCACGGCCACTTACTCTGGGGCCTGGGTGATGGGGGTCTCTGTTCAGCATCTGGCTGGATAACGTGTTGTTTTTTTCACTGGAGGCCCTGGGTACCTTCGGCAACATCTGTCTGTGCCCAGGGCTGACAACTGCCCAAGGCAGGCTGAAGGACTAGTTTTGATTTGCTAATTTTCCTAGACCTTTGTTCTTCTAGATGTGATTGGTGTAAGTATCTCTGATGTGTGCCTGTGGCGTTGGGTCACAGACAGTTAAATATTTCGATTGGGGATGGGGGAGAGAAAGCTGAAGACAGAACCCAGGTTGTTTGCACAATACAAAGAGAGAAGGTAATTCGTACATATGTCCGAATTAGCCGGAGTATAAGCTATGAACTCGTCTGAGCTTTTGTCTCACCTGTGAGCTTGAACTCTGTATAGCATTGTAGGCGAGCAAGGCTTTCTTTGCCAGTGAGCTTCCTCATAACCAAGCCTGCATTCAGGGATGGCTGTTCACGGTGATCCTCCCTGACCTTTACAGATTGGGTAATGGTGGGGTTATACAAGGCCATATCATTGACAGCTCTGCTATAGCTCTTTTTTCCCAGCCTAGTTTTCTGAGGCCAGAGAGGACACATGTGGGCCTCATAATATGGGGTTTTGTCACGTAGCTGAACCCTGGAAGGGCATACTTCGGTGGGATCGTACAGAGCTGGGGGTTCAAGCACTGTGCTTCCTGGTCTGAGCCTTGCCGCTCATTTACTATGAGGTCCTTGCCATGTCATCCTAAGACTCGTTGCCTTCATGAGGCTCCTGAGGCTGTGCAGCCCCAGGGGGCTGGGAGGACATCTTTAGACTTTGTACTGTGTGATAAATCCTGCACAGCCTGGTGTGAGGAAGTTTGAGGCAAGTATTTCCCCTTTGGCCGCTTAGTCTGGAGAAAGATGTGTTGACTTAAAGGCACAGTTGGAGACTTTGGATATGTGTAACTGGGGAATTCGAGGCTGATCATCAGCCATGCTTACTGTAGCTTTCCCAGGATGGGACTGAAGAAGCAGGCAGCATAGTTTCCTCTGCAGAGTTCTGAGGATGGGAGGATGTTAGCACGCCCAGCCGAGGAAGAGAGATATCTAAAGGGAGCTACCCCAGAGCTGTGTGGCAGGCTCTTGTGCCCCTTGAAGCCCGGAGGAAGCAGAAATTCCCCCTGGAAGGTCAAGTTTGCCTCTAGTGCAAAACCTTCTTAATTTTTATTTATCCGAACTCTCCCTGGATTGGAGACAGAGCAGTTACTAATGTCCCCATGAGGGGTTAACAGTATAAGGAGCTGGTTTTTCAATCAGTTTTGACACAGAGATAGAGAGGTAATTTATGTTGGAGGCGGAAAGGGGCCCTCTGTTCACTTTAAGATTCAGTGTGTGGATCAACTCCAAAGGGGGCCGTTTAAGTTGAAAGAAGCCAAGTTCAGTTTGGCCTCTTGCCTGGAATCACTTGAATTCTGAAACTTTACTGCGACAGACATGTGCGTTGTCACATTTTCCATTGCTTAATCTTGGTTTGGTGCAAGTCTGTCTGCGCCTGTTACAAAGTGATGTATATACTTCCTTCCAATACATTGGAGTTGTAGACAATTGTCTGTTGTATTTAATGGTTTGTAATTTTCACGATATTTTTTAATTTAAATAAACACATTTTTTGCTGAGAAACCACACTTCTTTGATCCTTCAACATTTGTTCGATCTCTATTTTCTAAGCTGTTGCAAGCTATTACTGGATTCTACTCGTATCCGGGGTCAGACTTCCACATAGTCACATCTTTCACTATAGGGTGAGTGTGTAGTGTCTTTTCCATCCTTTGATCCACTTTGTTGAGATTGGAAAACAAGCTGAGGATGGTCTTACATCACCTTCTTCTGCAAAGGCCTGGGAGCTTTTGGACTTGAATGTGAGAGGTTTGGCCGGTGCCGCTAAGATGTCTCTCCAAATTTGGTTGCAAGAAAACATTTGATTTGCACGCTGACTTGGCAAACATCATCCACATGTGTGGCCCCGGCAGTCCAGGCTTAATGGGCAGGGTGGTGTCATGTGAACAACAGAACAGACTTTATGAACACAATCAAAAGTCCACAGCTGGAGTTCTGTTTCAGCCACCACCTTCTAAGAATAACTTCTAGGTCTCTCTCTCTCTTAGACTTCTTGCTGTGTCTCTGTTTTAAAGGCTGAAACATGGGCAGGCTGGGAGCCTGGGCAGCCTCTCCTTTATAAGTTTATTTGCACAGTCAGAAGCACTAAATGGCCAAAACCTGTGATCCATTTTCAAACCAAGCAGACAAGGGAGAAAAAAAACCTCTTGCTTTTATGTGTGTCTGTTTCTTGTGAGCTCCCTTCCCCCCCTTCTATTTCAAGTAAATGTTTCCATAGGTTTGCAAACAGTTACCTAAAAAGGATAGACTTAGTGATGGAGCAGGGGAGCCTGGAACCTTCTGGAATAATATAGCAAGGACCTTGATTTACCAGCCATTAACACTGACAAACAACACAGAAAGTTTATAATAAAGAAGGGGAAATCCTTTACTCCAGCTTCTTGGTTGTCATTCTTGTTCTTGTCGTTCTTGGTAAGGAAAGAGTTAAGAAAACCTTTTGGTTGCCATGGGCGGAAGAAGAAGAGGGAATTCTAAACTCTAATTGTCCTAAAAATATGCAGAGTACACTGTGTCGTTTTAATGGAATATTTGTTTTCTTTAAAAGAAAAAAAAAATAGAACTTCTAAGCAGAACCTAGGGCCCAAGGGGTTTAGTCTATGTGGATTTACTCATGCATGTGAAAGACTGCGAAGGGAATTTGGCCCTGTGCACCTCAGATATTAGAAACATATTTCAAAAGCACGTGAAGGGTGCAGGATGAGGTAAATGGATCGTCCTGCTGGCTCCATGCTGTTCTAATTACACCTTTGTACGTCAGAGCCACACAGGGATCCTGCAGGGGAAGAGATTGCTTTCAGCGACGGAATCATGGGATCAGAATTACCGGGAAGGGCTGAAGTTGAGCCAAGGGTTGAGTGCTTTTGGCTTGAGATCCTGGTTGGAAAATGGACCCCAGAATGCATTTGGAGTTTGTGGTAAGACCTGCTCATCCAAGGTTCAACTGAAGAATGACTACTTCTCATCCTGTAAAATGCTACTCTAACCCGAGATGTTGGAGCATGAGCAGAATATTGATCTTATAACGCAACTTAAACTCCATTTTTAAACGTAGTATACTTTGGTTCTGTATCCTAAAGAATAGAACAAAAGCTGCTGAAGAAAACTGCAGGATATAGCGTGGCGGCAGAGGCTAGGACTGGGACCGACATTCAACCAGCCGCAGGGAGGTAGGGGGCAGCGGCTCGGGCGAGGGCTGGACTACCATGTGTCGAGGCTGGTAGATGCCTAGCTTTGTCCTGTTGCTTCCTAGCCTAACTCTGCTAATGCATGCTCTGGAGCACTGGGGAAGCGCTCCAACCTCTCCGACTTCTGTCTTTCCACATGAAGACAACACATTGGTCCTGCACGTTGGGACGCTGATCATGAAAGGAGTAGTGAGCTGCTGAGCAACACCCAGCACCGTGTGAAACCAAAGCCAACACAGCTTCCATCTTCCTTTAAACTTCGTCCTGGGCACGCATCTGCAAATAGTGTCACAGAAACATCCTCTTCTGGGGATACTTTTCTCAGGAGACTGCAATACTCAGAAGGAGGACACAGTTTGCCAGAGGAGAAGGGTCAGAAGAGAGAAAAACCAGTGTTAAATCCTGCCTTTCCCCTCTCTCTGAAATGTTGCCTCCCACACAGGAAGGAACAGTTTGGGATGTGCACCGTTACCATGGAAACTAGCAGCCAAGGTCACTTGACTGAAGGAGCCTGTGGCCCACTGGTGCTGGATCATTCTAGCTGCTTTTTGAAGTCGAAACGTGGCCTTTGCCTCCACAGATGAACTCGAGTCCTCCCATTGCAGGTCATGGTCAGAGAAAGGGGGTAGGGGCTGTGTTCCCCTGTCTTCCTCCACTCTCCAGGCCTCTCTTGCAGTATCCACAACTCCTTGCAGTTTGGGGCTGAGATCTTATTCTCTCATCCTAAGTATTTATTTTCTTATTTTGCTAAGAAACACCACCAAATGATTCTTACACTAATAACCACGCTTCTATTCCTCTCTTTGATTTTCAGCTAATGTTCAATCTTTACTAGTTCTGTTTTTCTTCCTTCCCTTTCTCCTCCTCCCTCTTCTTGCTTCTTGTCATCCCCCACAAGAAACAAAAGCTTTGGGCTTCTGTGCAGTTCCAGGCAACATACCTGGTGCTGCGAAAATTTGGAACTCCTGTCTGGACACCAAAGAAGTCCAAGTTTCTGGGTGGATGAGTTCTAATGTAACCAGCTTTGCTTTTGGTTAATTTATAAAATGGAAAGGGAATTTCTATATGTAGAGGGCTCTGGCTCTAGGGTGTAAAATAAAACATATAGTTTATGTCTTTGAACAATCTGCTCATCTGCTTAGGTGTTAGTTAAATGCAGGATGAATGTACTGCTCTGTGGTAGGCATTGTGTGCTTCAATTTCCCAAGGAAACTGTGAGGTAGGTCTGTATTTATTATTTATTTATTTATTTATTTATTTATTTATTTATTTATTCATTTATTCATTCAGTTTGTGTGTGTGTGTGTGTGTGTGTGTGTGTGTGTGTATGTGTGTACATCCTTTGGAGTCATTCTTTCCTTCCACTGTATGGGCATCCAAGATCACACTCAAATGCCTAGGTTCTGGAGCAGGCGTCTTTAACTACTGTGCCATCTCACATAAGAGCCTGGTGTGGCTAGTTTTATGTTAACTTGACCCAGGCTAAAGTCCTTTGAGAAGGGAGAAGCTCAACAGAGAAGATGCCACCACCGGATTGACCTCTGGGTAAGCCTGTGGTGCATTTTCTTAGTTGATAATGCGAGTGGGCTCAGGTCACTGTGGAGGATGCCGCTGCTCTTGGTCTGGTAATCTTGCATGCTGTAATAAAGTAAGCTGAACAAGCCCCAAAGACTAACCCTTAAGCCACGCTCCTGCATGGTCTTTGCATTAGCTCCTGTCCCCAGGATCCTGCCTTGAGTTTCTACACTGACTTTTCTGGATGATGGACTACAAACTATAAGATAAATAAAATAAACCCTTTCTCCCCCAAGTTCGCTTTTGGTCAAATGGACAAGACCCAAGCAGATCCTATGCTTGTCAGTGTAATGAAGGGTACATTCAGGTCTTCTGATGGGAAAACCTGGAATTCTTTTAGTTAGTGGGAAGCAGAGAGCAAGGGAAACAGAATCTAGTCATGTCCTAGACGTTAGGTGGCTTGTGGCCTTGCATATGTTGGTCAGCATCTCTGAACACACTTTCTCACTGGTAAAATGAATATGGTAGCATTTTCTCTACCCTCAAAAAAGTGTCAGCACTATGTATAATGCATAGTTATGCATAAAGCATTTGGAAAAATTAAGTGTTTTTCTCACTGCTGGAGAGTCAACTAATATCCATGCAGATATTATGAGAATTTGCCAGCATTCAATTTTCCCCCTCTTCTGAGCTCATAAAGATTCTTCTTTCCACCTCTTCTCCCATCCCTCCTTCCTCCTACCAGGGCTTCTGGAGAATAGGAAGAGCAGAAATGTCTTGCCATTCCTGAAGATAGTCATTGAAAAGCCAATGTGTGATTCTTTTAGCCACCCATTCACTTGTCCATTACTCATGAGATTGCGTGTTTCACATGAAAAATAGGTAGTGGGAGGAGCCTGTGGCAGGCTGTAGGAGCGTGCGCACACAGAAGACACTTCTTCTGGAGAGATCTGTGTTATTATACAAGCTGAGAGGTTTTGGGGGTTTGAGTAGCATTATAACTTCTACCTGATTCATGCAGAGTTTGAGCATACTGGATAGGTGCCATGTTAGGAGGTGCCTTCCTGGTCATCTAACACAACCCCTACATTAAATGAGGAGAATCAAGGCTTATATGAAAGTCAGGTGACCTGCTCAAAGTCACAGAAGGAGAAGGAAGTGATGTGGGCTATAACTCAGTCCTCCTGACACTTGGTTCATAGCCTTATGGTGTCTCCAAGGTTCAGTGAAGACCAAAGATAGCCAGGGGTGTTCTTTCCTTTTAACCTTGAGCTGAGCCAAGATGTACTACTGTCCCTGATGCCATCCCCATCTGCTCCTCCTACAATCCTTTCTGTGAATGGGTTTGTTCTGGATAAACCCTAACGGCAGGTCTGTCATGTGATGATTTGAGTGGTCAGAGGGAAAGATAATCTTTAAAGCAACGCAAAGCGATTTCACTGGGAGCCCCACTAAAGGCAGACATGCTGATAATAGGTGGGAAGTACTCAGACAGGGCTCAACATGATTGTTTACTGGGTTTTGGCTTTCGGTTTTATTTCTGTCCATTTCTTCTTGGCTTCAGAGGCATGGAGGGTCATATGCTCTTGCTTCTCTCTGGGCAGAACACTTTCAGGTATGAGATGACCTTTGAAAACAAGCACTGGAGGTTCAGGCCTGGAGTGAGGTTTCAGATGCTGCAGGAGCCAGCAGGCACAGCACTAATCATTCTATTATAGGCATAGCCCTGACGTAGAAGCAGTAAGTTATCCCTCATGTTATCTCTTTTGCCCTGGGAAGAATCGTACTAGACAATGAGTGCATAATGATAAAAACCCAGTCTCTTTTGCAAATGTTTCTTTCTGCACGATGAATTGAGGAAGGCAGATAAATCAGGAGTCCACGGGGAGGAGCGGAGGAGTGCCTGGAATGTGCTGGAAAGGTCCACAGAGACTGAGAAGGGGAAAAGATGGAGGGGTTGAAACAATGAGATTGAGGAGCCACTTGGATTTTAGAGAAGAAAGGAGGTGGAATGAAAGATGATAGTAGGGATTTGATTTGGCATTATTGAGAAGCTCAGAAAACAAAACTATTGGGCACCTCCATCCACTTGGTGCTGCTGTAATGGGGTACCATCATTTCTAAGGAAATGGAAATAGATTTCTTATAGTTCTAGAGGCTGGGGAGTTTATGATCAAGGTACTGGCATCTGGTATGTACCTTCTTGCTGTGTAGAAGGTGTTACTAGGCAACAAGACATGAGCAGAGTTGTAATCAAAACACCCCATTTTTGAGTATCATTCCTGAGATATTGACCTTAGTCTATAAAGGAGATATCCCCTTGACTACCCCATAAGGACCCCACCTCATAACTTAGTTTCAGTGACAACTGAATTTAATCAAGAAGGAGACCATGTCATGTCAGGAAGGAAGTGGGGCAGGGGATTTATTGTGGTAGGAGTTTTGCATTGGAGGTGTTGACATGACATCCAGAAGGCTTTTGGAAAACAAGTATGGGAAATTTTCTTGCTAGAAGCTGGAGGGAGAGGCAGAGGAGGTTTGGGAGTTGTGGGTGGAAATCAAGGCACGTGAAACCTCACACATGGCTGAAATAGCCAGGGGTGAGTGGGAACAGAGGGGAAGAGAGGGCAAAGTGCTGTCCTTCAGGGACTAGCTAGCTCTTGGGGGTTGCCAAAGGAAGGAGAGGAAAAGCAGGAGCAGTTAGAAGTTGAACAGGATGGCAGCATGCCCAGGCACCAAATAAGTAGAGATTTTTTAGAAAGAAGACATGTTCAGCCATGGAGGGATGCAGAGAGAACTCTGGCCTGGTCACTCACAGGTAATCGGTACACACAGGGCTTCTTGGAGTCGTGGGGATAGACGGTACAAAGGACGTACCTGTATGAAGGGATGGGTTGTAACCGTTTTGGCTAAGTTGTTTTGGAAAGTTGACTTATGAAAAGCAAAGTCTAGTGTGGCTAATTCAAAGAGTCAAAACCACTCAGAGATCCGTTCTTCATTCACTTGCCACTCATTGCTATCTAGTTCAGATAGCAGACCCACTTTTACTCATTTGGAGCATGTGATGTCTTAGTTTCTTCCTATGTGTGTTTCTATAGAGACTGATGCCTGCAGCGGCTCTCCATGGAAGATACCCAGGGAGAAGGCTGAGAGAGCTGAAGAAGGTGCTTGTGAGGGAAGGGCTGCAGGGCTCCTATAGACATTAGATGTCTTGAACTTTTTCTAGGAATTTAATCTATTGTGATAGCAAATTAATTGAGTATAAGTATTTTTTTTATAGTGGCATGTTTTAAATATATAGAAATGTCCCAATGAAGTCAATATATCATCAAATCTGATTATGCTTAATTTCTGGGTATTGATAATCGATTATAATGATATATATGTATATATTATATATGTATAATGATATATATATATCATTATACCTAAATTACCTTAAAATCAATTTTGGAATAATTTGGATTTTCTGATAGAATAGCTGATGTTGTGGGATTCATAGTCACTTCTTTGTGAGTCTTCATAATAATAAAAATGCATTAGTAGGAGTACTTGAAGGATCTATAAATCAAGTTGGCCCATGGACATGCTTGTAAGGCACTGTCTTGATTCCCTTCATTGAAGTGGGAAGACCCATACCCACCCACTATGGGTGGGACCATTTCCTAGAGAGGGGATTTCTTTTTTTTCTTTTTTTGATTTTTTTATTAGCTATTTTCTTTATTTACATGTCATATGATTTCTCCTTTCCCAATTTCTCCTCCAACAAACAAACAAACAAACAAAAGCAACAAGAACAAACCCCTGTTGCCTCCCCCCTCCCCATGCTCACCACCCCACCCTCTCCCACTTATTGGCCCTGGCATTCCCCTACACTGGGGCACAGAACCTTCACAGGGCCAAGGGCCTCTCCTAGGGAGGGGATCTTAAGTTGTATAGGAGTGGAGAATGTCCTCAGATAATGTCTGAGGCCTATAATAGACATTTCTTTAGTTTTGTTTGAACTTATCTATAGATCTCTCTCCACAAATATATCTAAAAAAAAGTATCTAAAAATTTATTACTTTCTATTTTCTCTTACTATAAAAACCTCATGAAACTGTTACCACATCAAAACACGGGAATTTGGGGTAACCTAAACCTGTTTCTCTGGGCCATGGGTGCTCTACTTGGCTCAGAACAAACTGTCTTTTATCTCTTTGGAGGTGAGAGTCATATCTTTACATTTATACTGGAAACAAAGGGAGGTGAGCCTGAGGCTATGGTCCTCTGGGGTGGAGCCCTGTGGTGAGATAAATAAGGTGGCAGAGACAGGCCAGCAGGTTCTCACAGGTCCACAAGCAGAGGAACTGTGTGAGGAGACAAGAGGGGACCTCTGTGGCTGTGACCTACCCATGTGAGTGTTTCAAATGGAGCCTTAGGGAGCCCAGGAGGGGGTTTGGTAGTTGTTTCTTCCTACACAGCAGTCCCTGCCTGCAGTATACAGAGTAGAAATAGGAACTCTTCAGGCAAGGGAGGCAGGCAGGTGATTTTAATTCACTTGCTCATTAATCTCATAAATATTCGGTTTAGCCTTCACGACAAACCTGACCATCTTTCAAAATCCTTCAGTTAACTCAGGGAAACAAAACCTCTTTTTTTTAGGACAGAAACTACTAAGTAGTTAACAAGGAGCATGAGATGACACCTTCAAACTGTTTAGAAACTTTTATTTAAAAAAATGGAAGAACAAAACAAAACAAAACAAAACCCAACCCAGCCCAAACCAAACCAAACCAAACCAAACCAAACCACCATACAGCCAGCACACTTATTTTATTTGCCAAGGCACTCATCATTGAGCAAATTCAATCGAATTTCAGCCTTTCATGGAAATACCAGATTGCCTTTTCCTCTTTATTTTTATGGGAATTTCTAATTTAGTCTCCTGATCTGATTTCACTGTCTTAGGCCTGTATCCTGCCTTATCCACCCATCTCTTCCAGTTCCCCAGTGACAGACAGAGGAAATATGTGGGACTCAAGTTTGGGAACACTTGCTCCTTATAAAAGCGTTGTAAGCATTCCTTGGGAGTTCTTAAGTGCATGTTCTCAGTGCAAGGAATGGAGCCTCGCACTATGAGTCCACTAAACTTTTAATCAAAATGTCATTTGAGAAATCCGACAGCTAAGAGTGTTTTCAGTTTTCAAAGTCGGATTCTTTAAAATGGAAAAACATGATGGGCTATGGGGTATGAAATTTGAAAACAAGTGCTAGGGAAGATCTGACTGCTTTATCTAAAATGAGTTGTTTTCCACTTAGGCATGGCTGGAGTAGATATAAAAAATGGTCTTTCAAATATAAAAATCAGGTTTTATATATATATATATATATATATATATACACATATATATATACATACATATACATATACATATATGTATATATAACAATAAATATAGATCAGAACCTTTCACTGACACCAAGGTTAACATACCTATAACCCTCAGAAAAGTGTTTTCCTGTAGAAAAGATTAAAATGACGGATGCTATCATATAAACATCTTTAATTTTAGAATCTTCAATTTTCTAATATCCAAGATCTTTTGAGTGCCTTATGTGACAAGTTGACCTCATGAGATAGGTGACAGCCATAATGCAGGTACAGAACAAACACTATAGAAAGTTAAATCGAACATATACACAAAACATACCCTAATTTGTACTTAGACTTGGGTCTAATCAATTATTTCATTGTATATTATGTGTATCACACATATAATCATACACACATACATATGTGTGTGTGTACATATTTTTGAAATATTCTAAAAACAAAACGAGAAGAAAAGAAAAGCAACCTGAAGTGCTTCTAATCCTAGGCATTGCAAATGCAGAACACCCAACCTTCGGTACTGTGTTCAATGAATGTCAATACAACAACCACAGATATTTATAATTGCTTTTAAATTTCATTGTATGACAATATTCCCATTGTATGCCAGGAATAATGTTACCTTGTTGGGGTTGACGTTAGTGTTCTCTTTTGCCAAAAGAGCAACATACCTTGGGACACTCAACTTTTACTGCCTAGGACTAAGAACTTTTTTTTTCTTTTGAATTTTAGTTCAGAAAGAAATTGATTACTTTTTCTTTGGGGTTTTTTTTACCCTAATTATTTAGCTTATTTTTACCACCTGTTCTTAAATCCCCCAACTTCTGATAAGGTAACCCTAACTGCCATTGTGGGAAAGGAGCAGTGACTGATCTGGCTTATTCTAGCTGAATTTGGGGTGTTGGGTAGGCTACATTTTCATTATCCATTCATTTGTTGATGGGCATCCAGTCAGATTCCATTTCCTTGTTATTGCGAGAGAAAACATATATGCGAGAGTCCCCATGAGAGGGTGGAGAGCCCTGGAGTGGCACATCTCTGTTATTTGCGAGTTCCAGTTTTTCCAAAGCCTCCAGAATGACTTTGCAAAGGGTTTATGCCACATTACACTCACACAAATGGTGTGTGCCATTCCCCCCGTCCCAGCATTTTCCCTAGCATCTGTTGATCTTGATGACCGCCATTCTGGTTGGGGTGAGGTAGCATCTCAGAGTCATTTGACGTGCATTTCTGTGATGCTCAGGATGTGTGTGCTCATGGGGTAACCTGATACACATCTAAGTCATTGAGGGGAAAAGGAGAACCTCATTGAGAAAATGCACCCACCAGATTGATCTGTAAGAAAGCCTGTGGGACATTTTCTTGATTAATGACAGATCAGGAGGGACAAGTCCATTGTGAGTAGAGCCACCTCTGGGTATGTGGTTCTGGGTAGTGTAAGAAAGCAAACTGAATAAACTATAGGGAGCAAGCCAATAAATTGCATTTCTCTATCGCCACCACCTCAGTTCCTGCCTCCAGGTTCCTGCTCTGCTTGAGTTCCTGCCCAGACTGTTAACCTAGAAATTTACCTAGAAATGCATAATGAAATAAACCCTTTCCTCCTTAAGTTGCTTTTGATCACAACAATGGAAAGCAAACTGGGACAATGGTCCTTGGTGGTTTCAATAGGAAAGGACCCCATAGACTCATGTGCTTGAATGCTTGGCCCATAGGAAGTGGCAGTATTAGGAGGTATAGCCTTGTTGAAGTAGGTGTGGCTATTTTGGAAGAAGTGTGTCATCATTATGGAGGTGGGCTTTGAGGTCTCATATATGCTCAAGCTACATCTAGTGTGAAACAAAATTTCCTGCTGCCTGTGGATTAAAATGTAGAACTCTCAGCTCCTCCAGCACCATGTCTGCCTGCATACTTCCATGCTTCTTGCCTTGATGATAATGGACTAAACCTTTGAAACTGTAAGCCAGTCCCAGTGGAATGTTTTCCTTGATAAGAGTTGCCATGGTCATGATGTCTCTTCACAGCAATGAAACTGTAACTGAGGCAGGTCCCATTAACATATTGAACAATATTTATTGTCCATTTTTATTTTCTCTTTTGAGTACTTTCTGCCCAGTTTCTTAGCCCATTTATCTTTATCGGGTCGCTTAAGGGTTTTTTTTTTTTTTTTTTTTTTTTTTTTTTTTTTTTTTTTGAGTTCTTTGTATAGTCTAGATGTTAATCCTCTGCAAGATACATAGTCGGCAAAGATTTCCCTCTACTCTGAAGGCTGCCTCTTCATGTAATTAACTGTTTCCTTTGCAGTGCAGATGTTTTTCTTTTTTCATGATGTCCCATGACATGTTGACTCTTGGTCACATTTCATGAAAATCTTTACTTATTTGTATAACTTGATTTCATTTTCCTCTAGCAATGTTAGAGTTTAGGGCTAATTTTAATGTTTCTGATTCATTTGAGGTGATTATATTATTTTTTTGTGTGTATGTGAAAGGTGAGAGATAAGGATCCACTTTCATTTTCTTATTTGTGGCTATCCATTTCCCTCAGCATTATTTGGTAAAAAGGCAATCTTTTCACCCTGAATATTTTTTGGTATCTTTGTCAAGAATCAGTAGCTGTGTAGGTTTGTATCTGGGTCACTTCCTGTGTTCCATTGATCTTTCTGTCTGGTTCTATGCCAAAACGAAGCTGTTTCTGTTACCATGGCTATGCAATATATAGATAGCTTAAACTCAGGTATCAGGTCAACCTTATGTTTTTTCTTTTCTTGGAATTTCTTTCACTATTCAGGGTCTTTTGTAATTCCAAATGAATTTTAAGACTTTTGATGGAGATTGCATTTAGAATATAAACTGGGTTATAGCACATTTTCAGAGCATTGACTCCTCCAAACTGTGTGCATGGGGGATCTTTCTATCATCTTGTGTCTTCTTCAATTTCTCTCTTAGTGTTTTAAATTTCTCATTGTAGAATTCCTTCACTTCCTTGCTTAGGCTTGTTCCAACATATTTTATTCTGTTGAGGTAATTGTAAATGGGGTTGCTCCTCTGTTATCTTCCTTGGTATGTTTGTCATTGGTTTATAGAAAAGCCACTGGATTTTTGTGTGTTAATTTTGTATCCTGCCATTTTGCTTATGAGTTTTAAAAGCTTTCCAGTGGAGTCTTCAGGGTCTCTTATGTGTAGAATCACACCATCTGCAGACAAGCACATCTGCATGGTTCTGAGGCTTCCCAGTCCACAGTGAGAGCATCAATAGACTGTTCATCTGGCCTGCCAAAGAGCCGAGCCTTTAGATTTTAGGATAAAGAACACACAAAGCTGGCTTAATATTTCACTTTTCATCAGGACATTTTGGCATCAGGTAGAGAGCAACTATGGACAAATTTCAGGAATTTGAGTGATTTGGATCCAGTACAGAGAAAATAACAGCTCAGATTCTAATTCGAAGTGAAGTTCAATTACCCACAGCCAAAAATATCCTTTCTACTTCCAAGTGGTCTAAGATACTCATTAGCTCTGGCACCAGTCCTGGGGTATTTTTGTAATGAAGTCGGCTCAAAGTTTGCAGGACAGATGGGGTTGCTATCCTTCATGGGGCTTTAGAGGAGAACAGAGTTGAGTTAGAGGCTAGAAGAGATAAAGTGCTGAATAGGAAAAAGGCCCCTGAAATCCAACTGTGACCCTGTAGAGGTACATGGCACACATCTTGTGGGAATGTTTTTTGGGTTTTGACAAACTTCTACTCCAAATCAACTGTTAATGAAGATAGAGAGCTCCATCATTGCCATGAAGCTCAGTACCCTCTGAGGTCTCTTTTCATACCATGTCCCAATCCTTACTGTATCACTGACTTGATTGTAACCTCAGTGGATTACATATTTCTTTCCTGAACTCTCACATCTGTAGTTGTACTCTCATGCAGTCTTACTTCTTTTCCTAAGCAGTATGTTTCCAAAATTCATCGTTATTGTTGAGTAAATCAGTTACTGTTTCATGTTCATTGCCTATTAAGATCTTATTTGTGGAACTTTAGAGTTTATTTATACATTCACTTGTTCATTTGGGATCTATGTAGTTTGGGGCATTTATGATTAAGCTGATAAAGGTGTTGATGTACAAGTCTTGATGGAAATATTCGTTTCTCATTGGTAACTACCTAGAATAATAATAATAATAATACTAGGTCATATTGTAATCTTCTTCCATCTCATATGAAAATGTAAAATTATATTTTGATATGTTTCTAGCCATACTGCATGCTTCTTACCATGCTTAAGAATGTCCGCTGTTGACTGTATTAATCTAGCATGGGTGTCAAGCTCATCTACGCAGTAGTGCAGAGTGATTCTGCAGTGATGTTTCAACGTGTATCTTCCTGCTGCTGGAGATGCTGAACAGTTCTGGGCCATTAGTATATTCTCACATGTGTCATGTTTGCTCACATCTTTTCTATGTTTGCTCACATCTTTTCTGCAGTGGCTTCGAATCTTTTACTTGGTAGTCATGTGGCTCTGCCAGTGGCCATTGTGGCCACCACTGTGAGTAGACTGGATTTGTGCTTAATAAGTTTACACGGTGAAAAGCAGAATTTAAAAACCACTGCTTTAAAGTAAAACTATAAAGGAGACAACTTTGGCTTTTGGCTTATCTATCCCATTTTTTATTATGAAAGATTGGTTAATTTTTATTTTATCTGTGTGAATGATTTGCCTGCCTGTATACCTTTGTCCCCAGTGTATACCTATTGCTTGAGGAGGTCAGAAGTGGGCTTCTGATCCCTTGTCTTGGTTACAGACAGTTATGAGCCACTATGTAGGTTGTAGAAACTAAACTCTATTCTCTGTACGAGCAGCCAGTACTCTTAACTATTGAGGCATCTTTCCAGTCCCTGGTTTCTCTATCTCGTTTTCCTAAGAATCGGTATAGTAAAGAGCAAGGCACTGTGCTGGAAACTTTAGAGAGTTCAGAAAATGAGGACCTTTTAGGAACGAAATTGTCTTAGACTACACAATCATGGCTAGGCTCTGAGATGAAGAGCTATGGGGCTACATTTCTATTTTACAGTTTGCTAAGTCTCTCAAATTTGTTAGTCCCGCCCAAAGCCCGTAGTTTTATAGGCTAGAAAACCTGGCAACTGCAATATGCAACTCGTTGGTGATTCTGAATATGAGATAAGAGAATAAATGTGAAATCCATTAGCATCTACAGCATGATTGATAGTAGCTATGTGTCAGGTATTAGTTTACTTTTCTTCTCTATCCTTCTTGACTTGCTTTACTTTTTCCTCTGCCTTAAGTATGAAAGGTACTTAAGTGGCCTTCAGACCTGCCTTAATCACTCTTTATCTCCTCACTATCCATGCGTTTCCTCTCACGGAGTCTTGCTGAATGCAACTAGCCTGTCTGGTGGCATGTGACTTTATATACAGCTGTCTGATGGCATGTGACTTTATATACAACTCAGGTTAATGTGGCCGTAGTGGTAATATTTTAAAATTTCAATAAATGTGAAGACTGAGGGAAGAATGAAAAATGGGTGAATTTAAGGGCTGTGTGAGGCAGATGAGGGTAGGTAGCATTTTTGGTATTTTTGACCTTTCCCAGAACCCCATAAATCACATTACATAAGTGGTTTCCTCAAGGGAATTTGCCTGAACTTGGATATTTTCAATTAGTTGCTTCATTTCAAGCCCTCCCTACTTTTTATGAGGTCTTTCCCAGCACCTTCTCATGAGCCAAGCCTTATAAACGACTTTACAAGCTAACCAATGTTGCTTTTTGATAAGTGTCTTCTCTTCTCCGAGTTTATGGTTTCATCATGATCCTGGTCTCATTGACTGCACGTGACTTAGTAGTGTGTTTCACGGAACATTTAAGAGTTTAGAAAACAATAAAGTAAGAAGATTTAGCTGTTGGAAAAAAAGTCGGATGGAGTGGGCAGGCTTGATGTTGGTCTTCTGGATTGGGATTGTGTTTTAGGGACCTGGCTAACATCTAAGCTAACAAATCCTCAAGAGAAGCATGGATGATGGTCAGGCCTATCTTGAAGATGTTGTAAAAGTACTTTAATATCATGTGGAGGTTCTTGGTGACAACATATGGATTATGATTAGTACAGAAGCTTTCGATGAGTGTTGATATGCTTCATTGTGTATGACAGTCATGTAGACAATCTCCACTGCAGAAGATATCTAGAGACAGCGGAGTCATCCATTCTCAAATGCCACTTTTAATTAATGCATTTCATAATCCTCCATTATGGCTACCATTGGTTTGTTTACCGATGTTAACACATGTTGGTTTTGTATTGCTTTGTATTGAGAGACAGAAAAAACCAGAATACCAACAGCATACAAATAAAACCACACTAAATCTCAGGTCCTAAAGTGAGCTGCCCTTTCTCTGCCAAATCTTTTTTAGGCCCAAGTCAGCAAAGAACTTGGAAAGGATGTTTATAGCTTCCAGGAAATAGATGTCTGAAAATGGGTTCTACTTTGAAACTCTACCCACTTTACAAACTGAAAATGTTTCCCCAAATGGCCAAAGAAGATTGCCTCTAAGCAGAATAACCGAACTGACATGCATCCAAGCCGTCCCCACTTGCTATTCTTGGAAACCCCTTCTTATTTGGAGAAAAAAAAAGTTAAGGCAGTGTATATGGATTGTACAATATATTGGACCTATTTCTCCAATTACCAAATTAGAGAGACCATTGGATGACAGTCAACAAATTTCTAATTCCTCATATTTTTGGATTTTGATCAATTAGGATATGTTGGTAATATTAATTTTCATATTAAGATATTAAGAAAAAGTAATTGTCACTTCCTGTTGTTGTTTTTTCTAACTTCCTGTTGTTTTTGTTGTAAGAGGTGGAATTAGGTTTGTGTGGGTTTGTTGAAAGATTACTTTCTTGCTTCTTCTAGGGTGTAGTTTTGCTCCTTATGTTGGTGTTTTCCATATATTATCCTTTGTAGAGCTGGACTTGTGGAAAGATATTGTGTACATTTTTAATTCTGATAGGCTTGCCTTTATATGTTACTTGACCTTTTTCCTCTACTGCTTTTAAAATTCTTTCTTTGTTTAGTGTATTTGGTGTTTTTATTATTATGTGATGGGAGGAATTTCTTTTCTGGTCCAGTCTATTTGGAATTCTTATAGGCTTCTTGTATGTTCATGGGTATCTCTTCTTTTAGGTTAGAGAACTTTTCTTCTATAATTTTGTTGAAGATATTTACTGGCCCATTACGTTGGGCATCTTCACTCTCTTCTATACCTATTATCCTTAGGTTTGGTCTTTTCATTGTGTCCTGGATTTCCTGGGTGTTTTGGGTTAGGAGCTTTTTGCTTTTTGCGTTTTCTTTGACTGTTGTGTCAATGTTTTCTATGGTG
>NW_022196896.1:104656378-104659829 GCF_008632895.1 Mastomys coucha
GTTTCCTCTTGAAGGACTTCTAGCTGTTTACCTGTGTTCTCCTGTATTTCTTTGAGGGAGTTATTTATATCTTTTTTGAAGTCCTGTATCATCATCATGAGAAGTGATTTTAGATCTGAATCTTGCTTTTCCAGTGTGATAGTGTGTCCAGGACTTGCTATGGTGTGAGAACTGGGTTCTGATGATGCCAAGTAACTGAATGCTTTGCTTGACGTTTGTAACTATTTTATCAAGTTTGAAGAAGAGGACTTTATAAGTTACTCTTTCTCTGAGATGAATGCTTTTCCAAATTATCGCAGCTAATGAACCACCCTCACCTAATGTCTGTGCCACCCTCCAAGCAGAACCATTGTTCATTGAAACAGTTGGTGAATGACTTTATGGATAGACCATCTTAATACACACACCATTTCATAAATGAATGTAACCTGTTCTCTGTGGGCTGAGAATAAAGTCACTCACCCAAGTCAACTAGCTTTGACCATAGCAGGAAGTTTGTATCCAAAAATTGTGCCTGCAATTCATTCCTTGGGGCAGCAGAACTGTCAGCTCTCAGCTTAGCTACGATGGAGGTAAAATCCTTTGGTGATGTTAGGTCATTGAAGTACAGCCTTTTTACAATGAAATCCAATGTCTAAAAATTGTTCTTATTTTGGGCTTGTACCACAGTAAGAGCCAGGACTTTAAGCTCTACTAAATACAAAACAAACAAACAAACCAAAAGACTTTATATATTTATGCTCATTAAAAAATACTAGTAGTGGGCTGGTGAGATGGCTCAGTGGGTAAGAGCACTAACTGCTCTCCCAAAGGTCCTGAGTTCAAATCCCAGCAACCACATGGTGGCTCACAACCATCCATAATGAGATCTGACTCCCTCTTCTGGTGTGTCTATGTAATAATAAAATAAAATAAAAAAGAAAAATATTTATTTAAAAAAATACTAGTAGTGATGTGTTATTTTAAAATATACAGTTAATATGTTTGGAATTATTTAAAATTTATATTGAGGAAAATGTATGTATTTTCAGTATTGCTGTAGACAAGCATCTACATAAGACTGTTGAATTGATTGTTGTTTTAAATCAATCAACAAAATAAAATGTTTTTAAATGTTAACAAATTCAGATACATTGAAATCATGTATCTTTTCTCATCATAATGCAATAAAACTTAAGTAAATTAAAAAAAAAATTAAGAGAAAGGAAATGGAGACTTAGACCCCCATCTCCTTTATCTGTGAGTTTGGAAAACTCCTAGGAGACCCAGCTGAAGACTCTTTAAAATGGTAAAGTGTCCTAAAACCGTGTGTGTCTCTATCCACTGAACAGAATTTGTCAGCCTGAGTCTCCACTGGGAAAAGTTCTCTGCTGATGGTGGTAACTTAGAACTGGAGGAGGAGTGGGGTCTGGGAAATGGTCAGAGTCTAGGCGCTGGGAATAGGCCAAAGTGCCCGGGGATATGCGGGGGCGGAGAGAGGAGATTTTAGTAGAAAAACTGAAGTGAAAATTCTGATACTCAGAGTAAGTAAAAGATTTGCAAGGGCTCCATGTCTCCTAAGTTCTGTTTGAATGACCTGCATGGTCTGTTCAATGGAATCTCCTAATTCATGTTGCTCCTCATTTGGTTTTATGTGGTACTGATTTTACTTTACTTTCTTTTTTTTTTTTTTTTTTTTTTTTTTTTTTTTAAGATTTTATATATTATTACATCTGAGTACACTGTAGCTTCTTCAGACACACCAGAAGAGGGCGTCAGATCTTATTATGGATGGTTGTGAGCCACCATGTGGTTGCTGGGATTTGAACTCAGGACCTTCTGAAGAGCAGTCAGTGTTCTTAACCACTGAGCCATCTCTCCAGCCCTTTACTGTACTTTCAAAGTTGAGAAAAGGTGTGTGTGTGTGTGTGTGTGTGTGTGTGTGTGTGTGTGTGTAGGGTAGAATGGAGATCTTGTGAAAGAAAGCAGTGTTGGTATAACGCCAGTCACAAAAGAGGTAAATGCTTAAGATCTGAAGATATTTACAGTAAACAGGCTGGAAAAAACCCCACCGCTAGAAAACTCGCAAAGTATTATGGAAGCGTGCTTATCATTCAGGCTAAAGAAGGCATAGATGAGAAAAGTATACAAAATAAAAATGTAAAAACACAAACCTTGGAAAGATCGTATGTTGGGGAGCAGTGTGATATTCAGTGATTATTTTGGGTATTTTGGGAGAGTTCACTGAAAAGATAAAGACACTTGGCTCATTGGTTTTGTTTCTTCTTTAGGAGGGATTTGTGTTAGTTTTTGTTAAAGCAAATTGCAAACTTGTTTCTGTTTCAAATATATTTAGATTGGCTTACCTTCCAGGTATCACCAATCCTTCTATACCTTCCAGAGCCAACAGATCAGACAGGTTTGGGTAAGGATCTTTTGTTTTCTTGTAAAACCTAGGCCAACAGAGTAAATCTGGACTGAAGTATGTAAGTAAGTCATCTACAGTGGACTGATATATGAGTTCAAGGGATTATTGCTATTGAACTATTTATCCCTGGATTAAAGGTAGTACTCAAACTCATCTACATTATTGAAATTGTCTGGGAGGGACCAGAGAGTTGTTTAATGATTAAGAACACTTTTTGTTCTTATGCAGAAATTCAATTTTTAGAACTCATGGAGGATGGCTCACAGCTGCCTGTAATTCTGAGCCAATGTCCTCTTCTGGTTGCATTGAGCATCCTCACACACATTTAATACACAATGACCCCCCCCAACACACACACACACACACACACACGCACAATGAAAATATAATACACTTTTGAAATAATCTTAGAGATTAAAAAAGGATGGATACATGTGTCAACTCCCAGAGAAGCCTACCATGAAAAACTGTAAAAAGTTCCCAGGGTTTAGGGGGTGAATATGTTTGTCCTAGTTAGGGGTACTATTGCTGTGATGAAACACCATGACCAAAAGCAAGTTGAAGGAAAAAAAAGGTTTATTTGGTTTACAATTCCACATCATAGTCCATCATCAAAGAAAGTTAGGACAGTAACTTAAGCAGGGCAGAAACCAGAGAGGGAGAACTGATGCAGATGCCATGGAGGACTCCTGCTTACTAGCTTGTTGCCTTGCTCCCAATGACTTGCTTAGACTGCTTTCTTATAGACCCCAGGACTACCAGCCCAGTGGTATCCCCACCTAGAACAAGCTGGGACTTTCAACATCAATCATTAATTAAGAAAATGTCCTACAGGCTTGCCTACAGCCTGATCTATGGAGGCATTTTCTTTACTGAGGCTCTCTCCTGTCTGATGACTGTAGCTTGTGTCAAGTTGACATAAAACTAGCCAGCACAATGTTCAAAACTCATTGTATTGACATTGTCCAAGAAAAAAATTCTCTCTCCTTCTCCCTCTCCCTCCTCTCCTCTCCTCTCCTCTCCTCTCCTCTCCTCTCCTCTCCT
>NW_022196896.1:104659954-104660691 GCF_008632895.1 Mastomys coucha
CCCTCTCCCTCTCCCTCTCCCTCTCTCTTTCTCTCTCTGGTTAATGTATAGAAAATTGCCAAACATATGGAAGGCAGAGCCTCAGTGTCATAGTCCCAAGTAGATGACAAATCATCTCAAGGAAAACCCTTAATCTGACTTTCACAGGTCCCCAGTTGGTTGCGTATGCTTTCCTTTGCAGGCTTTCAGGGGTTCTTATGCTAGTCCTCCCAAGTCACCATGCTTTATGAACTCCACCTAGAACCCCAAATCTACTCCATTTCTCGCATTTTGAGAATCATTTCATCTTTGCCAAGTTTTGTGTTGTTTTCTGCCAAAATTGGTCCCCAAGTCACCCGAACTGTGATCTTGTATGCATCAGTCTTAGCCACAGCTTGCGATTTGCATCTAAAGCTTGACTTCATTACTTACCACTTGGGCAGGCAACTTCCCTTGCCTCTGAAATGGGAATAAGAATAATAAAGCTTTATTCTTCAAATAGGTTACTGCAAAGTGTAAATGACTTAAATTGGTTACAAATGGTGACTGATAGACAGTAAGCTCCTTCTCTTTCAAAGCTCAATACACTGCTTAGTTTTGAAAGTTATTTCAATTTTCAATTGTTAGTTTACAAACCATTCTCAATATTTGTTTTTGAAGCCACAGACACAGGTTGGCCTTTTGTTTGTTTGTTTTTCACCCCGTGTTTCTGCAGCCTGAGCTGAGCTCTACTGGGTGCATTTCTGCTCCTTGGGCGG
>NW_022196896.1:104660701-104671486 GCF_008632895.1 Mastomys coucha
GGGGGGGCTAGGGCTAGAATATCTTTGCTCCCATGTCTGATCTATTAGTTAAGAGGCTCGAGGAAGCTGGGAGCTGAGAGGTGCTTTGTCTCTCTTTCTGAGGCTGACTTGGAATACCTTGTAGCTTTTCATAGAGGTTGGGTTTAGAGATGGTAGCTGATTTCTCACAGAGAAGATGAAGTAGGTAGATGCTGTTAAAACATAATCTCGAAAGCCTCAGCATGTTCGTCCCTATTGGTTGGTCAAAAAGAGGTCACAGAATCAGTCTACGTAAACCAGGAGAAGAAATGGACTGGAAGAGAGAAGCAACATGAACACCGGGGGTGGGGGGTGGGGAATGGAATGGATAGGATCAGCTTAGGAGACAACCTACCACAAAAATACTCAAATAATTTCAAAAGAGAATATTTTCTTTCTCAATTAGTTATCACTTACATGCAATCCTAGGATGATAGATTTTCTCTCACATTGACTGATAATGTTCTGTCAGTGTCATGCATTCTCTTAACCAGTCTTGGCCAACTGATACTAGAATGTAAGAACAAAGGTTTAGCAGGTGTGGGAGGAGAAAATGACTTTCACACATGAGACAACATCCTCACAGTCGAGAAGAAAGGGGAAGTTGTGCGTGTCTGCTGTGCCTCTCTGCCTCTTAGGGAGTGGCATATATTCGTTTATTTTCCTTACTTCCTTATCGGTTTCCTTCTTTTAATTCCTTGATAATGTCAGTGTGAAAAAAAAAAAAACCATAGGTCTCAGCTCCAAGAGGATGAGAGTCTGTGTATTCTGTAGGCGCATGAGAGACTGTGGCCCAGAGACATAGATTTATGTCACCCTAATACTGTGATCCAATGTGGTAACGCATTCCTGAAGCTTTTTATAGCAACAGAACAAAGAAATCTACGGTGAAGATATCTTAAATATATTGCTGGAATCATCAGGTAGGTCAAGAAATCTCTGCTATAGGTCTTGCACGCTATTTGATAATGCTTTATATACTATTTAATGATTTGATGATATTATTGTCTTTCTGGTTGGTGCAAGTTAGGGGCATGTTTGTATATTACAAAGAGATTCACCTAACAGTCCCAGAACGTTAGGTCAAACTCAGGGGTAAGGCAATTAATGGCTACTTAGATGGCTAAAGGTAGTTTAAGATGCATGTCCTTCTTAACCTGTAACATTCCAGCTTTCTACCCTTATTGAAAATGCAATCAGTTAATTAGCATTGTAGAATGTTTAACATATGTGCAGGCTCTCCTTCTTTCCATTTTTCTTCCTTCCTTTTTTCGAATATAAGTGAGTGAGTGTGTGTGTGTGTGTGTGTGTGTGTGTATTTTTTCCTGGAAGCTTCAGTTAACGCTGCGTAGTTGCAAATGGACTTCTGTTTCTGAAGAGCCTAAAGAGTGTGCCATCACTCTCCATGTGTTACCATAGTGATAGCAGGAGCTTGGTCCTCTGGCTGGAGTCTACAGGCACCTCTGGCTGAGGTCTACAGGCACTCCCTCCGAAACCCAAGGTCTCCTTTGTTTTTCATCAATCCTAGATGCTTGCACTTGATTGTCACATAACCTCTCCTCTTTAAATTGTATTTCAAAGACTGATGGGTTGTGAGGAGCATTCAAGGGTTAGATTTCCATCAAGAGACACACAAAACAAGTATGTAAAATAGAGCTGTGGAGGATTTGAAAGATGAATTTGAAGCCAAGATTTGTGTCTTCCTTTTCCTCCACAGGGTCCTAAAATGGCTCGACTGTTGGTTCAGAGTAGAATGTAGCCAACGGCTGTAGGGATGTCACTGGTCTTTCCTTTCTGCTTTGTTCCAGGCAACCTCTTACTTTCACTACTGGGCACATATGGGTCACAACTGTTAAAAAGCGCTGCAGTGTGCGGTGTGTTTGTGTGAATCCATAGGGGAGAGCTATCCAAAACTTGAGTTTCACTAGCTTTTGTTTCATTTCATAAGTTTCGATTATTTTGATTTTTTTTTAAGAGAAGTTTTATCGCTAACTCAGAATTGTTTTCAAATTTATTACAAGGTGAGGATATATATATATATATATATATATATATATATATATATGTATATATATATAAAGTTTACCATGTTACTGGCAGAGAAAATAGAATAGCCTCCTTAAATAGAAAGTGTTATTTAAACTACATCAGAGATTAGCCTAGAGGTCCACAGCACGTCTTCTGGAGAGAATGCTGCCCCCTAGAGGGACTTTGATATCTGTGAGGGATGTTTGGCTGTGATGTTACTTAGTGGGCGGGGCCAATGATGCCGGAGCATTGAAATATTTGCAGGAGACAATTCTGCACATGAAAGAATTGATTTCCTCAACATTTATAGATTCTATTGGACTTTCATATGTAGATATGACACCTTCACAATTATCAGTCTTTTGCTCATGTGTTACCCAAGTTATTAAAGAATTTGGTAAATTTCTTCATCTATGGTTTGGAGTCACCTTAGCTCACACAGAGAGCAGTAGACATTACAAGGGTGTTCTTCGTACCACAGTAAAGATGCATCTCTCATGACTCCATTAGTTCTCTAAGGTCCTTTACATCTTGAACTTGTTGATATTTCATTGCAAATTACAAATTGTGGCATGGAGGCATGTGTATCTTAGTGGGTTATTTTGGGGGTGTGGATAAGTGTGTGTGTGTGTATAATGTATGTATAGATGAGATTTGATAATAGATGTCTTCCATGAACGCTCTCCATCTTACACACCACACTGAACCTGGTGCTCAGGGATTGAACTAGTCTCCTGAGCCCTGGGGAATCCTGGCCTCCATCGTCCAAGAGCAGTAGGATTCTAGGTGGACCATCATACCTTCCAGGCATTTACACATGTGCCAAAGGGTCCAGCCTTGGGTCTTCATGCTTGACTGGCAAGCACTTTACCCACAGAGCAATCTCCCTAACCCATTTTCATTTAACTGTGCTTCATATTTCTTTTAGGTATAAATAGATTACATTAGGGATGAGTGGTTTGGTTTGATTGGAGGGCGCTGTTTTGCTGCTTATTACGGCAATTCAGTGTCTGTTAATAAAAGCCTCCATTATTAAATAATTAAGGGGACACAAACATTATTTCAATCACACTTTAATGTATTATTAAATTAACTGACCTGGCTTTTATGGAACACTTACGTTTGTGACAGAGTCACAAAAGAGAACAAGACATTGCTTGGAGCCTGGCGATGTAGAGTGGAAATGGAGCAGTGTCAACAGCTGTAATATGGGAGACAGATGTAGGGACCTGAGTGGGTAGCAGCGGAGTATAAGGGAGAGGCAGTCAGTGTTTGGGGTTTTGGTTAGCAGAGGGAGGAATGTTGATTCTTCCTGGGAAGCTGAACCTAAAAGGCAGAATACAAATCCCTTGTCTTAGGGAGACATATCCTCCTTCCCTCCCTAGTCCCTCACCATCTATGGCTGGCTCCCAATTAGGACAGTAGGAGAACTGGCCATATCTTTCCCTGGTTACAACTCTCAGGGGAGTGGGCCCTGCTCCTCTTCTGGGCAGCAAGGTAGAGCTGGCCCTGGTATAGTGGGGTTTGTTGTTGAGCTGGCTCTGAAGACTTGGGAGCAAGAAAGCCATTGGGTTGACCACCTCCATTACCTCTTGGGCTCAGAGATCTAGGTCTTTGAATTGGTCCATCCCAACATCTACCCAATTGATGAACTGCTGGAGTACATGAAGGGTTCGGTTCTACAAATCCAAAACTACAGGATCTCCATGACACAGGGCAACAAGGGGAGTCCCAGTGAAGTTCCAGTATGGATAGAGTAGCAGAAGCTTAGAGGTCTACTACCACACCGATGAATCATTGCAACGAACATTTGCAAACAAAGAAGTGTGGACAAAAGGATATGCTGTGTGACAGAAATACTGTGACACACTGTGGCTTCCACAATGAGATTTTTTTCCTCCTCTATTGTGGGGATGTTGCAAAGATAGAGGATGGATAAGAAGGAGGGAGACATGAGTAGGATTGGAGTGCATGATGTGAAATTCACAAAGAACCAACAAAAAGTTTAAAAAAAATGAGGACTTTCTTTTAGAAGTGGAGATAGTAGTTTCATGATATGAAAAGCAAAGAATTCATATAAAGGAATATTTTCTCCAGTTGCAAATATATGTGTGTCATGTAATTACTTTTCATTTAGAAGGTAAACAAACATCAACATAATATAAAACACTGATGCCCAGACCTTTTTCATTTACTATGTTGAAAATTTGCTTGCTGATGAATGAATGTGGCTGTCATGTATTACTGTTTTAAAATTTCAAGAATATCTCTTGTTTCCTCCAGGGGGAAAAAAAAATCCCTTGTCTTTGGAAGTTTCCAAGGTGTTTACAATTTGGAATATCTACTAGCCACTCATCTAAAAGAATTTGCCTCTAATGGCTTTCATCCTTAAGTCAAAGTGGAGCATCTTTAAGCAAAAGAAATGAGCCTATTGGTATAATTAACACACATCAAAACATTACTCTATTAAACACTCAAGAGTTCACGTGTTGAGCTTGGTGTGGTGGCATACACATTTTAGTCTAAGCACTTGGGAGATGGAGGCAGGAAGGCCGTGAATTCAGGCTAGCTTAGCCCACAGTGTGAGACTCCTACACTTGAAAAACAAAAACAAAACAAAAACAAAAACAAAAACAAAAAACAAAAAAAACCCTTAAATCAGCAGCACCAAAACAACAAAAAAGAGGAAAGGAACCACTTGGCTCCAGTAAATTGGTCTAAGAGTAAGCGAGTTTGGCAGCAGCTCCAGTTCCAATACTATCTTGCTGTTTATTATTAATCAAACCTGGAATTTTCATGGTCCTGTTTTCAACACCTTTGAAACAAGGTGGTCAACCCAGGTGGTTTCTAAGCAACCCCGTGTGTCTTATTTTTCTCATGGCTGTGACAAAATACCCGTGACAAAAACAGCTTAAAAGAGGAAGGATTTCTTTTGGCTCACGTAGATGATTTGGTTCATGGTTGTTTGGTTCCACGTGTTTGGTAAGAACACTATGGTGGCAGTAGCGGGGAAGATTCTTTACCTCACAGCAGACCGGAAGTGGAGAGGAACAGGAACAGGAAGGAGCCAGGGCAGGATGCCACCCTTATGATCTATTTTTTACCACCAGACCCTACTTTCCACAGTTCCATCACCTCCCTGTAGTCTATTCAAAATTTGAGTCTATGGCTGCCTTAGACAATACACTATGTCAGAGCCCTTGTGATCTAATTGTCTCTGGAAAAGCCCTCACGTCACCCCACAGTGGTGTCCTTCACTGATCTCCCAGGCACTGGCCAGCTCATAATAAAGGTTAACTCTCACATGTTTGCCATGATGGTTGTGAGTTCTCATGGTTTCTGTTTGCTCTGCAGTGGTCAACTTCTATCTCCTCCTCTACCATCTTCCCTTTAAATAAACGTTCTCCTGAGAGCTCTTTTTGATATATAAGCCTCCATTTTTCAGATGGCAAATGATATGCTGATTGGATCTCTTTTCCTTTATAATAAATGAGATCCTCTTGCACAGAGTCAAAATGTTTCCAGGTATAAGTCTTGTTGAGGATTAATGGATTGTCACAATCCCCTACTGACTGTTGGTTTTAAGAATCTCACATTGATCTTGACTCAAGATCTTTGCACACTCTAGTCCCTAGACCTTCCCATGTGTGGCTCTTTCTCATTTTTAGGTCTCAGTGGGAACCTTGTTTCTGTGGAGAGGCCTTTCCTCTGATGCTGGCTAATTTTATGTAGACTTGATACAAGCAAGTTGCAGTCATCTGAGAGGAAGGAACTCCAAATGAGAAAACGCCTCTATAAGATCTGGCTGTACGCAGACCTGTAAGGCATTTTCTTAGTGATTCATATGGGAGCCCTTGTGGATAGTGCCACCCCTGGGCTGGTGGTCCTGGGTTCTATAAGAAAGCAAGCCAAACAAGCCATGGAGAACAAGCCAATAAGCAGCTCTCCTTAATGATCTCTGCATCAACTCCTGCCTCCAGGTTCCAGTCTGATTGAGTTCTTGCCCTGATCTTCATCAGTGATGGACTGTGGTATAAAAGTGTAAGCAAAATAAGCCCCTTCCTCCGCACATTGCTTTTGGCTTGGGTCTTCACAGCAATAGAAACCCTAACTAAGACACCCGTCAACCTGTTCATAGTTACAATACTTAACTGTCCAATGAAATGGTTCTGTTTGTGCTGTGATTATCTAGTATCTGCCTTCCATGGGTGGAGTGACTGGAGGTGAGGTGAGGACTTTTCCAGAGACAACTAGATCACAAGGGCTCTGAGGTCTAAGGCAGTCATAGACTCAAAATTTGAATAGACTATTGTATTGGGAGGTGATGGAACTGTGATGGAACTGTGGAAAGTAGGGTCTGGTGGTAGAAAGTAAGGGTGGTATCACTAGGGGCTATATCCTGCCCCAGCTACTTCTCGTTATTGTTCCTTGCCTGCTTCAACCTCTTGGAGCAGTGACTAGCACTTGGTTAGAACGCATTTTAAGCTCTGATCCCGTGTCCTCAGCTGCTAGCCTATCCTGCTGTGAGGAGCGAGATGGGAAGCAACTCCCATAGAGCAGACTTAGATGCTGTCAGGATACAACGACACAGTGATCAGTCTATTAAATCCTAGCCCTGAGGATCCTGGCTTGCAAGACTGGCTGTGACTTTGCAGAACTTCATATTATGAATTTGTGACATCGACAGTGGAACCATGAAGACAAAGACTTAGTGCAAGTGAGCAACCTCTTTTCTGGGCCAGGCCTTGGTCCATCACTTCATAGGTATTAGCTCATTTCTCCTTCAAACCAGTGTTTTGAGCTAGCATCTCTGATGGTCTCTACTTACAGAGAGGATCTAAGACAGATGGGAAAGCCTGCCAGTGTGGTAACAAAACACCACAGACTAAATTGCTTAAGCATCAGAAATGTATATCGTCACAGTTCTGGAGTTGAGAAGTCCAGGGCGTCACAGATTTGCTTTCATGATACTCCCATGCCCTTATGCCTGGTGTCTCTTTCTTGTATTACAATAACAGCGGTCCTATTGGATTAGACCTCCATCTTTATGACCTAATTTAACCCGAATGATATCCCTAGAGTTCCTATCTCTGAATGTAGTTGGCACGGAGGGTTAGAACTTCGACATATGAATTTGGAGAAGACCCAATCCAGTAATGCCTCCCAAAGCCACCGAGCTAATAAACAATGGAGATGTATTTGAATCTGGGTCAGACCCCAGAGCTTCCAGGCACTTCTCAGTGCTGCTCTGAGGACTTCCTTCCAGCAGCCATTTATGAAAGAACAAGCCTGCAAAGTAGGAGGTCCCTGTTGTCATCTCTGCTATGTGAAGACTGGGAAGGGCAGGGCAGATGGCTAAAGACTGAGAAACTGCTTGGCATTACCGTGTGGACGTGCGCAGACTGAGTAACACCACGAGGACGGCTGGATCTCATTACTCTCTGTGTGTCTGAAAGGAAGGTCACTGTGACGGGAGCAACCGAGCATTATAATTAGCCAGGAGCCTCTCCCAACCTCTTCAAAAGTTACGGGAGGCTAAATTTCACTTTTCTTCTCTCATGGATAAAGTGGCAGTTACCCAGGGACTTTAAAAGGCCAGTAAAGTGTGTAAAGGCAGAGATGATATTTGTCAAGAGTGTCCTGCTGGAACCAAAGGTTGACAGGAGGGTGTTGGGAAGGCAGCTGGGACCCAGGAAAGGAAAAAGTCATTGTCTAGTGTTGCTGATGGGCAGAAGCAGGTTGCTGGGGTCGGGGGGCATTGCGGAGGCTGTCTGTGCTGGCTTTTGTCAACTGTTCAGTAACCATCTCTGAGCAACTACCATACACCGGGCATTTGTGAGAGGTAGAGCCCTCCTGGCTCCTGACCATCCATCCTAGCAGGCAAGCTCAGTATTTACCATATCAGGAGGCACAGACGAATGCAGTGAACTCAAATAACGATTTGAGCTGTACTCACTTTGTCCTTCTGATACTGTTCTTTATGTTCTTTCTTCAGCTGCCTCATTCTGGCAGGCACTGGATAGACCTTTGTTCCCGACAGGAGGTGTCTATTAGCATCACTCCCATAAAGAGCCATCCAGTGGTGGGATGTGAAGCTGTCAGCATCTCACTTTCCCTCAGTGCACCCATACCATCTCTGCTCTGTCAATGCTCCCTCTCGGCTGGATAGAAGGCTCCTGAATTGTCATTGTAAGCAGATTCCATAGTATATTGCTCTATGCATCCTTAAAATGCCATCTCTGTTTTGAGCTCTTTTCATTTCTGAATCCACAGCTGCTAACCTTGGGGATCCATAATTCTGTAATGAAAGCGGTCACATTTGATGATGTCTTAGACATGTCATATGTGTCTTGGCATGATATCATGAAATTTAGAATTACTGCCTACATTCATTGTTGAGGATATCCGTATAAGCTGCTCACACAAATGACATGAAATACCCTGAGAGATCCTTAGCATTCATTCTTAGTTGCTAAATCTACAGTTGGCCCATCAGATTGATAGGTTCTGTGTGTGGACCTCATCAACTGCAGATTGAATTTTTTTTTTTAATCTTTACCTAACATGTACAGACTTATTTTTTCTGTCTTTTGTCTCAGTTTCTTTTCTTGTTACTGTAATCAGATACTCTGACAGAAGTCACTTAAGGGAGAAGGGCCTTTCTGTCTCTGTTCAAGGGTTCCACCTATCTCTGAAGAGAATAAAAGGTGGTGACATCGTCTCTACATCAGGAAGCTGAGTAACAAGGAGGCAACCAGCACATCCATTCACCACTCCCTCTATACAGCCCAGAATCCCAGAAAAGAGAAACACTGAGAACGCAGAAGCAGTCATATTCCATTTACCAGATGAAAACATAGTTCATGTATACTTTTGCTCTTTGTTGAAAAGACTCTGAAAAAATAAGGTTCAAACTTTACATCCACTTTCCAAACCAAGTTCATCACTGGTAATAAATAAATAACAAGATGATGATCAGTTTAGCTGGAATGATACCCATGGTGGACAGGGGAGATCCCCCAAACCCCTAAATAATATTCATCAGCTTCATAAATGTATAGGGCGAACCACACAATGATATTCAATCAGAACTTCAGCTTTCGGGAATATTTACTGGTAGTGAACATGGTCCTCAGTTTGCTAACATCCTCCCGAGTTCATCCTCAGGGTCTCCTGGTAACTGAGTGAAATGTGACTTACCAGTTGCAAAGGTCTGTGCTATCGTCCACAGGAGACTGTTAGCTTTCCTTTCTGAACTCTCTGGACTTCTGAAGCCCTTGGACCTTTGATGCTGGGCATCTGGCTGGGTTTATTTTATAAACCAGATGGCAAGGGCTTCTTGAATGCACGTGGGATTTTCAGAGATATGAAAAGTCTTAATATAGCTACAGAGTTGTCCTACTGTTGTTTATATAGGGAGATTGAGTGTGAAAAATACATCACCCTAGCAGTTCTCACCTAAGCATTCTAGGGGATGGAATACTTTTGTTTATCACACTCTACCAAGATGTTCCAGATAGCAGGTGATAAAGAGCCTGAAGTCAATAAAAGAGCCAGGAAAAATGCTGAGGAACCGATTGCATGGATTGTTTTTAGGGAAGCAGAGCAAGGTTGGGCACAATATCCCTATTTTATTTTTTATTTTTTTTGGAACCAAGATAAAATTGTGGAGTACGACTTCAGGCAGGCCTGTGTAATATGTGGAACTGGAATTTTTGTTCCCATCTAACATAGATTTCAGGGCACATGAAAGTATCACCTGGCATCTTGGATAACTGTTAAGAGGAGAAGGAATAAAGACTACATGGAATACTGTTGGCCAGGTGCTCTTTGGAAGTCACTTCCTAACACTGGGACATTGCCCCAAGCAGAGAGATATGGCTTCAAGTTTTGGTAACAAGGAGACAAGTCTTTGAGAGGAAACCTGAGCTGGGTTCCCTAAGTGAGAAATAAAGAAGAAATAAGGAAATCTGGGGAAATTTTGTAATGAAAATGGCAAGATTTGGGTTAGAGGAGAAACACCAAGTATCCTAAAATGTCTGGCTCAGAAAAAAAAGAGATCTCAGCAATGGACCAAGAGATTTGTCTGATTAATCACCGAACTCTCCTGCCTCACGTATTCTTTGGGCACGTATGGTTTGTTTTTCTGAGTTGCACATTCTTGAGACTCTTGCCATCTTGTTAGAGGTTTTAGAAAGCTGACACACACAGCACCCAGCCACACAGGGCAGAACTACTGATCAGGCATCTGTAGGAGCAACCAGAAGCAAAGGAAGTATGTGGAGAAGGATTTGTGTACTTAAATACTTGGTTTCCAGCTGGTAGTACCATCTGGGAAGGTTACAGAGCTTTTAGAAGGAAGAACCTTCCCAGAGAAAGGACAGCGTAGGCTTTGAGGTTTAGAACCTGTATCTGCTGTCTGTTTCCTCTCTGCTTCCTGCCTGGCAGGCTGGCCTCACGTCTCCGCTGCCATGCCTTTCCATCTATGATGAGCGGTTGACCCCCTTTCTGTTTCCTCTCTGCTTCCTGCCTGGCAGGCTGGCCTCGTGTCTCTGCTGCCATGCCTTTCCATCTATGATGAGCGGTAGACCCCCTGGTAAAACTTAAGCTGCTTGTGTCAAGATATTTATCGTACCAACAGAAGGGAAGCCGATACTCTGGGGATCTTTGAAGATCATACCCGCTCCCTGGTTCCTTCCTCTTGCTGTACTTCCAGTCTCTCACGAGGTCAAGAAAGGC
>NW_022196896.1:104671547-104688293 GCF_008632895.1 Mastomys coucha
CCCCGTTACCGTCTGCCACCACGATGTTCTCCCTAAATACATGAGAGAAGCAACCATGGACTTCAACCTCAGAAACCGAGCAAGAGACATTCCCTCTTTAACTTATTTAGGTCAGTTACTTTAGTTACAGCTTTCCATAAGCAGTGAGTTTACTCCCTTGTTACCCATTCCACACTGAGTGAGGTTTACACTCAGAGTTTTCAGGTTCTTGTCCTCACTTGCTTGGAGACCCCCCAGGTTTTTTCTTTAGCTCGGGATGAATACGAGAGCCCCTCTCAATATATATACCTGTGAGCACACTGGGAGACAAGCAACAAGTCAGCCTGCAGTGCCCCAGGTAGCATCCTTGTCCTTACTCCTTAACCATCCTCTCCTTCCTTAGAAGGACCTTCCTTAGAACCTTCCTCATTTCTTCCTTAGAACTGCCTTAGTGAGAGCATCACTGTCATCAGTATAACACAGCGAGAAGTACTCTCCCTCTTCTTAGCCTCCAATTTTTATCCATCACGGACCTCTCTCAACTTTCTACTATCAGTATTTCTTTTTCCATTTCATTCTCTTTCTGCCTTCCGTAGCTGTGTCTGTGTCTGTGTCTGTGTCTGTAGCTGTGTCTGTCATCTATGGATGATGCATCTGCATCTGTGTTTGTTTGTGTCTGTAACTGTGTCTGTGTCTGTCTGTAGCCGCGTCTGTGTGTATGTCTGTGTCCTTGTGTATGTCTGTGTCTCTGTCTGCATCTGTCTGTAGTAATGTCCATGCCTCTGTCGGCATCTGTGTCTGTCTGTGTCTGGGTGTATGACTGTGTCTGTGTCCATGCCTGAGTCTGTGTCCATGTCTGTATCTGCAGCTGCAGTTGTACCAGTATCCCATGTTTTCTGTAGCAGGTCTATTGCCACAGTGCTGGTCTCCTCCATTACTTTCCCAGTGTAGCTGAAAACAGGACATAAAGCATCTCAGCACAGGTCTGAGAGACCCAGGAAACACGCATGGTGCCAAACACTCACCACAGTTGAGGAGTGAGAGAGCTGATGCTCACCAGGCGCCCGTTTGGTGATTCATTATTTAAGCAGATATCAGTCCTGGGGTCCCAAGACTGCTCAACTTTCCGTTCACAAATATTGACGCATTTCCTCTAAGGAGATCTGAAAATGCTAAGTCCAGGCTAAAATGGGCCACCGGAATGTAGTTTAAAAAGTTGTTTCAAAAAATGCGAGATTGGAGAAGCATTAAAATAGGTATTATGGGAAAAGCTAGTTCTTATGCCTGGGTGTTCTTCCTTATCCTTATTTTACGGCTTAGTATAAATATTATTTTGAATGACATTTGGGGCTGAGATGATGATTGGATGGGAAACATACTCTTCTTAGTATTTATGGCCCCTGGAGGTCTTAAGATGACCCTGCCTTGAGAACATAATCAGGTTGCCCTGGTAACTAATTTAGGAAGGGTCTCTTACCGCCATTAATTGTGAGATGTTCCCAGTGCTGTATTGGTCTCTGGTGTTGAACCCAGGCCACCCAGATAGAGGTCACTTTCCTACTTCTGTGAAGTTTCCTACTGGGTGACGTTTCTCTCTTACTGATGGCTCCAATATAAATAGATTGAATTGAACATTTAAAACTTTAAAAGGAGATGTTTGGGACCACTACTTACCTCATAGAGGGTTGCTTAGACCCCCAAAGAAAAACCATAGCTTGTAACTCATTGTGTGTATGGGGCAGAGCCATTCTGATTGCTCGTAAGATTTGAGCTCAAGGTCACTACAACACCCAACAGTGCTCTTGAACTTTGCCTCCAGCACAACTGGAAAGCACTTGCTTCAAACATTTATTTATAAATGACCATTTCTATGGAGTAAACTTCCTGGAACGAAGATGGTCTGATCCAAGTGGATTCTCTGTTTCTCAGTCCTAAAGCTGACGTTGTGACACATTTTAGCACCCGGTATCTTTCTGATGTCTAAGGAAAGGGACCATACTGTTGTCGGAGTCTGTGATTTTCCATTTGGCTTTTACTTTGGTCTGCTGACTTCTTTGACTCCACCCTTTACTGGAAGCATGGCCTCATGGGACATGCCTCTCTGCTTTATGCTAATGAGGTTGCTGTGTGCCAGGCTGCCTGCCTGGGACACTGCATTCTCCAAGTCCTGATGGGCAAACGGTCAAACCTACTTCCCATTCAGTCCTTTGAGAGTGTGAAGAAAGACACAAGCCACCTTGGTTAATAGCTTTCAAGACATTTTCACATGACTCAGAAAAAAAGGCTTGGCCAAAAAGCCCATTTGGTTTATTTAAAAATTCCACCGTCTTATCATTATGTGAGGATTTGAAACTGGCGGCCACTCAGATGCCTTAGATGTTTTGGGTATGTTGCTGGTACAAGCTCAAAGTGTTCAGAATAAGCTGAGAATTAAAACTGCCTAGCAGAAGTTTTAAGAATGTAAACCTTTATGCTTATTATGCATTACGTTTGATTACTTTCTCTCATGCTCTGCAAGATTTGTAGAATGAAACAGAAAAAAGAAATACCAGAGCAATCCCATTGTGAATTTTTCAAATGTCAGGGACATTGGATGCAGAAATTTTGCTTCTACCAGAAGTACAGATTGGACTACAGTGTTTGTAGTTATTGGGGTGGGGGGGAACTATACAGCAACTTGATTTGAGTACACAAGAAAGAGCGAAGTTAAAGGAGCCACATGTGGCCCAAAATATCACAGTAGAATAATTTTTTAAAGGAAATTAATATTTTCTTCAACCTTTAAATAAAAAAAATTATTGAGATGAGCAGAACATGTTATGTGCTTACCATGTAAAATAAGGGGATTATTGAGTTTTGGTTGTTGCTCAGTATCTTGACTGTTATAATTGATACAACCATCCACACAGATGATAAAATGAAACTTACACACACACACACACACACACACACACACACACACACACACACACGAGTAATAAATGAAAGAGAGATGTTTTTAGTTTAGTAAACTGTGTCAAGGAATATATAGTGATAATGATTTCAGGCTATTGTTTTGGATAGTATCATCGTTGGTGGAAATTTTAATAAAATATATATCAAAATACTCTCAGAAGTTAAATTTATTCTATAATAGTTGGCATTTAACTACTTACTTGCAACTCATGCACAAGCCTTTTTACTAATACCTGTGTGTTTCTAAGTCAAATTTTCCTTAGGTTCTCAAAATTGCCCTGGCTCCTCTAATGTGACAGATGATGAGGGACAGTGTGACAGAGGGAATACTAAAGTGGAAAAAAAAATCAGTAGAATTTTCCATCTGTCGTTATGTTAGCCTAGCAACTAGTGTAAAGTGGTCACACTATTAGTCCTCTTCCTTTGGTTGACCCAGGCTTAACGAGGCGATAGCTTTCCAAAGTTTAATCCTGATCCTGGCCCAGTAGAAAGAGAGAGCTGTCCTTCAGGTATTGGTGTATGGGTCCGGCTGTCTATTGGGTGTTTGGAGACACATATGCTAATGTTTAACTTCCTCCCCTGTACCTTTTTTTCTTTTTGGTTTCTTATTTTGAGAGAGGGTTTCCTTATGTAGCCTGGCCTCAGAATTGTAATCCTCTGGTCTTAGCCTCTTAATGGCTGGGATTACAAGCATATACCATCACTTCTAATAGTTAAGTCTTTAAAATTAGGCTTTCATTGGTTTGTTTTTCACATCGTGGAAGTTAAGGAATGTAGCGAAGGCAAAGAGATGTTTGTGGGTGGCTGAGGGGGCCTTTGCTTGCATTTAGAGTTAGGATGAGGGAGAACACAAGGGGGATGATTTTGAGACCCCTGAGTGCTGAGGGGTAGCCCTGGATCTGTGAGGAGTCCAGCCATGTTGCCTCTTTGTGGGTCCAAAGCCTCAGGTAGGCAAAGGGCAGGAAGGAGAAAGTCTTCCTTCTTATGGCCTCTGAGTGAAGCCAGGACCTCCAACCCCTCTCAACCAACTGGTGCTAAGATCACGATCTCATCCTGGTGCTCCTTGTCAGGTGGTTCAGAACCTGGGAAGCTGAGCAACGTGCTAGGACAGGCCTTTAAACTCTGCACCATTAAACCTATGTTACGGCCAGACACATTGCTTAAGTCATGGTCTCTGACCTTCCTAGCCACATGGGCGCATATCAGTGTGCCGTGGCTGATATGCTCCCCTTCTTGACCCTGAGCTAGCCGAGGTGGCAGCTGCATTGTAGCAAGGAAAACTTCCTCAGTTCAGTACTGTACATTCCTCTTAGACTTTCTGAAGCAGCTGGGCTCAAGCCCAGAAGTCCTGGGGGAACTCACTTGGCCACTATGTCCCAAATATCTCTTCCAAACATGTGGCAGTCAGGGAGACTATTCCTTTTATGACCTCAAGTCATCCTAGAGTAAAACCAGCCCAGGCTGTAACAGAGAAGGCTATGGACATAGCAAATAAATCACCAACATAACAGACTGGTTCTACTGCTCGGTGCTCTGTTGAGCCCTGGCTCTACCTCTAACCTAGAGGAGAGAACAGAACATCCAAGCACTGGGCCATTCCTTGGGTGACAACAAAGCCCAGGACTCTCATGCCTTCCCTGTCTCTAATCCACTTGGTGTGTGTGTGTGTGTGTGTGTGTGTGTGTGTGTGTGTGTGTGTGTGTTCTGGGAAAAGCATTTACAAAGACAGCTGTGGCTTCCTTTTGAAGCAAATCTTTACTTTCTCAGGGAAAAAAAATTAAAACAGCTTAAAGTTTGTGTCTGAATCTTACAATTAACAATGGGTTATTGATTCAATCTCAGACAGCTATGTCTGCCTTTAACAGATACCAAGGGCTGGGTGAAACAAATTGAAGCTTCAGTTCCGAGGGACGGGCATCTGAGATCGAGGGGGAACACGAGTGACCATCTCTTCATCAAGAACACTGACCCCAGGATAAGGGTCTCCCCTTCACATTCAAATAACCCCCAAAAGGTGCTACCTCCAATACCCCCTCCCCCCACTGGGAGAATATACATTTTAGGGACAGGGAACAAGCATGCAGCCATAAGAGATATGTTTCACTATTAGGAGTTAGCGGAAGAAGGGGTTCCCAGGGTATAAGCTTGAGTTTATGTTCCTTTTGGATAGGTGATCCTATTACACAAGAAGAGCTTCACTGGTCATTTTCCGTGAAGACCCTGGCCTGATGTCCACTGGGGATGGCCTTCCTTTAGGCATGGCTCTCATCTGTCTTGCTACAGTCATGATACTTGGGTGTTGTCTCTTTGGGCTGGGAGAGACTCACTCTCCCATCTGCACCCACTCTCCCTTAGTATCCCCAGGTTGGAAAAGCAGGGGGCCGGGGGCTGAGTTCAGGATGTGGTGACAAGAACTGAGCCAGAGCTCAGGGGAGCTTCTTCTAGTCTGGGCTGTCACTAGCTGAAGGACGTCAGCAAGGTCACTCTTCAGCTGCTCTTCAGTTCCCCTTGACTGTGTGATGAACTATCAGAGCTGGTGCATCTCTTGGTGTCCTACTCTATAGCCATCTCCCTGTAGTATTTATGAGGCCTCTAGCTAATAAAAGAAAAGGGGACAAAAGTTATTTGGCAGTGATTGTATGGTAGGCACTCAGATAGGCTCTTGACATCATTGTCACATTTAATCTATGGAAGACATCATTCTGGTTTCACAGCTGCATTACCTGAGCCTCCAGGAAGTTAAACCTCTGTGACATCATGGAGCTGTTATGTTAGTGAAAAGATTGCCTGTGACAAGTGTCAGGAGGTTCCATTTATGTTGGTCTAAGGGGCATGGTGGGCTGTGAAAGGTGGGGGCGAGGGGGACTTTCTACCTCTCTGGGGCCTTTTGTTCTCTGCTGGCTTGATTGTCAGGTTGTATGTGACAATATGGCTATAGCAGCTCCAGCCCCCACATCACTTCAAGTGACAGAACACCAAGGAGATTCCACAGATGTGGGACTTTCAGTGTTAAAGCCAGGAAACTCCCAGGCAAACTGTTAAGTGGGTCCCCGGCACTGGCTCAGCTTCAAGTCCAGCGGGAAGCAGGATGCTTCCTTGAGTAGCTCTTGCAAAATGTTCTGACTCGCTTCGCGTTGGCTGTCTCAGAGCAGGTCCTGACCTGGAACCAGGTTCTGTGGTAAAGGGGAGGCAGGTGTGAAGGCTGGCTGAGGTTTAGCATAGCTTTGCCTGGCTATATGCATAGGTGGTAGAGGAAAGGGCCAGCCCCGCTCCTCCTCCCCAAACCAAGATACATATTGACAAAACCAAAACCAACTGGGTAAACAAAACACAGTCTGTGATCAGGCCGGGCAGGAGAGATGCTATGTGGTTGAATAAAGAATGCCACACTTTGCTGGAAAGTGGTAGAGGCAAGTTCCTGACCCTTGGGAACCTTGAGGAGGTGGATAATTCCAAGAGCTGTTATGGTCACTTGCCAGGTGAGGTCAGGAAAGAACACCCAGCGTGGTTAAAGAGCAGTCATTCTGACGCAAGAACTTTGGGGGAGTTCTTGGCTCTGTGGCCTTTGAATAGAGAACAGATCTGTTTCCTGGCTTCCATGGCCCAGTAGGATTTATGGAGGGTTGTGGAAGGGGTGCCTGTGGCAGGCGTGGCTGGATCACTAAGTACACTGACTATTACAGAAGTGAGTACAAGCCTTCAGCATCAGAGAAGCCTGCAAGTAGCAAGTGGGTAGCAAGGCAGAGCTAAGCTCACTCCCCAAGGAAATAGGGCTTTTGTGCACAGAGAAGGGACATTTATCTAGGAGATCTCTCATGGAGATTTAAAATGCTGCCGTGTGTGTAGTACTAGCTTGGAAATCGCTGGCTGCTAATACCATCTTTTATTAAACCTTCCAGCGACATTCACTGGAAAGCTACTAGGCTAAAAGGAAAGATTATTTTTGGCTCCCTTACTTCCTGTTTTAGGAGAAAATGATGTTCCAGAAAGACTTAAGCAAGACCGAGAAACTGCTCACATAATCACAGGGAAGGCAGGAGAGACATTTCACACTGAAAGTTTTATTCCAAAGTGTGATAGAAAGAAGTGTGAAAATCATTATAAGGGTGGCGATAGAAACATACTGCAATCAGGAAAAAAAAATGCTTTATTTTGAAAAGACCTAATGTTCAAGGTACTGTGTGTTGGGGAGGATCAGTGTTGAGTTTATCTTCCCCCATATGGGACATTTAGAAGTGTTACTCCTAGGCGTGACTCAACAACACATGCTTACCCCAAGAGTTCCTTGTATTGAAACCCCTAGAAACCCAAATGAAGTTCTGAGGAAATTCACTGCTGTCTGTTTTTCTCCGTCTGCCTTCTCTATTCTCATCTTGGTGACTTGGTTTTTTTTCTTGTTACCATCCTTACTATTTCCTTTTCCCAATTTACCCTGGATTGGAGGAACGAAAGTCCAGGACTACCACAGGAGCCAAGCCTGACCATTGTCAACACAGACGACCTTAATAAGCACCTTAATTGAGTTTTTAGTTTGTGACTGCGAAACAGAATGGGTTTCTGGTGAGTTGATCAGAGGAAGGAGACCACCCAGGCAGAAAAAAAAAACCCTGAAGAGGGGAACAGAATAAAGAATATGCTATTTGTTTTAAAACTGCCCTTTTAGGGTTAAAACAGAGGGGACTTCCTTTACTTTGTTGACTGGAATTTTCTGATTTCTTGGAAAATGGACCCATAACAAAATGAAGCTGGACTCTGTAATCTATTATAAAGTGATTCCTTTTCGTTTGATCTGGTCTGCTGGGGCCTATGAGTCTTTTCCATACTTCAGCACTATTAAGAGTCACTGTGATGGCCCTGCAGATGGTCACATGACCAAACTCAGGCTAGTAGAGACTATTCTGAGCCTTTTACCCAGCTACTGGCAAAATGTACCTGGATTCTGTTTGGGATGTACAGCTGCTGGACCCTACACCACGGAGGCTGAAGGGCATCTCTCTTTATGTAAGTATTAACACAGCAGAAAGTATGGCAGATAGTATGGCAGATGTTGTGTAGAGCTTGCACGTGCCAGTGTTGTTAAAACCAGGATTTGGCAGTGACTGAAATGGGTTGACTTCTCATCATTATGAGCCAACAGCTCCCCACTTTGTTTAAGCCCCATCAATGGGCTTTTGGTTGCTTACAAAGGAAATCTGACCCAAAACACGATGACACACTCTCTAACCATGTTACTTATTTTGAGTTCAGTAGCCCAAAAGCTCAACTATCTGGAATTTTGGTTAAAACTATGAACGGAGTGTAAGAGGACTTTGGCTAATTGAAAGCAATACCACGTCATGTAAGCTGGGGACTCTGAGAGGGACGCAAGCAGATCATTGACAGATGGGCTTTGACTTACAATAGAGTAAGTTACTGTGTAAGTTAAAGTTACTGTGTAAAGTCAAGAATGCACTTAACAGACTTAATTTTGAAACATCATACCTTACTTAGCCCTGCTTTAAGTATGCATGGGGGGACACTTACATTAACCAGCCAGTAGGTAAAATTATCTGTTTATTATCTGTTTGATAATGAAGCAATGGATAGATCATGGAATACATTGAATACTGCACTGAGAATGAAAACCAGAATGGTTTGGACAGCTACAGAAGGCACAGATGGGTGTTCAGTCAACACTGGGCATGATAATGATAAGACACCACTGTGCAGCACACATTGTTTACCTTGGGGAGACTGGTTGCCTGCGAGCTGAGACTTGTTGCTATGGCCCTAGAATTGCTATTGCCTATTGCTAGCCCAAGACAGGATCAGCATTCCAGAGTCTAGTTGCTACTGAATTCATATCTCTTTTGTTCTAGCACAAAGTGGAAAACGGTGTACTAAACCACAGCACATCAGGGTTAGTCTGTGTTTAGAATTATGCCTAGAATTAGAGTCAAGTTACTGCCAAAAGCTTCGCTCTGTGGGAATTACACCTACAGCAGACCAGGGGGAATCGAATCCAAGCAGTGAGGCCTCCTTCCTAGTGAAGGGAGAGCCAGAGAAACCAAAGTTACTTCAGTCTCAGATGTGGACTTATCATTCCAGAAGCAACCTGGTTTGTGGCCAAGAGATCCACCTAGCCATCTAACGTAATGTTGATGCCCTCTTCCAATGTTTATGGGTTGTCCCTGGGAAATGGAATTCTAACCAGGGACTACTCTTGCGACCAGGAGTGACTAAGCATTTCATAATCCAACCAGTAGTACTGGGAGGGTGTGAGGGGCGGATCCTTGTATCTTCTGTCTGCAGCCACACGCTTATTGTCAGTCTCTTTGAGTATAACCAACCACGTTAGTTATGTGAAATAGAGTCCCACGTTGGTTCTGATTTTGCTTTCTTTGCTGTCTAGTGCTGTCCAGTATGCTGCTATGTGCATTTACTGGTCATTTGTTTAGATTTGGAGAAAACTTTAGTCAGGTCATTGTCTGTTTTTAAGTGGCTTGTTCATCAGTTCATTCTTGAGTATTAGTTTCTCAAATCCTCTCAGTACAAATCCCTTGTCAGAAATGTGATTTGTGAAGAATAATCCTTTAACTTGTCCTTTTTTTTCTTTTCTTTTTTTTTATGAGTATGGTACTTTGTATTAATTCTTTGAGACTGTCATACATGCTTACAATGTATTTGGATGATATTCACCCATTCCTCTCAGATCTGCCCTAACATTCTCACAACTTCATGTCCTGTTTTATCTCATTTTAATAACTCACTGTGCCCAATGAGTGCTTTTTATATATGCATGGGTGTGGGGTCATTCCCTTAAATGGGATTATTGCCCCTCTAACAGCAATCAACTTTGAGTAGTTCCTCAGCTAGGGCTGGGGCTTCTGATACCGGTCCTACTTCTTATCAGCTTGTTTTTAAAAAAATTTTTCTTGGTAGTATTGTTTGCGACCCTTTATGACTTTTATAGCATTTATGGCCTCAAAATTCCATTCATCTGCCATCTACGTATTCATGCATGCATGTATCTATCCATGCATGCACCCATCCATCCAACTGTCTATCCATCCATCCAACTGTGCATCCATCCATCCATCCATCCATCCATCCATCCATCCATCCAATTTTCATCAGTTACTTAATAGCAACAGTTCGCAGATACTGTTAAGTTTCCTGAGTTTCATTTGCTTCCTTTTCCTCTCTTCCAAGTATGAATGATTTTAACAAGAGGAGATTTTTTTCAATCATTGAGAATCCTGAGACGACAAAGACCAGGGAAGCTCTTATCAGCTTTCTCTCCTATAATACCACATATTAAGAGCCCATCTGGAGAAAATAGTGGCCTTTTATAACCTGTAGCTCTCTTCAGTATAGCTTAAAATTTTGACTCTGAATTGTGAACAGGAGGATTTTCTGTGGTGTGAAGTAAACAAGAAAAAAAAATCCTTATTGGAAGACACTGTGTCTTAGCGAGGGTTCTCTAAAAAACCAGAATGAATAGAATTACATATATTACATATACATACATAAATATGTATATGTTTTATATATATCTATACACATACATATGGGTGTTTGTTAGATTGACTTATCAGGATACAGCCTGGGTAGTTCAAGTATGGCTGTCTCTCACTAAAAAGTCTGGGAATCTGGTAATTGTTCAGTGTATGAGGTTAGACGTCTCAGCAGTACCAATCAGGCACCAGAGGCCTAGAAAGTTCTTAGATGCTGGTCTTTTGTCTATGTTGGAATCCTAATGAAGCTGGTTCTACTAACCATGAAGGAGTGCCTCAGCAACACGATAAATGAATTTTCCAGCAGGAGTGAGGGAAAAGAGGCAAAAAGCAGATAGGTTATTCTTCCACGCCCTTGTATCTGGGATACCCACCAGAAGGTGCCACACACATTTGAGGTGAGCTTTCCTGCTTTAGATAATCTGTACCATAAGATCCCTCACAGAAGTCCTCAGATGCACTTACGTCGACAGCCAGGATTAGCTGCCGTACTCAGTAAAAAACAAGTGCAGTTCCCTTATATATAGTTAGCTGATTCAGATGGGATCTTACCAGCCGAGATGTGAGGTTGTTTTTGAAAACTTTTTGCAAAATAAATAAATTTATATATAAATATATAAATGAACCAAACTCTAGAAGACATATAAAAAGAACTGTATTTCTTCTTGACAATGACCTTGACTTCATGATTGTCTGCATTTCAACACTGAATTGCTATATTTTCCTAAAAACATAGTTTGTATGAAATATCTATATTCACTTTTTATTCAGAACTTACTTGACATACCCCCTTAAAATAATAATAAAAAAAAGGTACAGTGTGATGGTTCTGAGGATAAAGGCACTTGACTACACACCTCACAACAAATTGATACTCGGAACCTACATGATAGAAGAGAACCAACTCCTGTAAAGTGGTTCTTGACTTTCATAAGCATATTGACCCAACATGTCCCATTTCTTTTGGAAAATATAGACAGTTTGAAATACCCCAATGTATTAGCTAGGGTTCTCTAGAGTAACAGAACTTATAGAATGAATCTCTCTCTCTCTCTCTGTATATATATACATATATATATTATATATATACACATATATACACATATGTGTGTATGTATTATATATATACACACACATATATATGTATATATATATATATGTATATATATAAAATTTATTAGATTTACAGGCTGCAGTCCAGCTAATCCAACAATGGCTGATTGTGAATGGAATGCCAAAGAACCTAGTAGTTGTTCAGTTCAAGATGCTGGATGTCTCAGCTGGTCTTCAGAATAGCCTGGCATCCTGAAGAAATAGGTTCTAATACCAGCAGGCATCAGAGCAAAAGCTTTCTTCTTCCAAATCCTTACACAGTCTTGAACCTGTGACCCAGATTCAAGGGGTGTCTTTCTGTTTCAAGATCCAAACAAAAGGCCCTGTGTGTCTTCCTATTGTAAAAGTCTGGATTAGAAGTGGATCTATCTACTTCAAATTAAGAAAAAAATCCCTCCCAAGCTTCCTTTCATTTTTAGATTTTAGCTAATTCCAGATTTAGTCAAATCAACAACTAAGAATAGCGGTCACATAAAATTTACACTGAGCTATCAGCCTTTCTGGTAGTTTCTTTTCTTATCTCTGTAGCAATTCTCTGAAAGGCACAATTGAAGGGAGAAGGGTTTATTTTGGTTCCTGCTTTCAGAAGATGTATCCATCATGGTGGGAAAAGTATGGCAACTGGAGTGGCTGCATCCACAGCAGTAGGAAGGTGAGATGGTAGAGCTTCACTGTTGATGAATCAGGAGGTAGGGTGGGGCAGAAAGTGAGACCTGCCTTTAACCCTCAAACGCCTGTTTCCAGCTCCCAGTGCCCATGAGCAAGGCCCCATAACGCCCTCAGACAACATTAGCAGTTGGGGTCTAAGTACATGAAACATAAGACTGTGTGTGTGGGACACATTTCAATTTCAGATGGTAACTGCTTTCAACTGGTAAGTGTAGAACTGGTTGTTTTCTCACAAGTCTGTGTTTAATTAGCTTTACCTTCTCTGAGACCTCCAACCCATGCTCCCGCTTAGAGCTGTCCTCAGCATCTCTTTTGTGTCTTAGATGTAGTGATATGTATTTTGTAAGTGGTTCTAATGGGTTTCAAGACTGTTCCATGCCTAGCTTTGCATAAGTCTCAATTAAATTGTTCAATTTTTATTTATTTTTATTAGATGCAGAAAAATTATGCCTGAGAGTACAGCTAGTTTGACAACACCTGGAGAACCATTTATAGAACATTCTTCATGGATCCAGCATCTGTATACTATGAGAGCGTGCTTACAAATGCATTGCCCCCTGGGGTGTGGGTGTGGCCTGGAAGATATCAGGTATATGGAATGCTTGGGAATGCCAGATTCTGAGTCACGGGAGTCACATCTGATCCACACTGCATGGGTGGCCGGTGGAGACACATGTAGATCCGAGGTCTGGCTCTGGCCCATGGCTTCCTGTGAAATCTCTCTGGAACATCTGCTTTATGGAAAGAAGCAGATCAAATGGCCCAAGATACAAGTCAGATAGAAAATATGAAGCCTCTAAAGCCACAGGCTTAAATTCATTTCTTATAAAGGGTCTTGAATAGACTAGTACCTTTTTCCTTCCCTTTCTCTCTCTCTCTCTGTCTCTCTCTCTGTCTCTGTCTCTGTCTCTGTCTCTGTCTCTCTCTCTCTTCTTTTTTAGGAATGTCATTCCTTGACATGGGTGTGATGGTTTAGAATCTCCTCCAGACTCAAAATGGGGTGTGTGGCTTGAAGGAAGGAGAGTCTTCAGAACCGGCCAAGTGACTGAGGAACCTTGGCTCCTGTATCTTATGATTCATGATCTCTCTTCAGCTCTTGGCTGATCCCTTCTGAATTGAGCTTTCCTTCTCATTCTGAGACATGCAGACACAGCATATCGTAAAGTTGAGCTTAAGGGATACAGTAGTGCATGGTTCTTGGACATCTGCTAGCACAAGGCATTATGTGAAGTGCTGTGGGGATTGCATGATGATGTGTTTGCGGTAGCATCATTCCCAGCTCCAGAAGCTTGCTAAGAGACTAAGGGGACAAGAAAGGCATATGTGGCAGGCAGCTTAGTGCATCAAGTTGGCTATACTCTGTACCTGGTGGTTTGATTAAACACTTAACCAGGGCTTGCTTTGAAGGTATTTTGTAGATGTAGATAATATCTACAATCAACTGATTTCAGATAAATGTGATTATCCTTAGTGAGTGACATATAAAATTACATGAGAGTCTTGAGGGATCTTAAGGTTTCCTAAAAGAATTTTAATTCAGAATGGTTACTATTGGCTATGGTCTTGGTTTCTACTTGAGTCAATTCTTAAAAAGAATTTACTGTTTCTCCTTTCCTTCTTTTCAACCTCCCTACCTTCCACTCTCCCTTCTTTCTACCACTATCTCTCCATCTCCATCATCTGCATCTCTCATGTTGGTTCTTTTGCTCTACAGCAGTGGTCCTTAATCTTCCTAATGCTGCAATCCTTTATTACAGTTCCTCATGTTGGGGTGACCTCCAACCATAAAATTACTTCGTTGTGACTTCATAATTGTAATTCTGCTAGTGTTATGAATCTTAATGTAAATATCTGATATACAAAATACCTGATATGCAACCTGGAAAGGGTCACAACCCACATGTTGAGAAACATTGCTCTAGAGACCAGACTGCTACATTAAACAATAATTCATAAGAGGCATAAGAATGTATTCTACCTGGGATTAGAGACTCTATTTTGCTCATGTGTGTACATCAGTAATGAGAACCAGTCCTGGAATGCCCTTGACATTGAATGCCTTCTTCCTGGATGGATGGGTAGATGGCTGGTTGGATGAATGGAGGAAGGACATTGGAGAATAACAGCAGCAGTAAAGAGTGCTTCTGGTTCCTAGCTAGACATGTACATTTTAAAGTCAGTCTTCAAGTTTTGCTTCTATTTTCTCCTCCCTGAAAACTTGTTGATCAACTGTAAAGCAGCAAGCTTCAGACGAAAGCAGCTATGTCATATCTCAGCAATCAGTTTAAAAATGGAGGTAGGGAGGAGGTGGTGCACCGGGCTGGGGCTGTGAGGTGTTAAGAACAGTGTGTTCTAAGGCACTAAAGAGGATTTTCTTCTCCTGATAAAAAATCCTTTTTTTTTTTCCTGAGCATAAAGCCAGTTGTATATAATGCTTTGAATTCCTGTAGCCATCCTTTATCTGCTAGGGGTAAGACAGAGTGAAGGGGGTACAGAAAGCTAGAATAGAAGCTCTAATGGTCTGCATCTGGAGTCCCTTAACATGAACTCCCCTCTCCCTCTCCCACTCTCTCTCCATCTCCCTCTCCCCCCTCCTCTCTCTCTCATATGTGTGATTGAAAGTTTCCTATTGACACTTTATTTATTTACTTATCTATCATCTATCTATTATTTATCTGTCTGTCTGTCTTTCAGTTTATGTGCATGAATGTTCTGCTGGCATGTATTAGGTGTAACGTGTGTCTAGTGACATCATTGGAATGACTGATGGTTGTGAGCTACCATGTGGATGTTGGGAATTGAACTCAGGTCCTCTGCATGAGCAACAATCTCTCTTAGCCTCTGAGCCAATTCTCCAGTGCTCTGACACATGATTTTTGTTATCTGAGCAAAGAGTTTCTTTATTCATTAAATGAATAGAGTATTACCCTGGAAGAGCTGTAGCCAGTAGCTATGGAAACTAAAAAAGCCCGAGGTTATTTTTTGTCATCAGTTATAAGCTGCCTACAACAATAGTTAATTATTGGCATATGTTTGATTAGTTATCTTAATTACCCTGAGGATCCTTGCTTTGGGGGGAACCTGAACCATTAATAATGGACTGCATGCACACCTGCCCTTTGATCAGGGGAAGACTTTATCTTTATTGCATGATGGTAGGTGAGCCTTCTCATTGCTCAGGGGCACATCAACAATTCCGTCTTACAACCCTGTCTATTATCAAAATATCCCAGACAAAGTAATCTAGACAGAACACAAACACAGGTAATGCCACACTTGAGGGAGATTCTGAAGTGCAAGATCTGTGAATGTTGTCCTGAAAAGGCCTGGGTATGGGCTTGGGGAGTTTGTGGGTGGCCTCAGTGGGTGATGGTGGGGCCTAGTAGCCAAGTCAGTTGTATGGATAGAGAATGGTAATTGGTGAATGCCTCTGTGATACAAGGATATAAACTTTATAAACTGTTTGGAATATTCATCAGATGTGAAAGGATGTTGCTGACTCTTTCAGGCAATGATGAATTCTGCTGAGCTGCTCAGAGATAAGACATTTTTTTTGATTAGCCATAACAAAACCCCTAACATTTATGAGGTGTGCATGGTGTTCTGGTGACATTATTAAACTTTGCTTAGATTATTTTCCATCAGTGTGACATTCTGAGGTAGACATCATCTCCTCAATATAGATAAGGGAAATGAGTCACAGAGGGGATGATGGGCTTAAGTCATTAATTTCAGAATGTCACACAGTCATGCAAGAGCAAAGAATTTAGTCTTCTTGGAAAATTCCAGGGGATGGCATGGTCAGCTTGTCAGGGTTCGAATTAAGCTGGACTTACTAGTTAATCTAGAACATTCTTCCAAATCCTCATCTTAAGAACATTGTTTGATAATGAGAATGGATAGCCATAATGAGGAGAGAGCTATAGAGAAACAAGACTCAGCTCAGTGCCATAGCCTGTCATGTTTAATATTTATTATATTAAAGATTGGAAATGAAGAAGTAAGCAGTAGTGGCATGATTTCTACTCATGTTTATCTTAATAATTAATCATGGTTTAAATATTAACTCCAACACATTCCTTTGCTTATGCTATGTGATGGTTAGTTACTCGTGATTGTCAACTTAGTTTGATTTGGGATCAACTAAGATATATATCTTGGGTAGATTCTTTGAGGGCACATCCTGGAAGGAATAACTGAGGAAGGAAGAGTGAACAACATTTTTTGGTAACAGTGGCCCAGGTGTAAAGATGATCCAAGCTCCTGTTGTCTCCCAGCTTCCTTGCAGGTGAGTGCATCTACTCTGTTGTTGCTGCCACTGCTGCCATTTTTTGATGACATGGGAATCTAGCATCTTCAGCTGTCCAATATGGACTGGACACTAGCAGCTCTCTAGGAATTGTCCAGGCTTTTGGCACTGGATTGGAACTACCGAGACATACAGCATTGTGACCAGAGAAGCTATCATGTCTCGCCTTCAGCAGTATGAAGTCAGACATTGTTAGATTACCCAGATCATAGTATGTAAGGCAAC
>NW_022196896.1:104688422-104691342 GCF_008632895.1 Mastomys coucha
AGAGAGAGAGAGAGAGAGAGAGAGAGAGAGAGAGAGAGAGAGAGAGAACAAAGCATTTCTTTTGTGGACCCCTTTCTGGCTTCAGATGACATCTCTTTCCTCACCTGGCCTCGCTGGTGTCTCCCCACCCTCGACTCCCCCTTCTTAGAAGGCCGCCGTTCTTATTAGGCCTCTGTGGATTCATTCATGTTTTGTTATCTCTTCTTTGATCCTACCTCTAGACTCAGTCAGTGTAGATTTAGGTCTTAAACCTATGAATATATTTATATGATGATGTAATTCAGCCTATAATGAGTTTTCAGATAAGGAAAGTAAGCATGAGAATAGTTAGCAGCACCCACCTCATGGGATTAAAAGAGATAAATCATGGTTACTCCGTAAATACCACTTCCGTTTCTTAGGCCCTGGTGATTTAAGGCAGGAGTTTGGAGAGCTCTGAGGGTGGAGAGGAACATGGAAGGTTAAGGCATAGATTGCTAGGATATGACTAGCCTGTTTTACTGTATAATAATTTACCACAAATTAATATCTTGGAGTAACTTCTGGTCATTACCTATGTTTTCACAGAGTAGAAATCCAGGCACTGCTTCAATGAGTATTCTGCTCAGAGCCTCGCAGGCTGTAATGAAGGTGGTTATTGTGATGTGTTCCCTTTGGGGACCTCTGCTAAGGGTCTCCCAGGCTGAAATCAAGTTGGTTACTAGTTGATTGCATTCCTTTCTGGGACCTGTGTTCTCTGAGTTCTTGGGGGTGGTGGTAGAACACAGCTCTCTGTAATTACAGCCCTGACAGCCTCTAGAGTAGACATTCCTTGTCACATGTCTGTCTCATAGGCATGCACACCTTATGGTAGCCTAGTTCTTCAGGTTCACTGTCAGAGTTCCCCTCCTTCAGTGTGAAAAAGTCTCATGAAATATAATGGGATCATAGAGTGATGCCCCACCAACTTCCCTGAATTTTATTGCTGGAAGAGATTCAGAAACAGAAGGGGAGGGAGTTATACAAGGATTTTCCTCTAAGTAAATACGACAGTGAGAATAAAAGACAGTATGGGTAGCAATTGCCCTTTGCTTTTTATGCTATCTCCATTATACAATGGTAGGTGAACCCCACAGATGGATTAGCACCCGAAGGATAGGGGCAAGAATGTGGTTGTTGGCTTTCCAGATGAGATGAAGTGCATAGGGTACCGTAAGTCAGAAAAGTCACCACAGAATCGTGGTAAACAATGTAGAAAGGAAACATTAGATGTTCTAAGAGAATATAAAATTCAATTAAGCAAAGTCACTGGCACTTCCTTGAAGACACACACTAGGCTGTGCTCAAAATCAAACGGACTTTGTTGTCTCATTTCTTCTGACCTGAATCACAGTGGAGCATGTGGCTCAGGCATTTGTTAGAGGCAGTGACATTCGATGCATAATGTACAGTCTCTGAATATTTGTTATTCTGTGTAAAGAACTCTATAGTAGATTCTCCCATATCTGAACCAGTCAAGGAGTTATCCCTGAACTTCTTGGAAAGCGCAAAGGTTAGGGAGATGTAGAGGACCTTCATGAGTTTCAGAAAGTGATTCCTGGGATATGGTTGTGAGACAACAGAGTCACATGTATGTGTTTCCAGGGTAGCACAGATACCTGAATCTGGCTTCTGGCTCTTTTCTTACCTCCTCCCTGATAGAGCTCTGAGCAGTTCTTCACTTTTTCCATTTCACAGCTTCAGTCCTTTTTTTGAGGATCAAGCATAGCTTTTCTATAGTATATAACCTCTCCAAATCTTTCTAGTAAATGTTATGCAAAAGTCTGTTCAATATTTATTAAAGCTGGATTCTGTTACATGCATACAGAGGCAATTTCATTAAAACAGTCATTGGCCACTAAAGGAAAATGTACTAAAGACTTTGTGATTAACAACTTTTATAATACTCATTTTTATCGTTATAATATTTTATAAATTTTAAAGACTATGACAAAAAAGATATTGTAGGTATTGAAGGAGGGTCTTTGGGAAGAGTCGGGGTACAAAAGGAAAACAGGAATGTGATTTAATTCTATTTACTTAAAATATGTTTTTATATGTTAACAAATTCAGATAAATTGAAATCATGTAACTTTTCTCATTATAATGTAATAAAACTTAAAAAGAAAAAAGAAAAAAAAAGACTGTGTGATTGTTATTTCTGCTATAGTGTTAACCTTATTTTCCAGATGTGAGGAAGCCAAGAGGAAGTGGGTCTTGGTTTCATGAAAAAACATTTTGATAAGCATAAATAGCTTCAGAATACATACACAACTTATGATTGGGTTCCTGAAATCCCCACAAACCAGGTAAATCACAGAAGTCTGTGAATCAGAAGCCAGGGGCTGAAGATCATTTTGAATTTTTATACTTCAGAAAACGAGCAACTATATGATGCCAGTGTTTGGAAGAGCAAGACGTGGAGGAGTCACCTGGAAATTTCTCTGATGACCCAGTCTGAGTTTAATCAGACGTCAATATACCTTCCACTCCAACCTTCTTGGTTTGGAAGCCTTCATAGTTAAGGCAGCTGTGATGGAAAGGCTCATGACTACTGTAGCATGTGGTCCTTGGGGCCAGGAAATGAGTCCACACAGTCTTTCCTTTCCCAGTGCTTTGGGAAGCTGTCATTCCACTCTGCTGCCCACAACGGTGTAATTAATAGGAGGATGTTAAGGTAATAAATTGTGTTTACTTGGGTATTTTTATTTATTTTATTTTATTTTTTTATTAGATATTTTCTTTATTTACATGTAAATTTCTCCATTCCCAGTTTCCTCTCCAAAAACCAAAGAAACAAACAAAAACAACAAAAAGAGGGTGGGGTGGCAGGCATGCCTCCCCCCTCCCCATGCCTGCCACCCCACCCTCTCCCACTTATTGGCCCTGGCATTCCCCTACA
>NW_022196896.1:104698546-104708425 GCF_008632895.1 Mastomys coucha
TTTACCAGTCATGCAGGCTCTTATTCATTTAGGATACACCATGTTAGATGGACTGCAACCCCATTAGAATTCTTGTCAACCACACTCCAGATGAATATACAGCCTTAACAAAAAAAAAAAAAGCTAGGAACTTGCTATTCTCACACAGCTTCAAAAGGATTTTCACTGTCTATCAGAGCATCTGACATCCAGGTGCCCATCCAGGGCTGTAGAAATGCTAGGATACATGTGTGCAAGGCAGCAGTGGCTTGTTCTCTGGTGTTTGGGGCAGGTGTGGTGATATGAATAACAAATGGCTATTATTTGGCACCACATTTGAGTGCCATAGTTTGCCAGGGTTCCCTTACAAAGTTGGTAAGGCAGAGTCATCTAAATCCTATTCAGCCATCATGGATGTGTTTCTGAGATTTTTTTTTTCTTCTTCTGAATTTTACTTATTATGGGAAAGCTGGTACAGGGTCCAAGCTTAGGCACGTGGATCTAATTCATCATGGCATCCCAGAGTCCATGGGAGCGAACTTTGGGAGCAAAGGTTTATCCTACCTTTCAGAAGGCAACATTAAGTTACTTCATAGGGATAGAGAGGATGTGCTGAGAGAAATGCTGTCTATATTTATTAGATCTGTGTTATATAGCTTTTCATCACTGTTGAGAAATAACTGTTAGAGGCCATTTAACAAAGGTAAGAAAGGTTCAGTTTTGGTTTTGGTGGTGGAACCTGGAGTTCAGGATCAGGAGACACAACTAGGTTGAGTCTCTCTGTGTGTATTTGTCAGAGGGAGACCATAGCGTGTGTGGGGAGACATGAGAGAGCAAGTGTGGCAACTGTGCTCATCTCAAGCCAGGAAGGAGAAAGTGAGAAAGGAGTGTGTGTTTTGTGTGTGTGTGTGTGTGTGTGTGTGTGTGTGTGTTGTGTGGGTGTGTGAGTGTTGTGTTGTGTGTGCGTGGGCAAGTGTTATGTGTATGGTATGTATGTGTGTGTGTGTGTGTGTGAGACATTGCATACTTCAAATATGCCTTCAAAGGCATACTCTCCCACAACTTAAGGACCACCCATTAGTTCTCATCTTTTAAACATCCTCATTCTGCCATTCTTAAGATTTAGACTTTACTCAAAGAGAAAATGCCTTCCTGTTACTGTTAGCAGGTAGAATTAGAGGTCATTTGAGGTCAACATTATGACCCTTCAGTCCATATGTCTGGACTCTCCAGCTGTACACTCAGACAGAACTCAGAATCAACTCTTTTCGGTTTCTCCCACTAGAGAGACTATGAAAGAATCTGTTTCTGAAGGAGCAACAAGGAGGGATGTGGAAACTGCAGTAAGGGAGAGAGTTCAATCAGTTGAAGGAGCTGTGGGATTGGATTCCAGTTGAGAAGTTAGACCTTCCATGGGAGTACAGAATATAACCATCTTAGACTCTCACTGTGTGTCTAAGAGCAGCAGGCAGAGTGGAGCAAGCACCCACTGAGCCTCAGACACTAGGACAAAACCACCCTCTCCCTCTTATTATTCCTCTCTCTCTCTCAACTTTGGGTCTTTATTAGACATTCCCTTTAGGTCCTTGTATGGTCGGTCCATCAGGGTACTCTCTCTTGCTAGTGCCCCTATATCTCTGGTAGAAACCATTTTGATACCTGCTTTAATGATTTGACACTTTAGTAATTGAAATTCTGTGTGAGATCATGCAGTATTCACCTTTGTGCATGGCTTATTTCATTTAATATAATGCCTGTCAAATTCCTCAATGTTGCCAATGATATGGTTCTTTCTACAAGTGTGTGTGTGTGTGTGTGTGTGTGTGTGTGTGTGTGTGTGTGCATGTGTGTTTCTAATGTACCTCCTAGGAAGTTTGGGAGCTGTGGGACATGGAGTTTAATCATTTAAATACATGAATAGTGCTCAAAGATTTTCTGACACTTGGAAGAAACAGATCAGAGTTATGGTCTTGATGTGGTTATCAGCACATGACTGAAAAACAGTTCAAACGTTGAATAAGAAATGAACAGGCTCTCTTAGTATTCATTACACATGTTCTTTCCTAAGACTGAGTTCAGGTCTCTAACAGTTTTGAGCAGCCATAGCTGATGATGTCTGCCCTCGGGTTAATGACCCTGATCCTGAGACATAAGTTTCAGGTAAGTTTGTGAAACCAAGAGTCTTCTTAAATTGCTAACACATCCAAACATTGGAAGAATAACTTAGTGAATGTACAAGGAGCCTCAAGAAGACTAAATGGAAGGCCATTGGCCAATTTCTCTTCTCTGATGAGGACATTACTGATGATAAACTTTCACTGGGCATATGTTATGTGTAGGGCCTCAGGAGAGTAGCAATTAACGATATGAAAGCTTCCAATTAAAGGGTTAGAACAGTTGTTCATAATATCCATAAAATATTAATGAGATTCAAGTTCACTTCCTATGCTTGAATAAAAACTATTCGGCTCCATTGTTTTAGAGCTGCACGTCAGCTCACTTACGATGGCAGTTCTGCCCTGCCCCGCCTTACCTGTTGGTCATCACCATATTAATGCGTCTAGAGTGTGATGGCACACAGAAGATTTTGATGAGATTCTCAAGAAGATTTTGATAAGATTCTCAGCCTCTTTCTTCAGAGAAAGAAGAGGAATTCACAGGGTGGCAATAGAAGAATACCTTTCACTTGAATTTTACCATTTCAAAGATTTAAAGCCCCACAACTGTCTCCATGATTGGAAATTGCCTGAATGAAGATATCGCTGCAGAATTGACTAGAGAACTAGCTGCCTTTGTACTCTTTTCACGGAATTATGTTTTCTTTTCAGTCCTGGGCCAGGATGATACTGTTATCTGAAGTGATGCGGAAAGCCTTTATGTTTGGCTTTAAGGAAAATGTATAGTAAAGCCTTTGTGTCTGGCTTTGAGTGAACCGTTTCAGCAAAGCCTATGCTCTGTTTGGGTCAATCAGTAGAGGCTGAGAAATTGTTTTAAGACTGTTTGGACCTTGAGGATATGTTGTCTCTCTAGACAATCTGGAGTTGGTGCTATGTGAGAGCTTGCAGCTGCCCCAGCCTTAGTCCTAAGACACTCCTGGCACACCTCAAGTTCTTACTTTTGATTGTGGCTAGCCGTGGTCAAAAGGGACTGAGATTTGTGTGGGTTGTCTGCTCTTACAGGCAACAAGGTCAAGAGAACCTGGAACTTTCCAAGCCCCAATTAACCTTGTATACTGTTTGAATAAAGTAACTGGAGTGAGCTAGCTGGGTTTCAATCTTTTCCAAGAAAACTCCTCTGCTCCTTCAGAAAATGAAGGCTTAGCATCTTGGTGAGCTTCTCCTTCTACTGCAGCACCTACAATTAACATCAATCAGTAATTGTCTTCAGTTGGAGTTAATGTACAGAGCTGTCTATCATAAAGGGGATTGTATACATTTAACATTTAAACAAATGAGTAAGCTTTGGTTGAGCTGTCCCAGGAAGGAAAGACTGCAGACATGGCTTGTAGCTTTCTCTCTCATAGTGGAAGAGTACACACTCTTCATGTGTGCTAAGGTAGTTGCTTTTTAGCTGTAGTTCAGAGTGAAGAGGGCCCAGCCTTCTGATGCCTTCTCTAAAATATAAAATGAAGCCTTTGCACCAGCAGTTTCCTTGGATTGTTTTTATTGACAGGGCTGTCAATAATGACTTGCAGATGGAATGAATGAAGGGTAAAGGCCTAAGATTGTACTAGCTTACAAGTTTGACTCAGGCAAGCACTTTCTGGAGAATATGTTGAGAGGTACTCCTGCCTCCATTCCATGTGTTATGTTTGGTATGGTATGATATTCAGATCTCCATAAGCCATGAAACTCTTATCCTGTCAGCTTCTGAAAGTGATGCCTGTGAACCCAATGAATATCTTCGATTTCCCTGCCCAATGGGACCCTAACCCTAGAGCTGGCCACTTCTGTTAAGTGTGATACTGAGATGAAGAACTCAAGCCTTGGTGTTCTGGGGTAGAATAAAAAAAGGGCAATCTCTGCTCTCTATGGGCTTGGCTAAGATTCCAACTACCACCGTGTTATGCCTATCATCGCCCTAGATCCTGTTTCCCTGGAAACTCCTGAAGCATCATCCAAAAACACATGGGTAGTCATCTACAGATCCTAGGGATCTTCAACATAATTCTCGTGCAAGCATTAGAAAAACAGCTTCACTTAAACAGAAAATTCATAATAGCTAGAATCTTGAAAGATTCTAGATCATATTAGATCATATTGTATGTTCAGAAACTACTGGGAGAATGATTGAATCAAAACTGACTTTGGACCTTATCTTGATCCTCCCCAGTCCTTCCTCCCCTAGACCAGTGAGTAGGTCAGAATACCAGCACAACAATCAGAAACAACTAGGAAATAAAGAAAATGCATGTGGCCGAGAGAAGCATGACATCTGTGGCCCAGGGTGGTCAGTTATGGCTACAAAAGGAACTTTTTTTTTGTAAAATAATCTTTTAGAAAACATTTTGTTGTCCCAAATAAAAATTCTAAATCGTTATAAACATGTTTAAGTCTAGAAATGTAAATGCTGAGATTTGGAGGAGAGAACTCAGAGGAGAGGATGAGGGAGTGGAGGAGAAAGGGAGAAGGTGTGGGTGGCCTTGTAGCTCCCTTTGATGACTTTGTTGCTACAGGAAATGCGTGCATCCCATGAGTGGAAGCAGCTGCAGCCTGACACTGAGGGCAAGAAAGGGAAGAAGTTGTGCAGATATAGCCTCAGAAAGCCACCCCTGCCCTCCTTTTTAAATGTTCTACTCTAAAACCTCTCTCTGCACTCTGTGACCCAGTCCCCTTCCCTTCTCATAATCTGGCTCTCCTGGGATCTATAATGGCCTGTAACTGTCCCTTCTAGGTAGTACAATATTGGACTATAACTCAGAAATGGGAAGTCCTGACTAGTTTTCCTCAAGCATTCTTTCTAAAACCTACTATGTATGCATTGGTCTTTGGGAAGTAGAAGGAGAATGGAGAAGTAATATAGCTGGGTAAAACTAATAAAGAAATTCTTTAAGCAACTATGATCAATGTGATTTACTCCTACATAGACACATATATAGTTTTTTAAATATGTCATAAGGCTATTTATTTGATTGGGAGATCTTGAAGATGTCAGTGAAAGAGAAGGTCATATGTAGAAAATTGGCAGTCGGAAAGGCAGGCATTTCTCTGCTATTTCACAACATGGCTTTCATGTTCTAAGATGTTCCTGCACATTTATAAGTCTATATAAGGATATTTGGATCTTTGATATTCAAACTTGACCAAACACAGTTAGGTTTTTATTTCTCTTCTAGATTTAGATACCAATCCTAACAAGCATTCTGACTATGCAAATGGCATTTTGGATCACTATTTGACCAGTGTTACATTGGTTTGTTCCATTAGAATGTATATATTTAGTGGAACAGCTAGCTTGAAGTTGATAATGGCCCCATTGCATCCTGCTCCCTTAATCTCCCTTAATACAGACTACAACAGGTGATCTATAACTGATCTACAGACTGCCAACCTTATGCAAGAGTAAAACTAAGCCAGCAGTCATAGCACGTGTTAGGAAACTAATTTCAGGGACTGTGTTTTCTGAGCTGTAGAAATAGTAGTTATGATTTCAAATATATTTCTTGCAAGGAGCTATAGAATGGACACTATGATCCCACAACTTTATGTCTTAAATTCAGTTCCTTATGTGATCCCAGAATGTGGATGGATAATTTTAACTGTGGGTTGGTTGCCACCAGCCAATCTTTTCATAAAAGTAAGAGTGGTGGTAGTGGGGGAGGGTAAGGTAAAGCGCTTGCCTCATAAGCATGGAGACATGAGTTCAAATCTGTAGAGCCCACAGAAAAAGCCTGACAAGGTGGTGTGCACTTGTAATTTTAGTAATTGTGATAGGAGTTACAGCATACTGGCAGATACTGGGAGCTCATTGGCCTGCTACTTAGTCTTCTTGGCAAAGCTCCAGGCCAACGAGGGACCTTTCTCGAACAAAAGGTGGAAGGCATCCAAGAGACAACAACCACAGTGTCTTCTGTCCTAGTTGGCTTGCCATTGCTGTGATAACTTTCATGACCAAAAGCAACTTAGGAGGGAGGAATTTATTTAATCCTACAACAGGTCATGGCCCACTGTGGAGGAAGACAGGAGGGGAACCTAGACAGGGAAGGATCTAGAATCAGAAACCGTGGGGGAATACAAGTTGTTGCCTTGCTCAGTTGTTTATCCCCTGGCTTATGCTTAGTTAACGTCTTTTTGCAGCTCAGATGGAGCCACCCAGTTTGCCCAAACCACGATTTTAGTGAATATTTGTTTGGTATCCATTTTGCCAGTTAACCTAGAACTTTTCCTGAAATAGGCTGATCTTCAGTGCTTCATCTGGAATTCTTCACTGAGCTTTTAACAGGTAAGTATCTACCTACAGATACCTGGAGAAAGACATGAGTACAGGAGTTGCTAGAGGGTCTGATAGGGTGTTTCTGACAAACCCTTTATTTCCAAAGACTTGGATATGAATGAATTCTTGGTCCAAGAATGTATGTAGTTATGTATGTAGTTAAGTTCAGTGTCTTGAAGGGTTGACATCATCATGTAGCCTCCTGGTTGGATTAGTGAAAACTAAGATTTTCCAGACTACTTCAACCTCATCTAAATGCCTACCGGTAACAATAGGAGTTGTTAAGAATAAATATATTTCCTCAAAATTCATGTATTAAAGCTCTATATTTCCATGATGTTTGTACATAGGGCCTTTAGGGTTGTAATTAAGATGAAAGGAAACCATTTTAAGTTGGGATCTTCACTTGGAAGCACTGATGTCCTTACCTGAGGAGAAAGAGACACCAGAATGTTCTTTTTATGGGAATTTAAGGCAGACATCGGCAGACAGAGAAAAGATGGATAAACCAAGAGGAGAGGGCTTGACAACAGCCTGTCATGATGTCACCTTCTACCAAGGACCAGCCTTGGCTTGGACAGAGGTTCTGAGGAAGGGGTGTTTGGGAGCAGAAACAAAGGACAAATCAAATCATGGATCCAAGCTGACGACATATGTTCTACTTGAGACAGCTTTCAGATTGTTTTCTCTACATTCTGCTCTCTCGGGAGCTCTCCAGATAGCTCTCTCTCTATGTGTTGTCAAGCAGTTTTCTATTTTTATTATAAAAAAAATTTCTGGATAGCTCATCTCTTACAGATCATAAGCCCAGTCTTTTATTTTACTTATCAGTCCAGTCATTTACTCCAGGTTTCCTTTCGATTATTCTCATGGCCCCAGCCCTTTAACTCATAAGAGACAGAAAGCACACATTTTCTTTTAAGATTGCAAAAGAATTCAGAGATCTGCCTGTCTCTGTTAAGTACAGACAATAAGCCAGCTAGGTAAGACCCTGTCTTGAAATTACCATTTCTACCATTCCTGGGCCTAACCTTACTCTGTCCCAGGCTGACCCTGAACTCAGGACTCTGCCTGCCTTTGTAAGCATAAACAACAAAGTTAGCTTGGGGAATCTCCTGTGATCACCACTTCCTAAATCTCTTTATCTCTTCTTTAGTAGATTTCTGACAAGTTGACTCACACCACAGCTATCTCTGTTTCTTTAGATCTGTGAAGATCCTTGCACAAATCACACTACATTCTTATATTTTGCATAGTCGAGAAATTATATATTTTTGAACTCATGATCTTAGAGTTCTTTTCCACAGCCATAAGAGCTGTCCTGAAGGTCCCAGTACTTACCATTTTGCTGAGACATTAGCCATACCTTCTTCACCTCCCAGATATTTGCTGTTTCAATTATCATGTAGTCATTGACAGGGAGGACATTCCTTGAGGGAGGAATGTAACAACATGTACATTATTACACAAACAAGCCTTGAATCCACAGCAGCCACGGACACTCCTGCTGGCCCTGCCCCAGGGCAGGACCTACATCATTCCACCCCTACCAGGGCCATGCCAGACTCGTCAACCTTCAACTTGGACTTCCGTCTAAAGAACTATGGAAAAATACATTCCCATTGTTTAACTATGTCATTATGAATATGCAGCCTGAGCAAATGAAGGCCATGAAGGACTTTGACATATAGAAATCTCCATCCTGCTTCTTTCTCCACACAGATCGCAGTGTTCATAGCCCACAGACTGGCTGATGGATGCAATAAAACCTATGCATACAAATCTCCTTTGGCTGCAGAAGTCCTTATTTCCTTTGGTTGTCTTTTATCTAACCATGCAGTCCAAGAAACTGTGCTTAGAATTGCTTACATTTCAGAATTTCAGTGGATCTCCTTGTATCCATAGAAGTTGTTTTCTGTCCTAAACTACCACAGGGGGAGACTCCCAGAGTCCTTCCTTATTCTTCTGTGAAGATTCTGCAGCTTTTCTCAACTCTGAGCATAAATGTCTTGCGCTGGCTTTTTTTGTGTTTGTTTTAAGTTTATAGCCTTGCCTGAATCTCTGAGTGGAAAAAAAAAACCCGCAAATATTTAATGAAGAAGTTTGGGAGGCTTACAGCTATAATCCAGAATCTATTTCCAAACCTGGAAAAGACTTTTGCATTTTTTCTTCTAGACATCTCATCTTGAAATAATGTCATTCAAAAAAAACATTTTTGAGGCAGAACTAGACTTTTAGAAATTTGTATCAGACTTAGTTTATGATTGAATAACCAAGCTGGATAATAAGATTTTGGGGGAAGGGAGTGCAAAACTAAGATTACATTATAAAGGAAGGGGCCAGCTGTACACATGTGAGTATGTATATCCCTGTGTGAGTGCACAGGTATGTCCACCTCTCTCTCTCTCCCCACACACTTATGTGTGTGTGTGTGTGTGTGTGTGTGTGTGTGTGTGTGTGTGTACAGTCTGCAAAGAGTGCTGTAAACAATTTAACCTAAAGCAGTGCAGCTACAGCAAGCACACAGGTTTGAAGAAAGCAATGTCCATTTCTACTTATTAAATTTCTTCTTGTTAAAAATCATCAGTAGAGTGGGCTGGAGAAATGGCTCGGGGGTTAAGAGTGTTTGCTGTTCTTGCAGAGGACCAGAAGCCAGTTCTAAGCACCCACATTAGGCGGCTCAGAACTTCCTGTAACTATATCTCCAGGGGACTTGAAGCCTTCTTCTGGCTCTATTGACATCTCTCTGGGTCACAAGCACATACACTGATAAAAATAAATCTTAAAAACTTAAAAATGATTACCAGCAGTTCATTATATTCTATATATAAGAAATTCATTGTGCTCATGAACAATTCCAAGTGGAAACTTGGTATTGTTTCCACTTATTTTATTGTCTGTATTTTGTCATTACAATTTTAGAGCCTTGAGGTTCACCCATGTACATTTAAATCTTTCAGTAGGCTTTACAATGGCGGACTGTGGGAAAACTGATTATTAAGATTAGAAAAATAAATTGTGATCTTCTGCTCATGATTTTTGTTTCATTTTCAATTATGGATTAGAGATAAATACTCCACAGCTAGCCTATATGTCCCTGATTAGGTCACATTAATTAACATTTTGATTTCTCATTTTCTCAATTGGTATCTATTTTTAGACAGTCAACTACCCACGTGGCATTAGACAAGTCTGTGAGGTTTGGAAATAAGAGAAGTTAGCCTCAGGTGATTTTATCAACCTTGTAGTAAATTTTAGCAAAGAAGAGGATTGCATCAGAAATTCTAATAGCAGATTCTTTTTAAAAATATTTATTTATTTATTATGTGTAAGTACACTGTAGCTGTCTTCAGACACTCCAGAAGAGGGCATCAGATCTCATTATGGATGGTTGTGAGCCACCATGTGGCTTTTGGGATTTGAACTCACGACCTTCAGAAAAGCAGTCGGTGCTCTTAACCACTGAGC
>NW_022196896.1:104708435-104717456 GCF_008632895.1 Mastomys coucha
AAGCATCAAGTGCAGGCAAAAATGGTTTTTGCAAACATGAAATACATGAAGAAGTCCTATAGACAATTAAAACCAAAGCTGGAATTTCTGAGAATACAGTTTTCAGTCTTCTTCTTCTTCCTTTTTTTAATTAGGTGTTTTCTTATTTACAATATCTCCTGTCCTAGGTTCCCTTCTAAAAAAAAAAAAAACCCAAAACCCAAAAACCAAACAAACAAAACTTAAAACAATCCCCTGTTCCTTCCCCCGTCCCCCTGCTCACCATCCCACCACCTCCTGCTTACTGTCCCTGGCATTCCCCTATACTGGGGGCATAGAACCTTCACAGGGCCAAGGTCCTCTCCTCCCATTGATGACCGGCTTGGCCATCCTCTGCTATACACATGCTGCCAGAGTCATCAGTCCCCTCATGTGTACTTTTTGGTTGGAGTTTTAGTCCCTGGGAGCTCTGAGGGTACTAGTTAGTTCATATTGTTGTTCGTCCTAAGGGGCTGCAAACCCTTCAGCTCCTTGGGTCCTTTCTCTAGCTCCTTCATTGGGGACTCTGTACTCAGTCCAATGGATGGCTGTGAGCCTCTACTTCTGTATTAATCGGGCACTGTCAGAGCCTCTCAGGAGACAGCTATATCAGGCTCCTGTCAGCCAGCACTTGTTGGCATTCACAATAGTGTCTAGATTTGATGATTGAATATGGGAAGGATTCCCAGGTGGAGCAGTCTCTGAATTGTCCTTCCTTTAGTCACTGCTCCATAGTTAGCCTCTACAACTCCTTCCATGGGTAATTTGTTCCCTCTTTTAAGAAGGAACTAAGTATTCTGACTTTGGTCTTCCTTCTTCTTGAGTTTCTTATGGTTTGTGGTTTGTACTTTGTGTATTCCGATCTTCTAGGCTAATATCCATTTATCAGAGAATGCATACCATGTATGTTCTTTTGTGATTGGGTTCCCTCACTCAGGATGATATACTCCAGGTCCGTCCATTTCACCCAAAATTTCATAACTTCATTGTTTTTAATTACTGAGTAGTACTCCATTGTGTAGATGTACCACATTTTCTGTATCCATTTTTCTGTTGAGGGACATCTGGGTTGTTTCCAGTTTCTGGCTATTAGGCTGCTATCAATATAGTGGAGCATGTGTCCTTATCACATGTTGGAGCATCTTCTGAGTATATGCCCAGGAGTGGTCTCGCTGGGTCCTCTGGTAAGCCATATGGCATGTCACTTACATTTAGATTGGTGAAGCAACATGAGAAGAGTGTGATTGCAACATGTACTTCTCAACTTTCTTATTGCAAAATCTGTGTGATGTTTGCATTTCCTTGGCTTCTTTAAAGATATCCCCTGACAGTCTTTATTTTTACTTTTTATTATTCTCTCATATATTACATCCCAACCTCAGTTTCCCTGTCCCTCCTCTCCCCTCAGTGTCCCTTCTCAACCTCCACTCTCCCCTAGATCTACTGTTCCCTTTGCCTCCCCTCAGAAAAAAGCAGACCTCCCAGGAGCAACAACCAAACATGAAAAATCAAGTTACAAGAAGACCAGGCACATACCATCACATCAAGGCTGGATAAAGCAACCCTAAGATTCTGTGACCTTGAAGACAAATCAGTTTTATAGTTTTGAAATTACAAGATAAGATTAAAACCTGTAAAATCTTTCTTTCATCCCTCTCCTGAGTGTATGTGTGTGTGTGTGTGTGTTCATGGGTGTGTTCACTGGTGCACACATGTGTAGATGCTAAAGTTTAACACTGAGTGTTTTCCCCTAAGGCTCTTCACCTAGTGTTTTTGAGACAGGCTCTCTCAGTGGACCCAGAGCTCACTGGCTCCAGCAAGCAGATCACACCAAGGAATGAAGCTCTCCGTCCTCCTTCTGCCCTGTGCAAGGGTTACAGATATACATCCCACTTGGATTTTTTTTTTAACATGAAGTCTTAGCTAGTACTCTATTGCTATGAAGAGACACCATGATAATGACGACTCATAAAGAACAGCATTTAATTAGGGCTGTCTTACAGTGTCAGAAGTTTAGTCTATTGTCATCATGGCAGGGAGCATGGTGGTATTCAAGAACGCATGGTGCTGAAGAAGTAGAGGAGAGTTCTACATCCAGATCCAAAGGCAGCAGGGATGGAGGGAGGGAGGGAGGGGGGGGGGAAGGAGAGACTGGTCCTGTAACCTCAGAGTCCAGCCCTAGTGACATACTTCTTCCAACAAGGCCACAGTTCCTTCCCTTGTGCATGGTTGAATTTCATCCCCACCTTCTCACCTTCAAGCTGCAATTTTGACTGTCTGGAGTTTGTGTGTGAGTCTCGTGAAAGCTGTTAAAATCATTGTTGAGTTAATCCAAATGTGTGTCTGCCCTGTTGTATCTAGGAAAACTCTTCTTGAGTTTTCTTTTCTTTTTTCTTTTTTTGGTTTTTTTGAGACAGGGTTTCTCTGGCTGTAGCCCTGGCTGTCCTTGAACTCACTCTATAGACCAGGCTGGCCTTGAATTCAGAAATCCACCTGCCTCTGCCTCCCAAGTGCTGGGATTAAAGGTGTGAGCCACTTGGGTTCTTACAATCTTTCTGCCCCTTCTTCTGCAAAGTCCCTGGAGGCTTCGGGGGAGCAGTGTTAGATGAATGTCCCATTTAGAGATGAAAGCTCCACAGTATTTTCATCTCTGTACTTTGATCAGTTGAGGGCTTCTGTATTAATTGATGGCTATTCCCAGAAGAAGCATTTCTGATAATGGTTGAGAGATGACCTATCTAAGGGGTGACATGAAAGTGAGAGGGAGACTTGTTGGGAAGAGAGGGGAAGAAGAAGAGATGAAATAGGAAAACATAGTGAAAACTACTAAAAAGTTACTTTGTAAATGGATGAAACTGTTGGACAAAAACAACAAAAAAGGAAAAGTTACAGACTTAAGTAAACAGTTCAGAAATGCACACAGACACACAAAGATACACAGATACACACACAGAGACATACAAAGACATAGACACACAGACACACACACAGTGAAATACAAAGTCACAGACACACATAGATACACAGACACACATACAGACACATACAACACAGATACATACAGACATACAAAGACACACATACACAGACACACACACACACACACACACAGAGACACATAGACACAAAGAACCATCTATCTGCCTCTTAGACTTAGCAACCAAAAAAATACAACTTAAAACCACAATGAAATATCTCTCCCTGCTAGATTGTTGAGCACAAAATATAGTAAAACAATGTGTTGGATCCCAGAAATTTGCCAGGAGAATAAATTTCAAGCATTCTCATCACACAGGAATGTTTGATTGTGTAACCTGTTCACCAAATACATATGTCAGAACATCATGGAATAGGTGCAATTTTTGTGTCAATCATGCCTCTAGAGAACTGGAAAAAGAATGTAAAAATGAACAAACCCAGAAGAGTTTAATAGTTTATAATATATGTGTATATTTTATAAAACTTTTATAATGGCAGGCTTTCTTATGGCTCTTTCAAAAGGCTTTTAGTGTTAGTTGTACCTCCCTATATTTCTTCTTCTACACTGTCCTTCCATCCATCACCCCAATGTAACCCTTCTTGTTTCATCATTCCCCTGTAAACCCTGGATACCTTTATATTAATTCTCCCCTCTATTAAAGGCCTCTCCCCCAATAGGCCTTCATTAATTCCCAGCATGTGTGTATCCTAACTAGAACTCATATTTCTTAAGATTCAAAGCTGGCATTCAGAAAAGAGATACCATACCTTGTTGGTGCAAGGGTACAATAGGAACCTGACTATCAGTGATGGGAGGAGAAATAGATCCAACAGCCTTTATTAAATGAGGAGCAGAAAGCAGAGGGAGGTAAAACACAGAGGACCAGCCTACAGGCTGTCAGTCAAAACCAGAGGACTTAGTAAAATTCCAGGTGCTTGAAATACTTCTTTGGCTCATGGTCTTGCCATTATCCCTTTCTGGCACACGTTCAATGTCAACGCCGATCTTTAAGTTGGAGTAGAATCAGGCTCCATGCAACTTAGGTAATAATTGATAAAAAAAAACTAAACAGGAGGCTGCCTTACAAGATTTTTTAACAACTCCAAAAGCTACATTTTTATTCTAACAAATAATTGTGTTTGTTTCTCTTCTGGATACTGAGCAGATAAAATGCTTTTTGTCACTTTCTTTTAGTTCCAGTGACAAATAATTTCAGCTCTAAATGTTTCTGCCAATAACTCCTGGCCGCAACAAAGTATTTCCAAACAGACTTTGAAAATTGAATAGACATTGCCATGTTCCTGAGCCAGAGTAATCCCTAACTGTGCTCTAAGTACTTGCCTTCATACCCACAGGTAAATGTAGACCTCTATTCATCAAGGAAACTTCTCTTTGCAACAGATGGAGACCACCACAGAAAGCCGTAGCAAGTCAAAATACAGAATTATGGAGCCTAGTCCCTACAGACACTCTGAAAGCACAGCTCCTGCCCAGAGATGGCTGTGGGAAAGGAGGCAGGCATAATGGATGAGCCATGGGAACAGGGAATTTTATGTGAGGCTGTGTCTCCCGGAAATGTTAGAAGCTACCCCCGTAAAATATCACCAGCAGGGCTGCCTAAACATTACCTGAACAGCCATAATGCCAATAGACATGCTAAGATGGCTGAGAGAAAGCTCACAAACCTGAAACCTACTCAAAGACCTCCAGGCAACTAAGGGATGCCAAGAGCTGGAGAAATAGCCTTCTCTAAGGAAGAGCACACCAATACCAGTGGTCAGCCCTGAAAACATGTACATACACATGACATTGAATAGACTAAGGGGGGGGTCATAGTTATGTACTTAAGAATGTGTACACACACACAAACACATGAATGACATTTCATGTTCTGAGAATTTCAAATCAGTGATATGAAATGAAGATGTTTTCACACATAATGTGCAGAAAGAAATCATAATCAGTCCAGTAAATATATTTCTATATACTTCAAATATATACAAAATGCTTCATCCTTTCCTTTCCTCCCCATTCTCTCCCTTCCCTTCTCTCTCCTCCCCTCTCCCCTCTCCCCTCTCTCCTCCCCCTTCTCTCCCTTCCCTTCTCTCTCTTCCCCTCTCCCCTCTCTCCTCCTCTCTTCTTTCCCTTCCCCTCCCCTTCTCTTTCTCCCCTCTCCCCTCTCTCTCCCCTCTTCTCTCCATTCCCTTCTCCCTCCTTCCCTCTTCCCTCCTCTCCTCCCCTTTTCTCTCCCTTCCCCTCCTCTCTTCTTCTATTACCTCCCCATCCATTCCTTCCCCTTCTTCTCCATGTTTGGCCTCCCTGTCTTTTTTTAATGGACTTCATGTTTTTGTCCCCACAACTTCTGTTGTTCGTGTTGCTTTCATTAATGTCAAGTGTTTCACCTCACCAGGAAATCCTTTTGTTTTATTATTATGTTTTAAGTGAAAATATAGTTGTGTAAGCCCTTTTGAGAATAACTTAACTACTACTCGGGGTTTTAACTAGGGAGAACATGTCAGCTTCACTGTGCAGAGAATGTTAACCCTGTAAAGTGCTATTGTTTAGGAAACCACAGGCAGGGCCTCAAGTTAGGCAATAGAGATCTTCTGAAGCTGCTTCCTGTGACGCAGACACACAAGCTCAGGTTTTGAATGGCACCTCCAAGGGCAAGCATCTCTGCCCAGAGCATGGTTAATTTGCTACAGTGTCATGATAATTGAGCTTGACTTGGTCATCTGTTTGTTGTTTGGGATCAGGGAAATCCCCAGAAGGGCCCCCTTCAGGTCACTGGTTTCTTCAGTAGCTCTCAGTGATGACAAGGTTGGTGAGAAGGTTCTGTTGGAATAGGAAGCGAAGTTCCTGGGAAATCCACGGCCTGGAGGGGTTCCATGAGTCTTTGGTGGAGTTCACAGACTGGTGGGAGAGCCAGATATGTTAGTCCGTTTCTCTTTATTGAGAGGAAACACCCAAGAGGGGCAAGTTAAAGAAGGAAGGATTTAATTTGGCTTGCAATTTCTGAGGTTTCTGCTCATCATAGCAGGTAGGGCATGATAGAACAAAAAGGCTCATGGTATCCAGGAAGAAGAGAGGGGGAGGGGGAGGGCAAGTCAAAAAAGGAGGAGGAGGGGTAGGGGTAGGGGTAGAGGTAGGGGTAGGGGTAGGAGGAGGGGGAGCAAACCTTTCCTTTTCCCATTCCAATCCATCTGTTCCCTCAGACTGTGGGATGTAACAGCTTACGTTTACGGGTAGGTCTTTCCCCCTTCATTAATTTCTGGAAATTCATTTGTAGAAATTTCCAGAAGTGTGCTCCACTAACCTTCTGGGCAACTCTCAGTTCAGTTTAGCACATGTTCTAACCATCATACCTGGGCTGAATATGACTTGCCTGGCCATTGAGGGATGGGGACAGATTTCTAGAATGTACCTCATTGTAGAGAATCTGTTTGTTATCCAAGGAAACATGAGAGGGACTATACCACCTCCAGGGGTTAATTTTGGGTACTTTGATATTTGGTCCAGTATTTTAGTTGTTTCTGTGGGGGTGGGAGGGTGTGTGGTTATAAGGTTAATATTTACAGTGGTTGATGCAGTGGTTAAACTCAGTGAGCAACTTGACAGGGTCTAGAATTACCCAGGAAACAAACCTCTGGTTGTGTTGGTGAGAGTGTTTGTAGAGAGGGCTCACTGAGGTGATATAACTCACTTTAGCTGAGGGCCACACAATTCTGTGGGCTGATAGAATAAACATGGAGGAATGGAGCGGAGCAGAGTTCTGTGCAAACACAGCGTGGCCTGGGTGCTTCAGGGTGCTGCTCCCATCACCTCCCTCTGATCATTATCACACCATTTTCTGGGAGCCCCAAAAAAGCCTTCCTCCTTAAATTTTGTTTTTTATTTGTTTGTTTGTTTGTTTGGTTGGTTGGATTTTGGTCAGGAGTTTTGCCATAGCAATAAAGAAAGTAACTGATACAATCGACTATGAGCAGAGCAAACTATGTGCCAGATTGTAGTGGCTTATCTAATTGGCTGACCACCTTGAAAAAACCAGAAAGGCCAGTTTACCAGGGAGATTCTCTGGCAGGGAACCTTTGAACTTCATCAACGATGTCAGTTTTTCCTAGTTCTACTGAGGCTATCTTTATACTCGAATGTGTGTGTGTGTGTGCTCTCGAGTGTACACGCACATATGTGTGTTTCTGCATATCTGCACATTTATTTGAATCCAAGTATACATGTGTGTGCAGGCAGGATCTGAAGGCCAAAGAGGCCAGGAGAAGTCAGTGCATCTCTTGGAGCTCTAGTTACAGGCACACCGTGCTGCGATCTTGAATGCTGATCCTCATGACAACACAGAAAGCATTAACTGCAGAGCCACCTCTCTAGCCCCTAAAATGGGATTTAAAATACAATAAAAATTTTTAAAAAGTCCTATTCCTTTTCTAGTTCTTAAAAATTAAAATGTTCAATGACTCTGAAAACAAAACAACAATCAAACAAACAAAGTCTCTGTGGCTCTTAGATCTATGCTTAGGATTGGAAACTGTCGGAGGCTCTTCCATATAATCTTGGCTACAAATCTCTCCTGGGTTCTGTCAGGGTGCCAGGAAAGTATCAACCAATACTTCAAAGTGTTAGAAGCTGTCCTGAGTTTTTAGTGGACTAGAAGCAAAGGTTCTATGTGAAATGAGAAAAGAGAAAAAAAAATGCTTTTGCCTCCCCAGTTCAGTTAGATCCAGTGTGATAAGCAGTATAATTCATGAGTTTCTACATGTTTTATGACTTCCCACAATTATTCAAACATACTCCAAAGTTTTCATTTCCTTCTGATAAAGGCAGTCAGCAATTGGATAACGAAGAGGTTTCTCTCATTTTGTCAAATGTCAATGAAGTAGGAGTTGTGACAGTCCGGAAGAGGGGTAGGAGAAATCAACACAGAGTCCGCTCTGCACTGTAAACACTGGGGATAATCAGATTAAAGTGAATTTGAGAAGTTGGCCTCTGCTGCTTAGCCAGGCAAGACGATGTTTGTGTAAGCCACTGGGGCTAGAATTCCACTTCTCTTACATAACAGCGTTAGGCATTTTATAGTCCCACATCCAAATAAACAAGGCCTCAGGCACTTGTCATTTTCTTCAGCTTTTATATGCTAGATTTTGTGTGTGTGTGTGTATGTGTGTGTGTGTGTGTGCTCGTGTGTGTGTGTGTGTGTGTGTGTGTGAGAGAGAGAGAGAGAGAGAGAGAGAGAGAGAGAGAGAGAGAGAGAGAGATCTCCTCATTTGCTTCTCCACCTATAATCCACCTAAAGAAATGGGGTCTCTTCCTGAACCTGGAGCTTACAGACTAGCTAGACTGGCTAGCCAGTGAGCCCTAGGGATCCTCCTGTCTCTACCCTTCTCAGTGCTGAAATTACAAGCAAGATGCTTCATGTGACAATCAAACCTCGGCTCCTCAGGTTTGCGTAGCAAGCACTTTACCCACTGAGTTGTCCCCCCAGCTTGGTATACTCAGTGGCCTTCATCAATATGGTGATGCATCAAGTATTTTTCATGAGAAGAAAAAGTATGTAAGAAAAAGCATGTGTTTTATGCATACGGCTTGTCTGGATTTTGGAAGTCAGCTTGGCTCTTGGCTGTGAGGCGTGCCTTTTTTTTTTCATTCTGAGGCAGCGAATGCCTGATCATGTGTGGTCCGGGAAGCCATGGAGATGCAAAAGCCAGGCTGCCAGGGAATGTGCTGGGAGAGGGACGGCTCATCAATCAAGCTTCTGATAGCAGTACCCAGTGAGCTTGACTGCTGTCATCAGCACAGACGTCAGTCCTGGGAGTTTTGGGGACAACATCCTTGTCATGGATACCTTTAGGGACCAGAGTGGAGAAAACAGAAGCATTTAAGTCAAAAGGGCCTGCCTGGGCTATCCCAAGCCCAAATCCAATTCCTCAATACCTGCTGAAGATCCTGATCATCAATAGGAGGAGAGGACCTCGGCCCTGTGAAGGTTCTGTGCCCCAGTGTAGGGGAATGCC
>NW_022196896.1:104717665-104722178 GCF_008632895.1 Mastomys coucha
AAAAAAAAAAAAAAAAAAAAAGAGAGAGAACTTCGAAAGAACGGACAGCCCTTTCAGACTCAGCTGGTAATGGCAAGGCAGAAGCATGGGAAATATAGCTTGATTGTTAGAGCCTCTCAGATGGGAGGAGAACATGGTAGAAGGTGATTAAAAATTAAAATTCCAGTGAGCGTAATGCTTAAATACCTCTGTCATTTGCTTTTACTTGAATGTCTCAATAATTAGACGAACAAGGGCAGCAGAATTATCGATGTTGCTATGATAGATCCTCAAGCTTATAAATGTTATTTAACTTGTTAGGATCGACGTATTAAACGTGGAGTCAACATTTCAGTCTGAGAATCCTGACTCTGGCATCTCTGGGATGTTTCTGTTTCTGTGGCAGGAATAAGAGGCACAGGATAGACAGGGGCCGCTCACGAAGCTTTCAGGGGCAGGATTGGGAGTAAAGGGGCAGAAGACACAGTGAGGCACGGCGTGTGGAATGGAGCTCAGTGGTAAAATTGCCTAAGGAACAAGGAGGAGAAGGAAAGGGAGATGGGAGGAATGTCTAAGAGATCATAGGAAGAAAATGTGACCGGCAGCGATAGCTTTAAGTGCAGGCAGTGAGCAAAACGAACATATAATACATCATAACTCTTGTATAACAGGGGACAAACTAGAGCAGGGTCTTTATGTCACCATAAGAACTGTGATTACAGGTTCATGACACTCCATTCGACTGCAGGAGCTATTGGCAGTTAATGCTTATGGCACGGTGGGGAATCGTACTTTCTTCAGTGGTGTAGCCATCTGGAAGTTGCTCGTGCGTATGTAAATAGTCCTTTACCTATGCTACTGTGACTAATCCTGTACTACTATCACTTTTAAAAAATGTGAAAGGACAAGGGAACTAATTGGGAAGAGGAAGGGGGCAGTGGGCCTGGGATGGGGACAAGAGAGGATCATGAGAGACGAATCTGATGAAAGCACATTACATGTGCATGTGAAACTGTCACAATGAAACACTTATGTATAATTAATACATAGTAAATACTATGTATTAATATTAACATTACACACATAATGCATGTAACACATTATGTACAATATAAAATATATAATTAATATAATTAATAAAACACAAATGTATAATTAATATAATTAATATATTATGTATAATATAATTAATATTGCTAATAAAAAGCCAACCCTTGCCTTTGCCATTCTGCCTTTGTGTTTGGGGATTTCTTGTGATACTGTATACACAAGTACGAGGCTTTGCCAAGAGCCAGCCCAGGATGGAATGGTTTGAAGCAGGACACAGTGCTGAACATAGAGGTAGCCTTAAAGACTGATGGTTTCTGGACTTCTAGCTCTCTAACTATACTGACTGCTTGCCTTTAATGTCTTAAAAATCCTAAAAACTTTCTGCTTATTCTATGGTTAAAAACCACTGGCTTGAGTGACTAACGCCTGTTGCCTAGCAGTGGAAATTAAGTAAAATATGTATTGCTATCACTCCCTTCTCTGTCCAGGCAGCTGGAAGCCTCTCTGGCTAGGCTGGTTAACTCTTTGTAAACTAGAGAGGAAGGAAAGGAAAAGAATTAAGATGCTTTATGCAGGCAAATACACAAGATACATATGTATTCATACATACATTTACATGTATATGTCTCATACATCCCATAAGTATTTGTGCATGCTTACATGCACACTTAAACTTACACATGTACATATAGACAAACAGGCATTTACACTTGAGTAGATGAACAGATGGATGGATGGGGCAGAGCTCTCCAAGCCAAACCATTCAATCAACAATTTTATTTCTTTTCTCTGGCCTTTTTATACTTTGTTAGACAAAAGGTTCTTTAGTAAATTACCTCAGAGAGAAAATGTTACAGAAATGGGGGTTACAGAAGGATGCTGATAATAAGTCCAAAGCAGTGTTTCATTCTATATGTGCATTAAAAAGTTCAAAGCAACAGTTTTTTTTAAAAAGATTTATTTATTTTATGTGTGTGAGTACACAGTTGCTGTCTTCAGACACACCAGAAGAGAGCGTCAGATCTCAGTACAGATGGTTGTGAGACATCATGTGGTTATTGGGATTTGAACTCAGGACATTTGGAAGGGCAGACAGTGCTCTTAACCACTGAGCCATCTCTCCAGACTCAACTGTTGCCAAAGCAAGAGTTTTGACATGGCCTTGCCTTATCGTAGTGCATACCTGTGGCTATATCCGTGAGCCTATATCCTTGAACCTAAGTTTGTCCCAAGTCTATTTCTTTTTTTTTAAATTGTAATTATGAAATCTCATTGTATTTCTTATTATGCAGTCACTACTTACTATTATGAGGAATGAGCACATTCTATTCTTGATTCTTAATTTGTTATGTCTTTCTAGCAAACGAACTAAGACTATCTATTAAAACTTTCTTCTTGCGGGGTGGTGATGATGCACACCTTTAATCCCAGTACTTGGGAGGCAGAGGCAGGCAGATTTCTGAGTTCAAGGCCAGCCTGGTCTACAGAGTGAGATCCAGGACAGCCAAGGCTACACAGAGAAACCCTGTCTTGAAAAACCAAAAATAAATAAAAAAAAAAACAAAAAAATCAACCCCCCCAAAAAACAAACAACAACAACAACTAAAACCAAAAACAACAACAAAAAACTCCTTTCTTCCTAAATTTATTTGAATCAAATCAGGAATTCTATAGAATCATTAATTCACCTATCATTAATTCATTAATTCTAACATCATTAATTCATAAAGTTCATCTTTATGTTGATCTGCAGGAAATCTGATCAATAGTGTAGGCTAATGGCCAGGATTATTATATTAATGAAATAATGACAGGAAAGGCATATCAGTTGCAAGCAGCAGTCCTGAGACAAAGTCTCTTTGGAACCCTTCCATCAAGTTCACCCAGTATAGACCATGCAAAAAACAGTAGGCCACCTCCAGGAAGGTCACCTGCTAGCTTTAGCCCATCCCAGCTACTTCTAACAGGATTTTATTGTTTGTCAGAGTTGCTGTAGCAGTGTACCAGAGGCTGGGTGACTTAAATAACGGAAATATACTTTCTCACAACTCTGGAGATTAGGAGAAAATGCCTGTGGGCAAGACTATGGAGGCATTCTATTGGTTAATGTTTGATGTGGGAGGTACTAGTCTACTATGGGCAGTGCCACTCCTGGGCAGGTGGTCCAGGGTTGGTATAAAAAACAAATTGAGAAGGTTGCAGGGAGCAAGCCAATCAGCAGGGTTCCTTCATAGTCTCTATTTCAGTTCCCGCCTCTAGGTTCTGCCTGAAATTCAGCCCTGCCTTCTTTCAGCGATGGACTGTGACACAGAAGTGAAAAGCTAGATAAAGTCTTTCCTTTCTACACTGGGCTGGTTTTATTTTATTTTATTTTTTTTATTTTTATTTATTTATTTATTTACTGGGCTGGCTTTGTTCATGGTATTTATCACAGAACTAGAAAGCAAAGCAGACGTCCATGAGGAAAATATAATAATTATAGATAGATATGCATCTGACAATAGGTCTTGAATATATAGGCATACTAAGAAGAAAATACTCGACATAGTAACAGGAAAAACAGATGATTCAACAATGTTAATTAAAAGTTTCAAATATCCTACTTTCTTTTTTATTATTAACTAATTATTTTATTTATTTACATCCCAAATATTGCCCTCCTCCAGGTTCCTATTCCCAGAGTTCTTCTCCCAAGCCCCCTCCCCTGGGGTAAGTCTCTAAGATTAGGTGCATCCACTCCCACTGGGGCCAGACAAGGCAGTCTTCTGCTACATATGTGCTGGAGGTCTCAAACCAGTTGTGATTGCTCTTTGGTTGGTGGCTTAGTCTTCGGGAGTTCCCAGGAGTCCAAGTTAGTTGACACTGTTGGTCTACCTATGGGGTTGCCATCCCCTTTGGTTCCTTCAATCCTTCCTCTAACTCTTCCATAGGGGTCCCCAACCTCAGTTCAATGTTTCGCTGTGAGCAAATGCACCACTTTCTGTTTTAGACAGATCAATAGGAAACGAAGGACTTGAAACACGTCCATGAAGCTGGAGGCTTAACAGAGAACTATAGAACATACTGCCTATCTGGTACCTACTCGTTTTCGGTCCATGCTCTTCCTTGGGATAGACCAATATGTTAGACTATAAATTAGTATAGATGAATAAAAATATTGAAATCACATAAAACATGTACTATGGCCGTAAAGAAATGCAATTAGAAGCTAATAACATGAATTTTGAGTACTCATGAAAAACTAAAATTAGAAAATACATACCTGAATAACTAATGATAAAAGAAAAAAAAGCACAAGAAATTAGAAAATATGGAGATGAATGAAAATAAAGATACAGTGAACACTTATAAAATTCAGTTAAAGGAGAGTCAGAGGGAAATTTGTTGCTATAAAAGTATTTATTAAAAGAAATCTCAAGTTCCTTGTGGAATGTGGGTTGTTCTTCCTGTATTCCAAACTTCTGGGCTAATAACCACTTATCAG
>NW_022196896.1:104722729-104729644 GCF_008632895.1 Mastomys coucha
TTTTGGAGGGGAAACTGGGAATGGAGAAATTTACATGTAAATAAAGAAAATATCTAAAAGAAAAAAATCTCAAGTGGTTCAGCTTTGAACTTTAAACCTATTGAGGAGAAAAAAAAAACAAATTAATCTAAAGAAAGAGAAATGAAGAAAAATTGAAAAATGAGAGTGGAAGTTCAAACAAAAAAGGAAAGATAATGAAGAGAATCGGCAAAGCCTAAATATTCTTCTTTGGAAACATCAAAAAGTTGATAGATGTTTTAGTTAGAATGCTAAAAAATAAAAAGGCTAGCGGCTCAGTTGGTTAAGATGCTTGTGGCTAAGGCTGATGATCTGAGTTTTCTGGGCCCCTCCTAGAGGAAGAAGAGAACAAACTCCTACAAATTGTCCATTATGTGTGCCATGGCACACACTTGTGTGCACATGCATATGCAGTAAATAAATGAATGTAATAATTTAAATGTTAATAAGAGAGAATACACAAATTAACAAAACCAAGCAGAAAAGTGAGATCACTGCTACTGACCATAGAAATAAAAATAATCATACTAATGTGTGATCATTAGGATTGATTGTCAACTTGAATCATCTAGGAGACAGGCGTCTGGGGTATCTATGAAGGAATGCTATACTGGGTTGACAGAGGTGAGAAGATTTATCCTAAATGTGGGCAAAACCATCCCACAGCAGGGGTCCTGGTCAGAATAAACAGAAGTAGTGAGCTGAGCACCAGCATTCATTTCTCTGTGTTTCCTGATTGCTGTTGTAATGGGACCAGAGACCTTACACATGCCTGCCGGGTCATGGCAGACCGTAGCCTCAAATTGTGCACCAAAGCAACTCTTTCCTGTTTAAGTTATCTTTGTCAGGTGTTTTGACACAGAAATTAGAAAAGTAACTAATACCCAGGGACACACTCCAAACCACCAAATATCAACATATTAAACGTTTTAGATAAAACATAAACTTCCATGTAACGAATGAAACCATTTAAACAACTCAAGAAGAAATGGAACATAGAAAAGTCTGTGTAGAGATAGAAAGTTGGATGTAGACCCCCTAAAATGTCTTTGGTTGACTTGTCCATGGAAAAGATACACTAAAGTTCTAGCTCAGTAACTCAGAAGGGAATTCTATTTGGAAATCAAGTTATTGTAGAGAGTAATTGCTCCAATGAGCTCATATCGAGAAGGAATAGGTTCCTTAATCTAATGTGAGTGTAGTTCTTAGGAAAAAAAGGAGAGACAAGCATAGACAGGGGTAATGTGACAGCGTGGGAGGGGAGGATACCCATGTGCCGATGGAGGAAGAGCTTCCTGCTATGCATCTATCCAAGCCAAGGTATGCTGATAGTTGCTGGGCAACATCAGAAACCAGAAACTTGGGGGAAGATGGTACCCTACAATTTCAGAACCAGCATGGTTCTGTCAACACGTTGACCTCAGTCTTTTTGTGTCTAGATCCAGGAGCCAACATACCCATTGCAGGATGGCAGCCTTTTTGACTATGCTGGTAGTAGCCTTAGGAACAATTTAAGTAATTGAGTTTGTAATCTTAAGACTTTCCACAAAGTATAATTCAAGCCAGGATGGCTTTCCTGGTGTATTATAGCAAATATTTGATGGTTAATTAGCATTACTTCTTCCCAAAGTCCTAAAAAGGAAAGAATACATTATACCTTGTTTTCCTGTCATTGGAATACAAATATCCTCAGAAATACACAGATTTTTTTTATGATTATAGACAGAAGAATTCTCATGGAATTCATGATATCAAGTAACTAAACAAGTAACTAAACTATACTATATTCAACTTTGATTTACCCCAGGAATATGAGGTTGTTTTAATCTTTGCTGACCAATAAATGTAATATAGCTTATCTATAGAATAAATGACAAAGAATAAAAATGCTATAATTTCAAGAGATAAAAAAGCATATAAATAGGTTCGAATACTGAACTTTTTTGAAGATACCGAAGAAAACTAGGAGTAAAAAGGAACTTCCTGAACCAAAGATGAACATGCATAAAATACTCATAACTCACACCATACTTAGTGTTGAAAACCAAATGCTTTCTCCTAAGATCAGATTCAGTACAAAGATGCCCGCTACCAATTCTTATACCCAGTACTGCACTACAGATGTTAGCCAGGACACTTGACAAGTGATGTCAAAACCTTCTGGCTAGCTTTCACAATGCAGGGTGATGCTGTGTAGACTGCTGATATAGAAGGCATGACGACTACAATAATGATCAGCTTGGCAAAACATGCCCATCGTGAAATAATGTCATGAATCTTATAGGTAACCAAACTATTTCTGATTGGATTTAAGGCCCATACCGTTGATGGAACTCATATCTGGTGTTGTAGTTTGGACCAAGGATCCAAGGGTTGTTAAGTTATAGGACCAAGGAAAGTTCCTATTTTTATTATTTTGCTAAAGGAACATAGTATCAAACTACCATCTAAGTACTTATCTTTGTACCCATAGATTAGTGTGTCTCTCAACCCTCATCAGAGAAGTTTCTTTTTTCAGTAGATGGTAATTAATATAGAGACCCACAACTGGTCAAGGCAGAGAATAGGAGACTGTGGAATGCTCAACCTTAAATGAGACATCTGTATCATTGCACTATTCCCAAGACTCAGGGGTCATTGCAGAAGAGGCAAGATTGGAAGAGGCAGAGGCAGTGGATGACTGCAGTGAAATAATGTTTCCTAGCCATCACAGAGCCGTGGCACACATGAATGTACAGCTGCTCTGTTGCCTGCACAAGATCTGCATGGGATCAAGTTGGTCAAAATTCCAGTGTGGATAGGGGAGGTCCTCAGCAAACTGCACTCCTATATGATATTGGCAATTGAAGGCTGCTAAGGGAGGAGTCTGTTTACTTCAGGGATGTGGTCTCTGGTAGATTGCTCATGCTACAGTAGATGGTCCTACACTTTGCATATGCAGGTATCACTTATTGGACCCAGTAGGATAAAAAAGAAGAGGATACGAACTTTGGAGACATGGTATATGGGAAGAGTGAAGGGGGCCAGTTCAGTCCTAGGTATGATCAGGACACACTGGGTGCATGTATTAAATTCTCAAAGAATCAGTAAAAGTATATTTAAAAATAGCATCAAGTCAGAAAGAATTACAACTCTTTGTAGGGTCAGATGGAATTTTCTTGTACATCAAAGTTTTAAATAAACTAACTTACAAACAATGAATGATAATAAAATTTCTGTGAGGTTGTGTGGTATAAAGTCAATAGGTAAAAATCAATTCTGTTTCCAGATAGCAGTGTTTGGCGTTCCTAAGTCAGTTTCTATGTCCTGCAATACTTTTCTGGGCTTAGTGATTGAGAACGATGAAAGCCAGGCAGAATATACACTGATCAGAAAGCAAGGGGTTCCTCTAGCACCTTGCTTGGGAAATTCTTTAAAAAGAGTTATATATAGGGGCTGGAGTGCTGGCTAAGCAGTTAAGAACACTTGAGATTTTTGCAGGGAGGGTGGGTAGTAGATTCTGGTTCAGTCCTCAGAACCCACATGGTGGCTCACAACCATTTGTAACTCCAGTCCCAGGGGATTCTATTCCCTCTTCTGGCTTATGTGGGCACACATGGTGCACTTAACATGCATGTAAGCAAAACACTCATACACATAACATAAAAAAATTTTATATGTAACAATTTGAATTTTTTTTTCAGACGAAGTTTCTTTGTAAAGACTTGATTGCTTTAGTACTTGCTCTGTAAACCAGGCTGGCCTTGTACTCACAGATATTAGCCTGTCTCTGCCTACTGAATGCTGGGATTAATGGTATACACCACCACCACTCAGTTGACAGTTTGAAATTTTTTATAGACGATATTGATATTTGAGTATGAACAGTGGTAGCCTTAGGAAAAGCGAAAGGAATCGAGCCAGTCATCAAAAGACTTCCCACAAAGTATAATTTAGACAGGGATGGATTCCCTGTATATTCCATGAAATGTTTATCTGAAAGGTTTTTTTTTGTCTCCAGGAGACCTTGTCAAAGTCCAGAAATCTTATTTGAGCTGCTGTGTCATTATACCAAGCCATGTACTTTGTATGGTTAGAGCTTATGCAGCCACTGCAGAGAGCAGAAATAGCATTTACAAGGTCTGTCCCTAGGGGTATAGAAACAGTAAGGATTGCTGGGGAGAATTGATTCTCCAGCATGTAGAGCTGTCTCCAAGTCATGCAGGGAGCACCAGGCATGGAGCCTTCATGAGTGGTCATGAATGCAGGGATGAGCCTTTAATGATGTAGCTGCTTTTGAGTTACTCCTGCTCCTATAAGTAATCTCTACCCGTATTCCCATAAACGACCTAGGTAAAATCTTTGGTTTACCAAGTTGAACTTTGGTGGATGCCTTACTTTGGTCAGTTTTCGTGCTCTGTTGGGTTAGGTAAAGGACATCTGTTTACATCTTAGGAAAAGACATGCAACATGGGCCATGTTCTACTTTTGGTTTACCTGTCGCTGAGATAAAACAGTGACCAAAGTCATCTTGGGGGAAGCAAGGGCTTATTTGGTTTTCACATCCTGATCACAGTCCATCGCTGAGGGAAGTCAAGACAGGAGCTAAGGCAAGAGCAGACGTAGGAGCCATGGAAGAACACTGCCTACTGGCTTGGTTTCCATGTCTTGTTCAGCCCACTTTCTTAAAGAACCCCAGGACCACCTCCCTAGGGATGACACTGCTGGGCCCTCTCACACATCAATCATTTATCAAGAAAATGCCTCCACAGACGTGCTCACAAGTCTGTCTGCTGGAGGCACTTGCTTAGTTGAAGGTTTTTCTCATGAAGTTGACAAAATCCAACCAGCCCAGGCTAGATTTCTAGTATAGTCTTTGGTTTCTTGTTGCCCTGAAATGAATACAATGCCTGTTATCTAGCCGGTGCCCAGAGATTGCCATAGCCTGGATGCGTGAGAGAACAACTCTGTTCACCTGCTTTCATATCCTTTCCCTCATTGCCTTTCATACTCCATCAGTTGTTTTATGGCCCAAGTGATTTTATAAGACCTCAAGTGTAAACCATTCATCTTTTATTTCACTGATTAAAATTCATCACGTCTCTAAAAAGGCCCACCAAGAATAGGAAAGATGAAGGGCTCACAGGTATAGACATGAGAGCTGCAATTGGATGCCTGCCTTTGGAAACACAAGCCAATAGGCATGTTGTTATAGCTTCCTAGGGTTCAAATACTTCTAAAGGTTGTTTCTGTGACATGTGAACATTTCTATCAGCCACAGTGGTGATTTTTAAATGGGTACCTACTTTGACACTTGTCACCAAGTAGCTTTCCAGAGAATGCAACTTCGAGGGGTTTTTGCCTTATCGGTCAATACAGAAGGAATGTTTCCATCAGAGTAACTGTCATTGATGAATCAGACCTTTCCAGCTGTTCCTCCTTGCTGGATACTACAAGGCACAGAGGTATACAAAGGGTTACAAATCAAAATAGGATTTCCTACCCTACATGTGGGCATGTCCTAGGATGGAGGGTTTTTCTTCTTCCTCGTTTATTTTATATCTGTTAAATTGGCTTTAAGAATCACCTCGCTTTTCAACTGAGAGTCATAACCAAGGCCAACAAGGAAGCTATTTTCCTACCAACCCAAGCATCAAGATGATTATTAGTAACACCGAATCCAGCTTCCTCTCCTCTAGGAAGGTGAAGAGTTTTCAATGAAAGGAGGGTCATCCCTAAGGAGACTCCTGTCCCTCTCCAGCAGACAGAGCCACAGTGGGGGTCCTTAGCCCTTCTACTTCCCGGAAGAGTCTTTTTCAGGTACCAGGCTTGGTTCATGTTCTGAGACCATTGCTATGCAGGGGTGGCTGAGTAATTCTACCTGCCTCCTGGCAGTTGACAGCTACTGGCTGGCTGTGTAGGATTTGATTTAAGACTACAGCTCTGAAAGGGAGTGGCTAGTACACCTGAGCTAGCATTCAGAGCATTCTCAGTCTTCCAAATGATTGATTTAATTTCCTTTATGATCAACAATTAGCCAATCTCCTACATCAACAAGCAGTGGATTTCTGAGAAATTGTTTTAGTACAGTGTTCTCTTTGAATTTGAGATGTAAATAAATAAAACAACCAATAAAAATATATATAAAAAAGGAAGGGTAGAAGGCCTGAAAGTAGACAATGTCTTTTTTCAGAGTTTATCTGCAAATGGTTATTTGGTTGTTTATGTTGGAAGCCCTCTGTTGATTCTACTAGCTTTAATAGAACAAGAAGTGCTTAATACAAAGCCAGTTTCATAATAAGAAGGAGAATTCCAATCTTAAAGTTTTCTTTCCAATTCTTAAGGTCTCACGTTTATACACAACTCAGGCTACAGGTGGAATTCCCCAGCCTTTCAACCCTGTGCCCCATCTGTATGCACCCTTCTCTGTTCTCTTTTGTTTCAATTGAAGTTGTACTGTGGTCCCTCAAATATAATCCTTCCCCACGAAGTTCCACATGTCATCTCCTTCAGGTGCCTTAGCATCTTCCCTTTCTCGTTTGACTGGAACCCATGCTGCATGGCTATGAATATGCTTTAGATTGTTTGCAAATTCTATAATTTATAAGCAAAAACTTTTATATGCATTTTATTTTATTTTTTGATATTTTCTTTATTTTCATGTAAATTTCTCCATTCCCAGTTTCCCCTCCAAAAAACAAAGAAACAAACAAAAACAACAAAAACAAACCCCTGTTTCCTCCCCCTTCCCCATGCCTGCCACCCCGCCCTCTCCCACTTTCTGGCACTGGCATTCCCCTACACTGGGGCACAAAACCTTCACAGGGCCCAGGTCCTCTCCCCCTATTGATGATCGAATTTGCAATCCTCTACTATACACATGCCGCCTGAACAATCAGACCCCTCCATGTGCAGTCC
>NW_022196896.1:104736942-104759727 GCF_008632895.1 Mastomys coucha
TTCTTGCGTTTGCCTTTCGCCATCTTTTGCTTTTTGGTGTTAGATGTTCTTAGTGACTCTGACCAGAGCTTGTCCTGTCCCTGACGCCCTGCAAGTCCCCTGCGACTCGTGGGGCCTGTTCCTCCAAGTTGGCTGCTCTGGTCTTAGAAACTCACCCGAGAGAAAATGGTGGATCTTGCCCAGGTCTCTGGCTTAAGGCGCTCTCTGGAGGTAGGCCCTCCACTTGCAGGGAAGGGGCAGAGAAGGACTCTGATCCTCTTCTGTCACTCGGAAGCTGAGAGGATCCTGTCCCTGCTGCCCTGCGGCTCCCCTGGGAGTGGTGGGGCCTGTGCCTCCCGACTGGCTGTTCCAGTCTCAGAAACTCACCCGAGAGAAAATGGCGGATCTCGCCCGGGTCTCTGGCTTAAGGCACTCTCTGGAGGTAGACCCTCCACTTGCAGGGAAGGGGCAGAGAAGGATGCTGATCCTCCTCTGTCACTAGGAAACTGAGAGGATCCTGTCCCTGCTGCCCTGCGGCTCCCCTGGGAGTCGTGGGGCCTGTGCCTCCCTGCTGGCTGCTCCGGTCTCAGACTATATGCATTTTAATTTTAATTAATTTATTTTTATTGAACTTAATTTAAAAAATTCTTTTATTTATTTATTTATTTATTTATTCACCCTCCTCTCTCTGTCTCTATCTCTGTGTCTCTGTGTCTCTGTGTCTCTGTGTCTGTCTCTCTCTCTCTCTCTCTCTCTCTCTCTCTGTGTGTGTGTGTGTTCCACAGAGTGCATGTAGAGGTTGGAGGACAACTTGTGGGAATTGGTTATCTCCTTCAACCATGTGGTTCCTAGGGATTTGAACTCAGATCATCTGGATTGGTAGCAAGCACCTTTCTCTGCTGAGCCACTTTACCTTAACTTAATTCTCACAAGAAATAGGTACGCATAGCTGGAACATATAAGCTAAGAATACTAATAGACTCATGTGTTTGAATGCTAGGAACTATTTGAGAAGTATTAGGAGGTTTGCCCTTGTTGGGGGAGGTATGTCACTGGGGGTGGGCTTTGAGTTTTCAAAAGAATTGTGTCATTGTCAGTGTGCTCTCTATCTCCTGCTTGTGGATCAAGATGTGAGCCTTCAGCTGCTGCTCCATCCACCTTTCACTATGCCTTTGTTCTACCATTATAGACTCTAACCCTCTAGAACCATAAGCCCAACTAAAACTTTCCTTATAAGTTGCCATGGTGATAGTGTCTTTACAATATATACCTTAACTAAGACAGTTTATAATAAAAATGTTAGCAGTTTCTTTCCTAACCGCTTCCTAGTTCACTAGTTCCATTATTATTATTTTTTTGGTCTTTTATTTACTTATTTATTTATTTACACTCCAGATTTTATACCCCTTCCCTGTCCATCCTCCAACTGTTCCACATCCCATACCTTCTCCCCAGCCCACTCCTAAAGGATGTCCCCACCCCCCACCCCCACCCCACCTGACCTCTAAACTTCCTGGGCCCTCCAGTCTCTTGAGGGATAGGTGCATCATCTTTGAATGAACACAGACCCAGCAGTCCTCTGCTGTATGTGTGTTCGGGGCCTCATATCAGCTGGTGTATACTGCCTGGTTGGTGGTCCAGTGTTTGAGAGACCTCGGGGATCCAGGTTAATTGAGACTGCTGGCCCTCCTCCTCAGCTTCATCAAGCCTTTCTCTAATTCAACCACAGGGGTCAGCAGCTTCTGTCCATTGTTTGGGTGCAAATATCTACATCTGACTCTTTCAGTTGCTTGTTGGGTCTTCCTGGAGGCAGTCATGATAGGTCCCTTTTTGTGAGTGCTCCATATCCTCAGTAATAGTGTCAGGCCTTGGCATTTCCCCTTGAACTGGATCCCACTTTGGGCCTGTCGCTGGACCTTCTTTTCCTCAGGCTCCTCTCTATTTCCATCCCTGCAGTTCTTTCAGACAGGAACAATTATGGGTCAGAGTTTTAACTGAGGGATGGCAATAGTTCTTGATACCCTGTCTTTCTGCTGCAGGTGGGCTCTATAAGTTCCCTCTCTCTACTGTCTGGTATTTCATCTAAGGTCCCTCTCTTTGAGTTGTGAGAGTCTCTCACCACCCAGGCCTCTAGTGCATTCTGGAGGGTCCCCCCAATCTCTTACCTCCCTAGCTTGCCTGTTTTCATTCTTTCTGTTGGCCCTCAGGGCTTCAGTCCTTTTATATCACCCAAGACTAGATCAGGCTCCCCTCTCCTTCCCCCTCCCCACTCACTTTCCCTCTCAGGTCCCTCCCCACCTGTGACTGCTTTCTTCTCCCTCTCAAGTGGGACTGAGGCGCCCTCACTTGGACCCTTCAGCTTGTTGACCTTTTTGAGTTCTGTGCACTATATCTTGGGTATTATGCATTTTTTGGCTAAGATCCACTTATTAATGAGTATATACCATGCATGTCCTTTTGAGTCTGAGTTACCTCACTCAGGATGATATTCCTTATTTCCATTCTTACAAGCAACCACTCCGAGATATGTCAGGTATATTATTTTCCTCTAGTCTTATAAACATAGTGTTAAAAATTTTAAACCAACTGGGCTACCTATAACAGACATTGCCATCCTGGTAAGATGTCTATGTGCTATGCACTATACTACAGGTTTCTAGCTTTCATGAGCGGTCATGCATATTGAGGTAGGCTCTGGCAGCACAGCTCTCTTTATGGCATTTCTGCTCCTGTATGTAACCCCAATACAATTCGTTGGTTCATCAAGTTGGACTTTGATGATATATGATTTACTTTGTTTTACTGTTGGTTCCAGACCTGGGGGTGAATAGATATATCTGTTCTTGTCTCCCCAGGTATAGTGTTATACAACAGCCAACATGCCCGGCTAAATTTCCTAAGTTTTAAAATGTTAGGGAAATATTTTTTCCAGCTTTATTGATGGGTGAAAGTGCTATAAACCTTTGAAGGAGCATACTCCAACTGCCTAACACCCACAACACACAAATTTTTCATCAGTGTTTAAAAATTTCTGGATCTTATACTTATCTAAACGGTAAGGATTTGTTATTATGTCAGATTTGAAACTTTTTTTTTTAGGAGTTCAACCTCCAGCCTTGGCCTCTTACGAAATATTTGAGCTGTGATTGAAACTGCCCACAGTTTCATGAACTGGGTTCTCTCAGGAGAAGGACCAAAGGACCTGAAATAGAGGGTTCGAAATGCAAAGAGAAATCAGGAAGTCAAGTTGAAATACCCCAATCAAGACTTCGTTTTACTTAGATAAGCCAGGGTTTTTATAGTCACAGGAGAAACCGAAACCAAATCTCTAGATTACATGATATTTGCATAACATAAATACTGCAAAAGAGTTTCAGGTGCCAAAGGTTTGGGAGATCTTCAGGTGGTGGGCGGGCGGTGGGTGGGCGTACTCAGGCGGTGGGAGTGCTCAGGCAGTGGGGGTGCTCAGGCTGCTTCTTCAAAGAACTGACAATCTGCAGAGAGCATTTGTCTTAGCTCCCCAGGTGGTAGCCTTCAAGCAGAGACTGCCAGAAGTCTGATGGCTGAGGGGATGGGGGAGGTAACATGTGATATTGTATGTCACAGTGAACTTCTCTTTGTGAGCAACCACTCTTTTTTTTCAGATGAAAAAGGAGGAATTTCTTTATAACTTCAAAATGCATTTTTAGCCAGGCAGTGATAGTGCATGTCTTTAATCCCAGTACTTGAGTGGCAGAGGCAGGTGAGTCTCTGAGGCTTGGTCTACACAGCAAGTTCCAGGATGCCCAGGGATATACACAGAAACCCTGCCTCAAAACAAACAAACAAGCAACAACAATAAAAAGAACAAGCAAACAAACAAATAAGTATATATAAAATGCCTTTTTAGTTGTCAGTTATGACACTTGGCTGCTCAGCTGTCATCCTGCCTTTTAGTTAAAAAAATTAAACAGACTTTATTCTACCAAACTATTCATATAAAAAGTAGCTCTACCTCACACACACATGCACACACTCATGCACACACATGCATACACTCATACATGCCCACCTGAGATTGATGGGGTTCAGCTCGCGGCGGGCACGTCTGCAGACACCAGACACGAACAGCTCCACGTTTAAGAGGTTTAATTAAGGAAGAGTGGGGACCGTGGCGCAGGAAGAGGGGAGAGAGGAAAAGAGAGATGGAGGAAAAGTACCCATATATATATATATATATATATATATATATATATATATATATATATATATATGTCGTGATGTAGCAGTCCAGGTAAAGGTGGGAGTTGAACCCAATGGATTCTGGGAATATAGTGGCCGTTGCCTTGGCGACAGGTCTGTGGACCCGCCCATATCTGCCGCAGGTTCTGGGTGCTAACAGAGATGGCACTTCTTCAAAGGGACTTCTTTCAGGACGATGACTATGCATAGATGATTAAGGTAGCTTTTCTTTCCATTGACAAAGTCCTTTTTATCTGCAAACCAGTGCAAGTTAAAACAGACTTGCCTACATTTCAGCATCTACGCAATGTCTCCAGCTAAATTAAGACACTTTGTTTAAAACAACAATAATTCTTCAACCTCGGCCTCGCAGTATCTGAGCTAGCTTTGAAGAAAATTGCCTCATTTTGATCTATTTATAATTGCTCCAAAGTACAGGATGGGAAAGCAGGAGAGTCCATTTCAGTAAATGGCCTTGTTTGGAGAAGAACTCTCTGCCCCTTCTCCTGCGTGTGGGCAGCTACAATAGCCACGCTTTCTAGCTGGGGAGGATATGACTCTCTGGGTGCTCCTTGCATGAACTTCTGGTGGATAGCTCCTGACTTCCCAGAGGACTCAAGGCAGGCACTATTCATGAGAGCTTATTTGTGGGAGAGTCTGCTTCAATAACCTTCCTTCCCCCAACATAACATGGATCTCTGGAGTAAACATGGGCCTTTCTAAGGGTTGTTGGAACACTCATATTCCCAGTTGTCAGGGGTTTTTATTTGGTTTTGTTATGGTTCCATGTCCACGGCAGAGATCTTATGGAGGGAATGTGGCAGGGCCCTTTCAAAAGTGCAACGGTTTCAGCTTTAGCTTTGGGAGGATTCTTTCTAATACTGGAGCCTACCTATCTCCCTGAAGCCAATGCCATGACACAGCTATGGTACCCATGAACTCACTGCTGCTGCAGTGACCTGCACAAGACCAATACAAGGTAGGGCCTTTTATAGGGTAGAGACTTGTGAGGTCCTACCCCGCACTGAGAGACTAAAGTCACACATTGGTTATTAAAGCTACTACTTCTATTACCAAATGAAGTTTTTAATGAAAAGGTACAGTCACCACCCCACCCCCCAACTCCTACCCCCCACCACATCCATGGTTTGCTCTTTACACTACTGGGGGTCAACCATGGTGTCAAAATGCTGTGGCAAATTACAGAAATGAGTTATTCTGAGAGAGGGAGAGAGAGAAAGAGAGAGAGAGAGAGAGTGCACTATGCTCACATTGTTCTTATTATAACACAGTATATAAGTCTCTATTTCAGTACTAGTCACTGTTGCTCTCTCTCCTACACTTTGCATCTGGAATATTCTTCAAAGGCTAAGAAACTATCATGATCACTAACATGCTTTGGGAAGTCATGGGACCTTTAGGAGGTGAGGTCTAATGGGAAGTGCTCCAGTCACTTAGGGTATGCCTTCAAAGTCAAAAAGACTGGACTGTGGATTCCAGTCTTTTCCTTTTTTCTTTTTCCATCCTGAACACGAATTCAGAAACAAGAGACCAATCTACTCTAGACTGAAACTTCCAATACCAAGAACCAAAATAAACATTTTCCACTCATAAGTAATATGCTTCAGATATATTTTACAATACTGAAAAAACTGACTAGCAGACTTTTGAAGGCTAATTTATAATGTAAACACCACAAGTATGCACGTATATAAAAGGCCACAATATATATGGAGCTCAGTAGTCATTGTGGTGTTGGGTACCCACTGAGTAGATAGATCTTGGGATAGATCTTGAAAGATAGTGACAACTGAATACTAGCTAGTCTTCTGATTTATTTTTTTATTTATGAGTATGTTCATGCCTGTGTGATTGTATGTCATTTATGTGCAGATGACCACAAATGCCAGAAAAGGGAGTTGGAGTTACAGGCAGTTGTGCTCAGCTTGACGTGGGTGCTAAGAACTGAATTCAGGTCCTCTGGTAGAGCAACAGGGCTCTTAACTGCCGAGCTTTCTCTAGCTCCAAACTATTAGAAGGACTCAACTCGAAATTGTGTGGAATCTGTGCAGTCTGTCACTTCCATTTATGTCCTGTGGGGTATGGATTAAGAGATCTGATGCATTTTCTAGTTTTCTAAAAAGCTGTTACCCTACTTTAATATCTTGAAATAAAAGTTGACAAATCATGAATATAACTTATAACATCATAATTATCTTTATAAAGCATGGTTTTGGCCATGCTTTATAAAGATAAAACATTTAAATAATAGATATTTAGATTGAACAGAGATCTCTGTAAATTTGAAAAGCAACATTAGATGAATTACTAATTAAAGTAAGGACACACTATGTAGGAAAACATGCCTGTAATCCCAGTACTAGAAAGGCTGAGACAGGAGGACCACTGTGAGTTTAAGGCCAGTCTGGACTATGGAAAAAGATTCTGTCTCACAATATCCAAAAGGGGATATTACTAGCATATTGGTGTGGCATACTGCATGTATTTCTGCAAATCTTTAAAATGCCGGGATGGTTCTGCCTGCATCTGTGCTGAAGATGTGGCCCTTGGGCATTGTACACAGGTTAAGTTACTGGGCTTACTCCTCTGAAGCTTTGTGCTTTCTGGGATCAATGCTGCAAGGTTTGTCAGCCTGAATGCCTCAAGCAGGGGCTCACATAGAGCAATTTCCATACACACATATTGCGTGACAGAAAAGTCAAGATAGACTTTTGGGTTCTGCAATAGAGAATGTGAGTCTAGACCAGTGGTTCTCAGCCTTCCTAACACCGCAACTTTTTAATACAGTTGCCCATGTTGTGGTGACCCCCCCCCCTATAAAATTACTTCGTTGTTACTTCATAACTGCAATTCTGCTGCTGTTATGGCTCTTAGTGTACATGCTTGGTATGCAGGACAGCTGATGTGCAATCCCCGTGGGGGTCCTGACCCACAGGTTGAGGACCACTGGTCTAGGCGGTTATGATCACACATACAGAATTGTACTCTATACCTCTTGTCACTGTTTCTTTCTTAATAAACTCATCCCAACAGTATTATTGTATAAAGGTAAAATCATCAGGCATACATAGCATCAAGCTTCTCTCTACACTGCTCATAAATCTTCAACGGCAAAGACGTCATAGAGCCATGGAAGGTCCACACACAGAGAACCAGCATTTCCAGTAAGTCATGGCTGATGATGATTTCTCAGTGGCTGCTTTCCCCACTTCTGACAGCAGCAAAATGGTTCAGAGATCATTTCAGAAAGATCCAAAGGAAGGTGACAGTCACAGAGAGACTAAGAAAAATGCCCATTAGCAACCCTTGCTTGACAAACTAGTTAATACCTGTGTTCAAAGATAAATTGGTATTGGTGAAAGTAGCATTGAGCAAATCAAAGCCTTGTATCAAAGCTTTAGGATCAGTGGTAAGAAAGCTTCCATTTGTTAGACAAAACAGATCGAGCCATCTATATGCTATGCTACAGTGCTCCACACAATGCCTGAGGGGTGGTAACTGCTCCCTGAAGTAAGTCAATGTGCTTGACTTCTGGAGGACAAGGGCACCCAAGAGAATCAATCAATGCCCTCTGTCTTGGGTCTTATTCTTAACATTCCACAACCAAATGGTTTCTTTATTTACAATTTCTCATTTTTTGAGGTTCAGAGAGTCCCTGGCTATCATCAATAACATTCTTGGTTAGTGCAGAAAAAGTACAAAAATAACCATTGGTTAGTACAGGAAAAAAAAGTCTTCCTACTAAGTAGACTGGAGGAAAGATGGGATGAGAGATTCTATCTGATGTGAAAATTTCCACAAATCTCATGATCCCCACAGGTCAAAACAAAACAAAACAAACAAAAAACAAAACAAAACAAAAGAAAAGTATATACTTACCTCTCTGCTGAATGTCCACAAGAGCCCTTTCATGTTTCCTTGTGCTAAGGGCAGAAAGAAGGATGTGGGATGTGAAAGAAGAGGATTCCGGGACCTGCATGTGATGAGCAAAATTATCCATCCAAACACACAATTTATCCTATTGAATCTTTATGGCCCTGGAGATGAAGATAGGAGGTCTTGAATTTGGCAGCCGTTTCATTACCATAAGGAAACCAGCCTGGGAATGGAGTTCTCTCTCCAGCTGAGATAGTGCAGTGAAAGCATATGTCTGAGGTCTACTATCTTAACTGCTAGATTATTCCTGACTGGTAGCTCAGAGCTACTTCTGGACTGCTGAGGTACATACCCTTTAGATTTTATTGTTGAATCCAATATCACCTGGAGTTTTGCTATGGGTTCAGTTCTATTAGTTTGTCTCCTGGATGTAGGGTGGGTATATGACTGAGTCACTTACCTTATGGAGAGGATGAGAAAATTTATTTAAAATGTCACAAAAAGATGTCATTAAATGTAGATGTAGGACACACTGTTATTTAACCATGATCAGGAAAGGAAAAGCCATGTCCATAAACTATAATATGAGGGAATGTTTGACTTAGATAAAAGATGTAAAAATACTAAGCGAATGCTTTAGAATATTTAAACATATGTCTTACTATTTATTTTAAAATCAAAGGAAGATGAACTTAAAGTCGCTTGGTTATGACGTAGGTGACCTTCAGGTGCATTATTTATAGTATTTGGACTCAATTTTCTGTTTTGAACATGGAAGTTTGATTTGATTCTTTGCCAACAAGAGAGCTGATAGTATAGTACTTCTTAAGAGATAACTGCATGGGAGCATCCGGAAATTTTTTCTTAGCCTTGGGTTTGAAGCACATTTCCAGACAGTAATAATTCTACCATGAGTGCTGTTTGTCCAGCAGGGATAGTAAAATTTTTACCAATATCTCAGATTTAAACATTGTTTCAATAGTTTGTCAAAGGCAGTGGGACTGAACTTCTACCCTAAAGTTGATACAATATAGAGCCATTCTACTTCTATCTTACTCATGTTACAGAAATCCAATTGACATTGGAAATGCAACATTCACATGCACTTAGGTATCTTATTGTTTTCCTTCACCAGTGATGGATGAAAGGCTAAACACTTAAGACTGGTTAGGATCAAGATTATTGTATGCATGTATACAGCTGTCAAAGACTAAATAAAATATACTTCAAAAAAGAAAAGCAACCAGGCATGATGGTACACACCTCTAATCTCAGCTCTCCAGAGACAGAGGCAGGTAGATCTCTGTGAGCTCAAGGCCAAGGCCAGCCTGGTCTTTTTAGTAAGTATCAGAACAGCCAGGGCTACATATAAAAGCCTGTCTCAAAGGAAAACAAATGTGTGTGTGTGTGTGTGTGTGTGTGTGTGTGTGTGTATGTGTGTGTATATATGTGTGTGTGTGTTGTGTGTGTTATGTGTGTGTATGTGTGTGTGTGTGTGTAAGAGAGGATAAATGTAATTATATTAGTATATGCATTTAGTTACCTATAATACTCTATGATAGCCTAATTGTCCTGAAATTTGAAACGTTTTGTGAATGTTCTTTAATTTTGGCACCTAAAGATTATCACTCAAAGGAGCAGATTGCCATTTTCTTGAAATTATCAATGTTAACTCACGGCTTTCTGACCGTGTTAAGATTTACTTTATAGTTAGAGCAACATACTAGAATTCCAGAAATGTCAGAGAAAGTTCATCCCCAAGTACTTACCTTCAGCAATTAGACTTAAGTCCCGATTCTTCATCATCCGAGACTCCGTTTGCTGGTTGAAACATCACGTGTCTACATATTTCATTCAAATTTAATGGCATTAGATTATTAGGTTCTGAAAGTAAATTCTATGGGGTTGCTAGACTTCATAACATGGCTAATAAAAATAAGGTTCTTTAATTTAAAATCTATTCTTGCTTATTCATAGTCTGAACATATTAGAGGTATAAAGAATAAAAAACTAGATGGTTAGAAATGGACTGGGGAAAATAATACCCAGCAATAGCATTATTAAATGATTTTCTTAACCTTATATACAAGGTTGTATGTATGAGTCATATACAAACTATTAATTCTATGCATTCATTCCAGGGTAAATGGAGATACTGGGACCTAGCTTGAACAATACTATATAATACTGGGGCTAGAAAAGGTTGGGCTGGCTGGCTGGACACACTCCCACAAGAAGGTTTCAGGGAGAGGACTAACAACAAAGAGGGTCAGGAGCTGCCATGGACTGGGTTGTTTTGGGGACCCCTTGTTCCACGGGGTGATAAGAGTTCTGGCCTGGTGGGCAAAGAATTTGGGCAAACAAAGGATCCCCGAAACAACCCAGTCTGTGACAAAGAGCCTCAATACAGACCTGGAAAATATCCGAACTCATCCTGGAACCTGTGCTTGAGCTTGACACCTTGCCTTGAGCTCTGTACCTGGTAAGTTGTGTTAAGAACCTGGAGGAAGAGAAATGGTAGTGAATATGTGGAGAGTCATTTTCACCAACTGTATAGTAGAGACACTGGTTTCCCGGATGGCCCTGCATCTGTTCCCTGGGCTCCTACCTAGGTCTCTTGGAGCTTGCTGCTGTAGGACTGTCCTCCATTTCACTAGTAGAACTGGAAAGAGTGTGAACACCTGATAGATCAAGACAGAATGGATGAAGAAAAGGAAGCATCATCACTGTCTATAATCAGTGACTGGAAGGGCTTGTGAATGCATATGAAAAATTCTCTTAAGGATTTTAAAAATAGTACGGGGCTCCTTTGTAGAAAGCTGCGTGTTTTTTTTTTTAATCTTCTCTCATATATTACATCCTGACTACAGTTTCCCCTTCTCTTCACTTCCCTAGTCTCCTCCAACCCTGGCACCTTTGCTTTTCCCCAGACCCAAGACTTCCTCTGCCCACCCTCAGAGAAGAGCAAGTCTTCCAGGGACATAAACTAATACAACATAGCAAGCCACAACAAGACTGGGAACATACCATCACATCAAGGCTGGAAGAGGCAACCCGGTAGGAGGAGTAGGGCCCCCCAAGCAGGCAAAAGCATCAGTGACAACCCCTACTCTCACTGATAAGGATCTCACAAGAACACTTTCTTACTCACTCATACCATATATGTAGAGGACCTGGGGCAGACATATACAGGTTCCCTGATCTCTGTGAGCATCCATGAGTCCCAGTCAGTAAATTCTGAGAGCCTTGGTGTTCTTGTGGTGTCTCTGACCCTTCTGGTTCCTCTGATTCTTTATGCCCCTCCTCTGCAGGACTCCCCGAGCTCCTTCTAATGTTTGGAAAGCCGTATTCTTGTGAGTGAGAAATGTGATTGGCAGCAAAACCTGGTAGTGTCCATGTGACATCATTTAAAATGGGAAGCTATAGGGTTCAGGTGTGACCTGCACAGCTTGGAGACGGACCTAGTGGAGGCAACAGAGAATGACAAAAAGAACAGACACATATAGAGAAAAGCTGGACTTGGGTGGGCTGTGCACTCTGATGGAGATCACCAGTAGTAACCCAGAAACTCAGAGTTTATTCTATACACCTGGATGGAGGAGGTGGGTTAATGGTATACAACTGAATGAAGAGGCAGATTTAGCTCACTAGGGTAGCAAATCTCTGTGGGAAAGTAGTCTCAGGCTGTACATATCCAAGAGAGGGGAACCATGGTCAATATATCCAGGAAGGAGAAGCTGTGGTCAATACTTTCTGGCTACTCTGTCAACATCTACACATGGGGACCAGGAGAAGTCCTTGCCATTCCCATCGATCTGAGACATTGGGGTCCCTGCCATGGCTGTACTCATTTCAACAACACATACTCACCCAGAACTTCATCTGCTTCTTACATTCACTCAGGGTCTCCTTTGCTCCCCACAGGGCTCAGTTTATATGTATTCATGGTTTACTTGACAGCTAAAGCTGTCTGTCCATCCATCTATTCACCCACCCTTCCATCTATCCATCCACTTAGTGATCATCTGTTCATCCATCGATCATCTACTAAAGAAAATATTCTAAAGGTCAAGTACACACACACACACACACACACACACACACACACACACACACAGAGAGAGACACACACAGGGACACACACAAACACAGAGAGATAGACACACAAACATACATACAAACACACACACAGACACACGCAGGCACACACACAGACAGAGAGAGACACACAAACACACATACAAACACACACACAGACATACACACACATAAATACACATACACAGGACAGACATACAAACACATACAGACACAGATAGTCAGACATTAAAACACACAGATAAACATACACAAATACATACACACAAATACATTACAAACACACACACACAGACACAGACAGACAGACATAAAAACACACAGATAAAAAAACACACAAATACACACATATAAACACACATAGACAGGCAGACAGACAAACGAATACACACACACAACACACACACACACACACACACACACACACAATTTTCATGGTAAGTGTACACCAGATCTTCTAAGCTGGTGAAAGTAGAACACAGGCATCTTTTCTTGGAGAGTTATTGGAACAGTCTTTACACAGTTACTCTGGGGAGACTACATTCCCAGCTACCTCCCCTCCCACAGACGGGATAGCAAGCATGTATATGCCTTGGGCAGAATCTGCTCTATTCCTCTGCAGTATAGGTTGGTTTCAGAAACTGCTTCTGGAGGATACAAACTAAGACAATCCAGGCCAATCATTTTGTGTGTATCAAACACTATAAACACAAAACAGAGCAAAGCAAATAGTTATTATTGGATAGTTCTGATCTTATATTTCCTATTTAACCCCAACAGTTCCTAGTTAAATATCATGAAGTACACCTCACTGTTGCTTTAAATCCTTTGTATTTATTTTCTCTCCTAATTTCATAGTCTATTAAATAAAAATAAGATCACATGAAAGACTGCTACCCAGGCACAGTTTTTGTAACATAAGTTTGTCCCCATGGATCTCATGATATTTTGGTGAATAGTGAGTGAACTCCATCCTATTTAGATTCCAGTATAAATTTAGCTGTTTACAGGATGTTTGTCTGATTAATGGACAGGAACGAATGAATAATGGAAATACAGCAGTGTTCATATGATAATGACCCAAAGTATACTTGTGTTGTGACACAGATATTAAAGGTCAGGCTGTTCTAGAAATTCAAAATCCATCTTAGAGAACATTTAATCTCTCATGAGATTGTGGACTTCAGACATAGCTGTCTTAGGTTTTTGTTTTGATGAATGGCTTTGATATAAATTCATATGAACTGCACAGGCCTGCAAGAGTCCATGCCAGGTTCTTGGCATCTATATTATGGTGTCTGTTTTTTTTTTATTGTTCTTATTGGATTCCTGAGTGTGCTAATGAGTAGCTTTCTGATTCTTGTGACTTCTCTTGGGCTCTTTTCTTTCACCTTATTTGTCTTGTCCAACTCTGATGTGAAAGTTTTTGTTTTATTGTATTTTATTTTGCTATATTTTATTATGATGATGATGATTATTTATTATTATTAGTATTATCTGTTCTTTTCTAACAAGATGCAGAAAGAGAGTCAGTCTTGTAGGGAGGAACTGGGAGGAGAGTAGAGGGAATGTAAACTGTAATCAGGTTATAGGATGTGAGAAAAGATCCTGTTTTTCATAAAAAGAAAAAAAAATAACTTCTTGTGGACAAATTTGTTCATTGTTGATTAATGTGACTCCAGATGAAGACCCATTTGTTTTTCTTTTGTGTGGGAAACACAAAGAAACAAGCAGTTTGTACAAGAGTATTTGACATGCAAGGCTGTGTCAATAGATAGTATTGAACAAATTGAAGAAGGTTATGGACCCTGGATGATGGCAGCTTGTGATCAAACTGTGGTTGCACAAACAACCAATTGTTTGCTCTTAATCAAGTTGCCCAACTTCTATACTGAACTCCATTCCCTATAACCATAAAATGAGGCTGAAACTGTGTCAGTCTCCTGAGATTGTTCTGGAAGGAAAATGCAAAGAAACGTGTGAAGTTCCTGGTCCTCATCTGGCAGATACATAGTAGGCCCTCAAGTCACATTAGCTGGTGCTATTGTTTTGAGAGGACTTTATTTGATTGTTCCCTTTTTCCATTGAATTGGAGGAAAATCAATTCCATTAAATGTTTAGAAATGTAACATTTTGTGCCTGTAGAGTGAGTCTGCTTCATCTTTAATTCTTCGAAATCTTGTGATAATGTTGAGTCAGGACACCGTTCTCTCACAGAAGGATTTCTTCCATGCCAGAGCTACATTTAAAACCAAGACCCTCCATTTGGTGGCTCCTATGGCTTGTTCTCTAACGTTTCTGTGTCATAGGTGGCAAGCATCTTACAAAGTTTACAAGGATTTGTTAGTCTAGATTTATTTTTTACTGAAATATCTTAGCAGTTGCTAAATGATTTCTCCCCTCTCCTTCTCTGTCTTTCTTTCTTCCTTCCTCCTCCCCTCCCTCCTTCTTTTACCCCAGTTTATACAAAAAAAGGCATAAGAGTTTGGAGAAACATTTCAAGAAGGGGAAATATATACACAATGTCTTCTATAGATGAATATTACTATTCCAGGGCTGCTCAGCTAAATAGGAAGCCATTAGTGATGGGTATCAATGACTCTCAAAGTCAAACAGACTGCTAGGTTAAAGAGAATAATGAAATAAGATTTTCACTCCTCCTATTGAAGAAGGAGATGAAATTACAGAAGATGACTTAAAGAGAGACACAGAATCTTCTTTATCTTGAAGAGAAATATCAGATATGAAATATGCACTGCTTTGGCTTTGAAGGAAATATAAATTAAAAGAGAGAAATGGACTTCTTACACAGTATGTACCCTATTAACCTGGAGTATGAGGAAATTAACTTATTATAGAAAATGAACCAGAACCTATGGTTTCGAATCAGTGGGGACTGACCTAAAGGATAGGTTTTCTCAAAACTTTCAGAGACAGTCATCAGTCACCATGTGAAAAGAATTACAGTTGTGGGAAAGGGTTGATATCCTTTCTAACAAAAGGATAATGGTGAGTTTATATATTTTTTCATGAACTTTGCCTTTGTTCTTAATAAGAACTTAATACAAAATTTTAACACAGTACTTTGTTAATTATTTGATATTTCCCTACATGCCGTGCTATATATTTTGGTTCTACTGTTTCTTCTAACTCCTCCCAGAGTCATCTTTCATGCCTACCATGTCCTCTGTCTTTTTAAAAAACACAACCCACTGAGTCCATTTTGTTCTAGGCCATCCACTGGAGCATGGTAGACCTATGCTTAAGGGGAGAAAGACTGGTATTAAATATTGTGGCTCTGATTTCTAAAAGTTGCTAAACTAGCACAGCAAATATTACATTAGCTATTGTTTGCAGAGCATAAAGGATTATAACTAAACCCCATAGCTTGGACATTAACATCTTCTCAAAATTCAGTGGTTATTTGGGATTACTGAATGAGAGATACAGACAAGGGTGAGTAGCAAATGTGGTTTGCTTCAAGTTCTTTGTGGCATCTGGGGCTTGTCTACATTCAGAAGCCAGGAGAGAAAATCTTATAATTTGGTTTCAGATGCTGTGATAAAAAGTCCAGCCAAAAGCAACTTAGAGGAGAAAAGGGGCTGTTTGGTTTCTACTTCCAGGTCATAATCCACCACTGAGGGAATCCAGAATAGGAACATAAGGAGGAACTCAGAGCAGAAATCATGGAGGACTGCTGCTCACTGGCTTCGTCTTCCTGGCATGCTCATTGGCTTGTTCATTGGCTTGCTCATTGGCCTGTTCATTGGCTTGCTCATTGGCCTGTTCATTGGCTTGCTCATTGGCTTGTTCATTGGCTTGCTCATTGGCCTGTTCATTGGCTTGCTCATTGGCTTGTTCATTGGCTTGCTCATTGGCTTGTTCATTGGCTTGCTCATTGGCCTGTTCATTGGCTTGCTCATTGGCCTGTTCATTGGCTTGTTCATTGGCCTGTTCATTGGCCTGTTCATTGGCTTGTTCATTGGCCTGTTCATTGGCCTGTTCATTGGCTTGTTCATTGGCCTGTTCATTGGCCTGTTCATTGGCTTGTTCATTGGCTTGTTCATTGGCTTGTTCATTGGCTTGTTCATTGGCTTGTTCATTGGCCTGTTCATTGGCTTGTTCATTGGCTTGCTCATTGGCCTGTTCATTGGCTTGCTCATTGGCTTGTTCATTGGCTTGTTCATTGGCCTGTTCATTGGCTTGTTCATTGGCTTGTTCATTGGCCTGTTCATTGGCTTGTTCATTGGCTTGTTCATTGGCCTGTTCATTGGCCAGTTCATTGGCTTGCTCATTGGCTTGCTCATTGGATTGCTCTCCAGCTCACACTCAGCTAGGTTTTTGCGACTTTTTTGTTTGTTTGTTTTTTACATATCTCAGGTCTTCCTGTCTAGGAAGATGCTGCCTATCATGAACTGATCCCTCCCACATCCACCATTAATCAAGACAGTATCCCACAGACACACCCGCATGCCAATCTCATCCAGGCAGCTCCTCAGTGAAGGTTCCTTCTTCCCGGGTGACTTTAGGTTGTGTCAAATTGACTGCTGAATCTTACAAGGACAGAGTGTCTGGGATATTGATGGCTCTCCCTAAAGTAAAATGCAGCTCATTTTAAAGATTCATGGTTAATTGCTCATGCATGACAGGCACATAAACTTCTGAAGTTTAATTATGCTAGACCAGCTCAATTTTCATCTCTGGGAATGGCTTCTTTGGTGGTTCTGGGGCCAGTAATAGTTGAGAGCTGCTGAATGACTTGAGAGTTGCCTTTGTCTATGCCCGCAGAGTGGTCAGAGTAAATCAATTGAAAGTTTCCTTGTGGAGACTGCCCCACCTGGGGATCCATCCCATATACAGTCACCAAACCCAGACACTATTGTGGATGCCCACAAGTACTTGCTGGCAGAAGCCTGATCTAGCCGTCTCCTGAGAGGCTCTACCAGTGCCTGACAAACACAGAGGTAGCTGCTCTCAGCCAACCATTGCACTGAGCGCAGGGTCTTCAGTGGAGGAGCTAGAGAAAGGACTGAAGGAACTGAAGGGGTTTGTAGTCCCATAGAAGGAACAACAATATGAACCAATCAGTACCCCCAGAGCTCCCAGGGACTGAACCACCAACCAAAGAGTACACATGGAGGGACTCATGGCTCCATCTGCATATTTAGCAGAGAATAGCCTTGTCAGTCATCAATGGAAAGAGAGGCACTTGGTCCTCTGAAGGCTCTATGCCCGAGTGTAGGGGAATGCCAGGGCTAGGAAGTGGGAGAGAGTGGGTTGGGAGCGGGGGGTGGGGGGGGTAGAGGGGATAGGGGGTTTTTGGAGGGGAAATCAGGAAAGGGGATAACATCTTAAATGTAAATAAAGAAAATATCTAGTAAAAAATAACTAAATTTAAAAAAAAATCTATTTTGGCTGTTAACATGTGAATATGGAGCCACTGTAGTCAGATGCAGTGGTCTAGTTTTCCTATTTGGCAAGTGCAGTACTGTCAAGACGGACAGCAGCTCTTCTTGTCCAGCACTCTTGGTATGCGTTCTGACCTTCATATGGTGTATATTTGTAAACTGAGTGGTCTGGAGTTCATGTCATGCATATTTTGTAGGGTGGCAGGTGTCATTCTGACCCCACTGCTGCTCTTGACTTGGCTTATTTCAGTTAAATGAAAAGTAGCATGCTCATGGTAAAATCAACTAGAGATGGTGGGACATACTCAGTTCTTCATTGTCCTTGTCATTGTGATCACAGCTCTAGTGGGTCATAGCATACAAACACGGATTTTGACAACAGACAGGCTTGGGTGTGAATTCTGGCTCTGCCCCCTATGTAAGTGACTTTGCTCTTAGCATCCCAAGTTTTTTATTTATGCAGTGGTATATACCAACGATACCTGCCTCATAGGTTTGTAGAAATGAGCTAGTCTATGTACCATGAGACATGATACTTTTGACCTCCCCATGTGGGTGTAAGCCAACTGTCTACTTGGTCTGTTTTTTTAAAAACCTCTCACTCTAAGCAAATTTGTAGTCAAAGCTCTGACAAAGACTATCAGCTGCCTGGAAGGCACCACTTTCATGCTGACTACATGGTGCAGATAAGATACATAGTAAGGGATCGGGACAACATTGGTTGAATGTTTTATGGCCAAGATTAGAGATCATGGGTCACACAAAACATGTTAGTGCTCCATTATCTATTTTACACACAAGTTAATACCAAGCAAATGATCAGGATGGGGTTCCAGGGTAAGATCCAGGTAGGTTGGCAGGGATCAGTTTAGTGATTGCCTCCAGTGGCCTCTGCTGTGCATAGTGATTGTGGATGCAGGGAGTGGGTGGGTATCTGTTGCCTGATCCAAGCTTTGCAGATATCGGCATTGTAAGCCTGCAGTGAGTTTTGGACAAGCAGGGTGGCAGCAGGAGGTTGCAAAACAGGTTTAAACATTTGAGTTTTAGGGTCTTACCATTGTCCTAGAAATGACTCAATTAGGGCACACTGCTGAATTTTAGTAGCTAGGGCAGCAGACGAGGAATAGATAAAATGGGATACTGGGTGCTTTATCTGTGCTACAGAGCTAATGAAGCCTAGCTCACCTTGGAGGAATAGTGTATACAGCTTCCCTAATTAGTGTCAGTAATGAGCTTCCAAGCTACCAGTGAGTGCTGCGTTGATGCCAATTATTTCTTAGGAATAACCTGACTCAGGTGCATCGACTCACAGCCTTTATTGAAGAGACAATCTGATGCCCTCCCAATTTAGTTTCTAAACTTTCCACCCCCAACCCCATAGATCAAAGGAAAACTAAGATCTTTAGCAATATCGGCAGTTCAAGGTTTTGTCATTTCACATAATATGTGAAGGAAGGGGCAGGATCATTTTGTCTGGAAGTCCAGTGCCTGCACTTAGCTCCAGAACTCCCGCTCTCCTGGAGCTTTGACTCTGCTCTCTGTGAAAGAAGAGCGGAGGTCAAGACCCCTCATGTCATTTGGCTTTAAGATTCATGAACAGAGTGGCTTGTTTTTTCTCTTTAAAAATTTTTTTTCCACTGGTGTGATATGAATGTGTTCCTGTGTGTATGCATATGTGTGTGCAGCTGTGTGTATAGGCGTGAGCCTCTTATGCATGCATATAAAGGCCAGAGAAAGATGTTGGGTATCTTTCTCAATCATTTTCTCACTTTCTATCTTTTTGGGAGTGGGTGTATGATGTGTGTGTGTGTGGAGGGGGGACACACATGCACCCTGGTTTATTGCCTTGTTTGGAGACAGTCTCTTTAGTTTATTGTTCCCTGCTGTATAGACCAATCTCCCTGGCCTATGAATTTCTGCCAACTTCACGTTCTAGCTCCCCATAGGAGTGCACTGGGATTTCAGGTGCACACAGCACTGTACCAAGCTTTCACATAGGTTCTAGGCATCTAAACTCAGGTGTTCAGGCTTGTGTGGCAAGCACCTTGTCCCTTGAGCCATCTGCACAATATTTAACCTTATTTTGAGACAGAGTCACTTATGAACCTAGGATTTACTGATTTAGGAAGACTAGATGGCCAGCAAAACTCCAGGGAGCCTCCATCTCTACCTCTCTAGCATTTGGATTACAGGCATGTGTTGATGCACCCAGACCTTTCTTTATATGATTGTAGGGGATCTGAACTCAGTACTCGGCTCCTCATGCCTGTGTGGCAATCACTTTACTAATTCATCTCCCAGCCTTCCCTCTAGGCTCCGAGAAAGCAAATGGCAATCATAAAGTTTTCAGAAATCCTGCCATGTAACTGCTCCATATTCAATGTATGAATATATTTATGAGCTTGTTAGACCTGGTAATTACCACCTCCTGACTTTCATTTTTCAAGTAGTTCCATTATTCATTATTTGTTTTGGCAAATGATATCTTATTAGGGTACATCTTAGAGTCCAAATGAACAACAGCAAGAAAAAAAAAGGTGCTTTTAATTCATTGAGGGGATTTGGAAAGAAAAACAAGAGCGTAAAAGTGTAGTTACTTGAAGATAAGGACTAGCCCACATTAATTAGCAGAGGACTCCTTCAGACCCCCGTACCATCACTACTTTGTGTGAGTCTTGGTTCTGTGCATAATTTCTAGTGTGTTTGATGGAGGAAATCTTTGATGATTATTGCTTGTCTAAGCACCAGTACATTTTCTGCCAGGCTGAGTAGAAAAGAGTATGTGTTTTAATTTATTTTATACCTAATTCCTTCAGGGAAGGCAGGCTACTAAAAGTTACAGGGTGGTAAATATTTTCCACTTGTTTTCAAGGCTGCGGTAAGTGAGTAGTTTTTCACTTGTCTGATGTGTCCCTTGCTCAGAAATTCTTTGAGCCATTTCAGGCAAGGCTGAGGTCCCTGATGAAAAATGTTATTGCTTATCTCCTGAAGCTTGTCATTAATGAGAAAACAGGCTGGATTTTAGTCATGCAAAATAGAATTTTCAACTTCTCTGGAACTTTATGAAGAAATGTGGTTAAATCCTTAAATTCATTTAAAACTCATTCCCACCCACTTCTAAGGCAGATTTGAGGTGACTAAGAGCCCAAGAAATTGAAGCTGCAATTGAAATGCATCATTATGTGCTGTGCTAGAGGGGATTTGGTTAGTCGTAGCTTAATGGGCTCATTATTTGGTAAGGATTTATAAGTTTTTTATTGCTGTTTTATTTTTACATAATTTTCATCAGTATTGATGATTTGGAAAACAAGTGCAAATGCTTCTAAACTTACAATTTTGGGTAAGAGGGTCTGAAAGTATTTACATTGAATATTTGAATAGTGAGGTATTGGCTGGGCAGTCATGGTAGATGTTTTCGTTGCATTATGTTGCTGCCATAAGGGACTTTGACCAAAAGCAACCTAGGGAAGGAAAGAGTTGTATTGTTCATATTTCTAGGTCCCTGTGCATCAGTAAGGGAAGTCAGAGCACAGACTTGATGTAGAAGCCATGCTTGCTGGTTCGCTCACTTACATTCCTGCTTAGCTAGACTTCACATAAAGCTCAGGACCATGCTTGCTGGTTCGCTCACTTACACTCCTGCTTAGCTAGACTTCATATAAAGCTCAGGACCGTTTGCGCAGAGGCTGGTTTTTCCTACAGAGGGATGGGTCTTTCTACCTCAGTTAATAATGAAGACAGTCCCTTGTGGTCATGTCCATAGTCCAACCTGCCGAAAGCAGTGACTGAATTGAAATTCTTTCCCGATGTTTCTAGGCTGTGTCAAGTCGACAGCTAAAGCTAGGCAGGGTACTAGGTGGCTTTACAAATTTGTTCCTTAGAACAAAAGAGTTTAAAATTCCATTGTTACTACTATGATTCATCTTGTCTTATTCAAAATTTAAAGCTGGTTACTTCTGGGAAGGTTGATGCTTTTCTGCAAACGGCAGAAATGGAGCTGGCAACGATTTCAGGGGCTTTTATTTCTACATTGCTGTTAGTGTTTAGCATGCTGTAGATTGACTGGAGAATTGTAATTAATCAATTCAAAGGTACACATTCAAAATATAAACCAACATCTTTGAGATTAACACACATATTAAGATTGCTATCAATCAAGAGATATAGCTTTCATTTGTTTTTAAAATTTTACTGTTCTTTTTGACAATTGTATATGTATTATGATCATATTTACTCGCATTGCTCCCTCTTCTCCCTCTTCCTCTCCTGCTGATTACAGTACTCTTCCTGAGTAGACTCCTATCTACTATCCTCATGGTGTGTGTGCGTGTGTGTGTGTGTGTGCGCGTGCGTGCGCGTGCATATGTGTGTGTGCACACATGTGTGTATATGTGTGCGTGTGCGTGTGTGTGTGTGCGTGTGCGTGTATATGTGTGTGCGTGCATGTGTGTGCGTGTGTGTGTGTATGTGTGTGTATGTGCGCGTGTGTGTGTATGTGTGTGTATGTGTGCGTGTGTGTGCGTGTGCGTGTATGTGTGTGTGTATGTGTGTGTGCATGCGTGTGCGCACGTGTGCGTGTGTGTGTGCGCGTGCGCGTGTGTATGTGTGCGTGCGTGTGTGTGTATGTGTGTGTGTATGTGTGCATGTGTGTGCGTGCGCGTGTGTGTGTATGTGTGTGTGTGCGTGCACACATGGGTGTATGTGTGTGCGTGTGCGTGTGTGTATGTGTGTGTGTGTGTATGTGTGCGTGTGTGTGTACGTGTGCGTGTGTGTGTGTGTGTGTGTGTGCTGAAGACAGAGTCTGCAGCACTACTCTCTCCCCCAGCCTTACAGTCTTTCCTGCCCCACATTGTGATGTTCCTTGAGCCTTGAAGGCAGGTGACATTGTTGTCCCTTTTAGTGCTGTGCACTCAATAGTCAGTATTCCCAGTACTCTAACCAGTTGTGAGTCTTCATTAACAGCCACCATCTACAAGAAGAAGCTTCTCCAACCCAGGTTGAGAGCAGCAGCTGTTTATGAGCATAAACCTAAGTATTTGGCTATGCATCCATTTGGCAGAACATCAGTAGTACAGTCTCCTCTAGGGGCTGTGATTACATAGGAGAAAACTTGGTTAGGACTGCACATAGAGGGGTCTGATTGTTCAAGCAGCATGTGTATGGTAGAGGATTGCAAAATCGA
>NW_022196896.1:104760234-104804080 GCF_008632895.1 Mastomys coucha
AAAAAAAAAAAAAAAAAAAAAAAAAGAATTCTTAGTGGAATAAAAGCTCTCAAAGCTCAGGTTGGCTACATTCTCTCAGTGCTACCATCAAGAAACCACTTACAGATCGTTGGAGACAGGTCTTGAATCTGGTTGTTTGAGAACTTTCAATTGTCAACTTGGTAAGATGCGGGAAGTACTAATAATCAGAGCTTACAGAATGGGTGTTGGAACTGGCAGAAAGTCCAGAGACAGCCATGGAGCACTCATCCATTATTCCATTGCCAACACTCTAAGCTGAACAGTTACTTAGAATAATTTCCTGGAATAAGAAAAAGTCTTCAGAATATCTTAACAAACTTATTACACTTATATTTCATATGATATATATATATAGTCATACAATATAATTCATATGGTTACTTACCAGATAGTTTTCTTTCATAAATGCATATGAAATGAAAATTTAGGGTATCATACTATAGACAAAATATGGAACTTATATTGTTTCCGTTTCTATAACTAACATGGTTGAGCTCACCAATGGCAACAACTTAGCCCTGTAATTCCAACAAGGCCAAAATAGTTAAGAGAGAGTGAAGACATCCTGGGTGGTTGTTGCAGGAAGCCTGGTGGTGCTCTATCAAAGAAGTCTGTGATTCAGGAGCTGCCTCCTTGATGATGGGAAAAAGTGAGACTGGGAGCTACACATGTGTTTCCAATTTGGAGTTGAGGAAGCCCATGTGCCTACAACGTATTCTATTCTTAAGGATCATGGGAATCTGTTTTCTAGCTTCACTCTCTCAACCTCATGTTCAATGTGTATACAACAGTATATTTTTATAAACATACTTTATGCTACCTCCTGCCCCCCTTTTCCCCAATGAATCTGCAGATATTTTTTGTTGCTTCCTCTTCAGGGAATTTTGGGTAAAGCATAATAAAGATGGGTCTTAGTTTTAAAGCTTATAATAATGAAATACGCATCCTTTCAAAGGTTGATGTGATGGACAGATAAAGATTATCCTGTTTCTCTAGGGAACAAATACCCTGTAAATCTAGGAAGGGCAGCAGCAAGCTACATCAAGCTCTAAGGTGGAACAGGATATAGCTAGCCTATAAAGCCAAGACCTCAGCATTTGGACTTCAGAGAGATTTGAACAGGTGACAGGATTTATGTGAGCATGCCACAAGTACTTATCTTAAGATAAAATGTTCAATACAAAATATTTCATGGGCTGGAGAAATGGCTCAGTGGTTGAGACTGCCTGTTTGTTCAAGCATGAGAACTGCAGTTTGGATTCTAGAACCTACACAAGCTGGATGCATCTGGAAAAGGCCTATTTCAGCTCTGAGAGATCAGACATCCTCTTCTTGCCACTGTGTGCACACCACCACACATGCTCATAGACACAGATGCAGGCATGTGCGTGTACGCATGCATGAATACATAGGCAATGGAAGGAAATCTTTTAAAAATATTTCAAATTCTTCATAACCAACACTATCTTTGAAAAATTCTGTTTTCCAATCAGTGCCAATCTGTTTCTAGTTTTGGACAGTGGCCTACTTTTCTCCCCTAGTTATTTCCATACTCTATTTTAAGGTGATCAAATGGATGGGGCAGTCCCTGCGAATTGTCAGGTAAGTCTATGGCCATTGTTTTCAAATCTTATATTCAGGAGAAAGGGCTCTAAAATCCACATGTGGCTAAAAGGGCCAGTGATAGATGAGGAGCTGCAAGATATGTAGCAATCCCAGTTCCACAATGAGAAAGACCAAAGAAGGTGAAACTCTCTTCTCTCTGCACTCAATCTTTCAAAAAAAAAAAGTTTAAGCATCAATGATACAGCAGGTGCACTCCTGGACAGCTGGGGCATATGTTAACCCTTTGCTCATGGAAGAAAAAGTCAAATAACTATAGTTAATTATACATAAATCATATAGTGTATCAGTAGGTGATGAGTTGAAAGGTTAAAAAATAGTAGAAAATGGGCACTCTTAGTGTGACCTGATGGGAGAGTGGCTAAGAGGGAGAGATAATTAGGAAGTGAAAATGTTGGCACAAACTTGAGGAAAGTTAGGCAAAGTCAATGGGAGAATGTTTATCTTCAGGCAGACACAAGGGCAAGAACAGTTTCAATGCTGGAGCACGATTCAAGTGTTGGACAGACTGAGTGATAAGAACGTGTCTGATGGAGGGGGAGATGGAGGGGTGGCTGGACAAATGACAGGTCCAAAGGGAAGGGCTATCGTCTGAGACCCAGCACTCTGGCTTCGAGGCCTCTCCTGACAGGGGCTCTGGGCAGCAGCTTCCCTCTGACTTCAGACAGTTCCGAGTCACCTCAGTTTTTACACAAGAGGCTTCTGAGTTCTGCACCATCTTTCTCTACGTCACCGCGAAGCTCTTCCTTTGGAAAAATCCAGGTTTCAGTTTTAAGACGCCTCTTGAAAGAGGCCTTTTCTTAACACCGGTCTCCATTCCCACAAGTTGCATTTTTATCTTGGGAAGTGACACCTGACTACTACAAGAAAGCCTGTGTGTTATACCTATCCAACCAAACAACAAAAAATACAGTAAAACAAAACAAAAATCTCTGTGGTTTCTGTATAAAGAAATCTGCCCGTCTCTGAAGGAGTGTACTTTATGTCACTCCTACTAAGTAAAACACTGGCCAGGGACTAGGCCTTGAATAGGGTTTCTGGAGAAACAGGCCTAAGTAAATAGAGACAACTATCTCAATGAAAAGCATACAACATCTCCACTGTTTACTGGCTCTGAGAGTCTCATTATAAAGTCTAGACTATCCTCGAATTTGTAATCCTAATCTAGCCTCCCATGAGCTGGGCTTACAGGTCTCTGCCATAATATTTGCACCACTCCTTGTGTCTTGTAGTACTTGCTTGTGCTTGTAGTTAATATTTCTTCATTCATTTCTTTGATACCAGAATTCCCTGTTCCATTAACCATTGGCCCAGTTGTGGGTTTGAGAATGAATATGTGGCCAAGTAATAAGAACTGGACCAGTTGTGAGAACTTCTCTGCTAAAGCCACTATGGAGAGGTACTAACTATGTACTGGGGTATATGTGACAATGGTGCTTTCCAGATGGAAAAAGGAGAGGCTGAGACCTCGTGACGTGGTAAGGGACGTGGTAACACGATAGGGGTCATGTCATGTCATGACTGGCATCCTGATGACATGGTGAGGGATCCTGGCAATATGGTAGAGGACCTGGCAAAGGGGTTCTTACACCTGCTGTAACTGAACCTGTAGTGCTCTTGTTCAATGTAGCTATCAGTACACTGGTGTGACCTAAGTTGCTCTCACAATCAAAGGAATCTTAAGGACACAGGCATCAGCTGGTTTCAACCCTCTTTACCAACAAATAACAATGATTCCCATCCAAGTTGAGGTACTACAAGTCCCTAAATGTAGCAAGACTTCTGGCTGACAAAACTGGTGGGCTGGTTTGTCACCTTGACACAAAATTAAATCACTTGGGAAGAGGGAACCCCTATAGATAAATTGCCCTTTATCAAATTTAACCATGGGCTCATTCGTGGGCATTTTCTTAAATGTTAATTGATGTAGGAGAACCTAGTCTACTGTGGTCGGTGTCATTCCTAGGCACATAGGACTGGGCTGCATAAGTAAAGTAGTTGAGAAAGTCATGGAAGCAAGCCAGTGAGCAATGTTCCCCTGTGGTCTCTTCTCTGTTTCAGCCCTTGCCTCCGGGTTTCTGTCTTGAGTTCTTGTCTGAGCTTCCCTTGATGTTAAGACTTTAAAATATAAGATGACCACCTCTCCAACACACACTCAAGTTGCTTTTGGTTTTGGTGTTCAACAGAAAACAAATTAATATACCTGTTATGGTGATAACTTTGCTCTCATGGGGTTTGCGCTGTGGTGTGCCCATTGCTGCTTTGGAATTCTATATACAAGAGTTTCTTCTCTAGTAAAGAGAAGATTTGACTTCCTTCTCTTACAACTTATGTATCCTTAATTACTGCTTAATCATTATAAAGATTCCCTAAAGGACCTTAGAAAATTAAATTAGGCCTATCAGCATGCAAAATTTCAAGCTCATTTAGGAGGGCCCTAGAAATGCAATTTTCTTCTTCCTTCCCCCAAATGAAAGTTTTCTAGCTATGAGGTAAATTTGTTCCATACTTTAAAGCCATTTATGTTATTAGTTTTAAGACAAAGCCAAGAGGAAAAATTGATTTGCCCTTTGCTTGTTTCTTACTTTGGGGTCTGTTTCCCAACATCTTGTGCCATCAACGCCATGACCCAAAGTGCACAGAAGGAGCCTAGTCTCTAGTGTTTGCCCTGCTGACAAATCCACACTGTCAAAAAGTAACTACAGAGCAGCCCATTTCTGGGTATATATTGGAAATAATTGAAAATGGGACCTTGAAGAGGTATTTGGGCATCCATAGTTATTATGACATCATTCAAAGTAGACACAAAGTGGGAGAAAGTTAAGTCTCTGTCAGTGGATAAAAAAGATGAAAAAATAGCATTTATGCTCAATGGAATATTAGTCAGCCTGAGAAGGAAGGGAAACGTACCATACAGCTACAAGTGGTGGAACCAGGATCCTGAATCTGGTTAATTTGATTCCATACACATAGGTAATAATTTCCCTGCACATGGATGCACCTAAGTACCATAGATCACTCATCCCATGCAGTCATGGCCATCATCAGGCTTATGAGGACTCTGATTTAAGTCCAGTTTGCGAACGTAGAGAGTTGATACCTATCTTCAGCCCACGATGTGCAAAGCAGATGTGGTTGACAGCTTTGGACTGCTGAGCGGCCTAATCCTTGATACCACATTGATTAAGCATCATATTTTCCTATCTGATTTCTCTGCTTTTCATGAGGCTATTATTTAGTGTGCAGCAATAAGGGAGAGTAAACACAGCTCTGACTTTTGGGAAGTAAATATCAGCTAGAATAAGCATTTGGACTCCCTCGAGGCTTTTAAATCTACTGAAATGTCAGGTGCAATGAGATTCTGGGCAAAGAACAGCACAGCAGATCTGTGGATATTATAAAAGTCCCCCAACACTGAGGGGCTCAAGTGTACCAACCAAGCCTCACCTTGGCTGCAGCCGCCGAAGCCTCACCTTGGCTGCAGCCGCCGGGGATCATCTGATGGCTCTAAATTTATCTCCATTGGTGGTCATGAGTAGGCATTTAACCTAGCTGTCAGTTCAGGCAATTATCTAAACTGCAAGCACATATCTCTGCCCCAGGGTCTCTTTACCACATCAGGAGCATCATGTGGAGAGGACCGGCTGGCTCACACCCCATTGGAAGGGGGAGAGGACGGTGAGGAGAAACTTGTAATTAATAGATTTGGTTTTCCTGGGTGATCCTGTTAAAGGAAGAATTTTATATAAGAGTTTCTGGGAGAAAAAAAAACATTTTGGTTTATTTTTCTATTTAATATAAATATACATTCCCCAAACAAAGGCACAGTATGATCTGTGATCTGGGGTACCCAGTGGCACAAGAGAGAGGAAGCCTGACATGTATCCATCCCTACCATCTTTGATTTTAGACCAGAACCATCTACACTAGGTTCCTTATATTTCCCTGCCCGAATCTTAAGGCTTCCCATGTGAATATTCCACATACTAGCTGGATACTAATAGAAGATGGCTTTTTCCCGTGTGTAAATATTTCAGATGGGTCAAAATTTATGGCTGGGTTTTTATAGGCCATTGACATGAAATGGTTACATTTCTTAAAATATTTTTCCCCCATCACTTATATATCTCTAGCCTGGGGAGAAGGAACTTTCAATGCTAATATCAAATGTCATGCAGCTGAGGTATCATAATAACAGTAGCCTACGGTCTCATTCTTGGCACCGAGTTGAGTAGAACCACCAGGATAGCTGTAATTCAACATCCTTATTTAAAAAGCATTTCTGTTTTCTCTGTGCTGAAAACATTGTCAGCATTTACTCCATGGGAATGTTGATTAAGACTCTAAAATAAGTTTCTGTTGAGTATTTTTTTTTCTTAGCTGCTTTTGTACTTTACAAACCTATGGAAAGACAGAGATACCTTCAAGGTAGACTTTTCAAGATCTTCAGCTTACTATTTCTCAAAAGTTAGCTATTTCTCAGAAGTTAATTGGAGCTTAAAAGGCCATGCTGAGAACTCATAAATCTTTGAGAAAGTCTATTAATTAAGGGGAGTTTAGATAATTTATAGTAGTTTTGAGAAATACCCAGGCACAGAAAAAAAAAGTGCTCTGAAATTCACATTCTCCTTATTTTGACCTCTGGAAACTTCTGATTTATTATCTTGAGCTTGGGTGGTTGATGTATTCTGCAGATGCCAATTCAGGCATTGAGGGGCTTTGCACAGTGCTTTTATGACTGTGTGAGTGTGTGGGAATAAGACAGCGAACTGGTGGGAGTGAAGTCAGGGCTATCAGTCCCTTAGTGCCAAGAAGCACGGCAGTCACTGATTCACAGTCTACTAAGTCACAGACTTGCAGTGACGGCTGCTGTGCCTTGTTTTCTGAGGTCTGCTACAATGATTTCTATCCAACTCTTAGCTTTAGCTGGGACACCACTTGGTGTTATTCTTTCTTCAATGAACTGTAGTCTGGAGACAAGGACTCTGATAGCAGCTACACATCCTTTTCCTCCTGTGCTCTTCGTTTTCTCATGTCCTTTCTTTGAAACCTACATAAAAAGCAGAGAGAGTTGTCTCCAGAAGGCAAAGAGCCCAGCGTAATCTGAGGGGAAATGGAAGATGTAGGAATCATCATCATCATTATTTTTGAATCCCCAAGAACCTTTTTGAGATCACAATTTGAAGATACAGATTTTGGTCCTGAGGATATATGAAATTGTGATACTGATCTGTCCTAAGGAAAAAACAGGAAAAATAGGTAGATAATTTGCCTTTGCAATCTCCTGGCTACCTGTGTAGTCAGACTTTGAAGCAAGGTGCTTCGTGCTGTTATTTTCCATTAGGAGGTGTGTTTATCTCTTCTCTATTGCTGTAACAAAATACTAGAGGCTAGGACCTTCATAATGAAAGAGAACTTCCTTTAGCTCACAGCTGGAGGATCAAGGGCACGGCATTAGCATTAGCTAGGCCCTGTAGCTAGCTATGATCTCAGTCCAATGACATCATAACAGTAGGAGCACACACACGAGGGAGGGATCATATGGCAAAACAGAGACCCAGAGTGAAGAAAGGAGCCAGGAGCCAGAAATAACCTCACCTGTCCCTTAAAAGCTCCTCTCTGTTTTATACACTGAGGACCAAGCTCATAGCACACGAATTCTTGGGAATGCATCCAAACCATGAAAGGAGACAATCTGGGCACGGATACATAGGTATGGTGTTTGATAATAACAGGTATGATGGCTGAATGTCCCAGAGGGACATCTTTGATGTAAAATAATGAATCCCCTTCCTCCAGTGCAATTTATAAAACCACTTTAAGCACTGCATTACTGGGTAGTCAAGCCCCTGTGTCTACAGCTAGCACTATTTCAAGCACATTTCCCAGGTTTGTTTGAGGGCATTTGTATATGAAGTCAAGGGTTCACTATGGCTCTTTTATTTGTAAACACACATTTTAATCTTTGTTACTCTGCTGAGAAAATCAGGTTTTCCTGTTGGCTTATGAAGAATAAATACTGGAATCATGCATGTCATCTGTTTATGAGTCTACTGTCATCTAATGATGTTGCAAACTCATTTCCTGAACACAGGGAATCCATCACTGGTTTTATGGACAGTTCTTCAAAATGAGGTTCACATTTCTAGAACCTTAGACTGTGTATATCTGAACTGTTAAGTATATGAGTGGTCAGTCTTAATGGATAGTGGTTTATTATCACAGGGTCCTTAGTACTGTATAGAGAAACACTTTATTCTGTAAAGGCTGCTCATTGAGGGTGAAAATTATGAGTCGTTTTGTAAGTTAAGCTCTAGTTCATGAGCTTGGGATATGTGAGATTAAAACTCAGAATCCATGGGACTGGACAAGCAAATCAAGAGAGATCCTGCTAGGAGAAGATCCTAATGTCTTTCATGTACATCGCACTATCAGCTGGAAGGAAAATCCCAATAGTCTCATAAGCAGAATAGAAGTATTGAACAGAAACATTATATCTAATGTTATTGGAGTGTGGTGGCTTGCAGTCTAGACCTAATATGTTCCACAAAGTAGTGGCCTAGTATCCTTTTAATTAATCATGCTTATTGATAGGATGTATACCTCATTTACTTTTATGGTCTAAGATAGATGCTACAACTATAGTCCTCATGTCTGTGTTCCTGAATTCCCTATAAGGAAGTGTCTAGCCTGTTTCATGTACTATTTTCTCTTAATATACAAAATTTAGTTTGTTTAGAGGTCACAGAAGAGGGTGACAAATGGAGTGCTTTGACTGGGTTAAAATAAGAGGTCAAAGTGTTCAGCTAATGCTTGGTGCTTTCATCACAAGAATGGGGAAGATGTTAAGGCATCTACTAGTATATAGGCTTGAAGGGAGAAATCATACATGTCCCATGAATAGATTTAGGAAAGGAGGCCTCCTGGATCTGATGATGGGAGAAGTCTGGATAAAATTTTGATTAAAGGAAATTTAGGAAAAGATAGAAAAGTAAGAATAATAGGGAAATCAAATATGGACAACCTAAATCAAATATGACAACTCTTTGGAGTTTAAAAGAATATATATATTTATATATACATATATCAAAGAATATATATTTTCTACTCTCTCTTCTCCACCTTTCTCTGGCTCTACTACTCTCTTAATTCTCCTCCCCATGCCCTAAATAAACTCTAATATGAAAAAAGAATAAATATTAGAAGAATTAGGACAGACATAAAGGAGAAACATGGGTACAGGCATACCATTTATATGCCCTCATTTCTCCTTCTTTGTATTTCAGCATATTTGTATGGCTGTGGAAATATTTAGGAGAGGTTACATAGTGGTTACACATAAGAGGAAGACAGTCATGACAGTTTATCTTTGATAAGCAAGCCATGTGGGGGTCCTGGACAATCTACCATGCCTAAGATGATAAGAGGCCAGATGATAGGTAGGTGAGCAGACAGGAGCTCCCACAGCTCTGGGTGGATGGATTAATGGAAGGTGGTAGTTAGTCTTTTAGGGTGTTCATTTTCTCAGTAAGTTAACCAACAAGGTTAACACAGTATGGTGAGAAATTAGAAGCAGAAAATGCAGGGTAATTATCTTAGACATTGGGACATCAACTTGTGATTTGGAAAATGGCAGAGTGGACCATTTACGGTAATATCTGTTAATTAATTAGAGGAATGGCTGCAATAGACTAAGTAAGGAAACTGAATCCCCAAGATGGAGCATGGAAGAGAAAGACAGAGGACAGGACAGAATTGAAGGGACAGGACTTGTGACAGAAAGGGGGTCTCCTCAGTACTTACTGTAGAGCTTTACACATAAAGAGGGAAGGAATGAACCAGAAGGTGTCAGAAGATCATCAGGGACCCACGTGCACTCATATCTGTAAGTGAAATGAGAGTGAACGAGTTCTGATTTGGGTCTCAGTGTGGGTGTTTATATTGCAACTATGCTTGCAATAATTCTGAACATTGACTTTAGCTCTGAGTTTCCTGGTGTTCAGGCAAGGAGGCAAACAAAACAAAGTATAATGGCTTATATGGCTTACATTGTCTGATAAACAATGCATACTGTTTTCCAGGCAAGTCAAAGACTGAACATATTATTACTCTTAGAGAAGATTATTTTGTGGGCTTGTTGACAATAAGTAATTTAATTGAAAATCTCCTTGAAAGTCATTTTAAAGAAAACTTAAACTCATTTTACTATGTCCATTTCATATTCCAAATCTACACGGAAGCAGATGGTATTATGTTAATTATTACAGTGAGAAGACATTTATGGAGTATAAAAATAATATAGTCTAGTGGCTTTCTGCTGCTCAGCTCACACAGGGAGAGAACCAAGAGCTTCAGGAGAAGAGTCGAATGCTTGCTGTGTCTTTCAACCTTTAAACACAATTGATCTCAAATGCATTTAGCATTTATTTAGGGATTAAACTATCAGCAAACAGGAAATAAACAAGGGCAGATGACAGTCTGATATTTATTCATGTGAAGTATGAATAGTCTTATTGCCACTCCTTTATATAAACATTGGGACACATTGTTGAACAAAAGGAACCAAAGATCCTTGCCTTGGTATACCAGGCTCTGAAAGTTAAGAGATTCTGACTTGCTTCTTGATTGAATAGTTAAGATTACTGGCTTTGGTGTAGAGACAGAGAAAGTAGGCAAGAGAAGAATGATCTTAAAATGTTTTTGTTTTTGGTTTGTTCATCCATTCTGCAGTTTATCAGTGGTGTTTAACATGTGAATATGCAATTTTTAATGAATCAGGCCCTGGCCAGACAGAGGTGGGAAGCTCCAACATAAGGACAGACTGGGCAGCTGTGTGTAAATAGAGATAAATTAAAGTTAGTTGGGTCAATTCTTGGTGTAAGATAAGGTTGTCTTTTCCTTTAGAGTCCTTCAGGAATGTGGATTATTTTTTGGGAGCACAATTGTTTCCTTCTGAGATGTAGAGATTGAACTTGAAGCAGCATAGAAGTAACTGAAAAGTCTCTAAAATCAATTCTGACTTGGGACTCACTGTTCTGTTCCCTGAGTGAATATCTGGTGTGTGCATGGCTCTAGGCTGGGCTTAGAATCTGGGCTTGTTTGTGCCTGACAGAAGGAAGGGCCTAGAAATTAGGAAGGGGATTCTGGGAAAGATGTGGTTTGACAGGATGCTGATGCTGTGAAGTCTTAATTTCTTTGGTGCTGGTCTGGACTGGTAGCTTCTCGAAGTGTTTTATTGCTGTGGAGAAACACCATGACCATGGCAACTCTTATAGAGGAAAATGTTTCACTGGAGCTGGCCTATAGTTTCAGAGGGTTAGTTCATTATCATCATGGCAGGAAGCATGGCAGTGTTCAGCATACAGGTGCTGGAGGAGCTAAGAGTTCTACATCTTGATGTGCAAGCAGCAGGGAGAGACTATACCACTCTGGGCATAGCTTGAACCTATAAGACCTCAAAGCCTATCCCTACAATGATGCAATTCTTCCATCAAAGCTACACTTCCTAATAGTCCCATTCCCTGTGGGCCAAGCATTCAAGCCCATGAGTCTATGGGGTCATTTTTAGTTGAACCACCACAGGAGAAGCCATTTCCACAAGGATGAAGGAGGACTTGAACTGGGAGTTGAAACAGGTTTTTCTTTGTGCTTTCCTGGTAGGTGTTAGGAGCATTTGTTTTTCCTGACTTTTACCTGGGGAGGAAAGAGTGATTTAAAATGGTTGTTAAATGACTGTGTTCTTGGAGTTTCTCAGTTGCCTGTGTTGATTTGATGTGGGTGGATAGAATGTTCCATGTGATGTGCTATGGTATATATGAGCTCAAGCCTGAAGGCAAGTTAGCAAAATAACAAATCTTGAGAGGGCAATCATTCCCTGAGGTTTATTTATCCTATGGGAATAGGAAGGCGTCAAGGCAAAGATCCCAGTCTTGCTAACACTCTATCTCATCTCAAAATGCCAGGAGTCACAGATGTTACCAGGCTGAGACCACTAACTTGCATCTACTATACCTTGGACCCAGGGACCTGGACACTCTATAACACCAACCTAGGAGTTGCTTCCTGATCAAAGAGGAGGTGAATGGAAAGTCTGTCACCATTAGCCTCTTCTCTCACAATTCCGCTCTTTTTAAATCCTTTGCTTCTTTTATTTGTCAATCCCAGAACCCTTCATCTTCATTTCTTACTAGGTAATATTTATTTTCTTTTGCAGTTTTAGTCATGTTCGTGGTACTAGGAAAGAACAGTGATTTTTGGACAAGTGAGAACAGCTATGTGGGAGTTTATTTATTTGATTACCACTCACTAATTATCTACCATAAATAAATATCTCTTTAGCAGGAGAAGGAAGGCATAGATACATATGCTCCAAGCATTCTAATAATTATAAAGTAAAAATTCTGAAATAGTTTGGAAAATAATGGAGGGAATACTGAACAAATAAATATGACAAGATCTGATATCATAGTACAAAATAATTAAATGGCTAAAGAGAGTGCAAATAAAACGCTATGTCTTTTTCCCTTGTGGGGCTCTCATATCATAGTCTTGAAGATTAAAATGCTGGGCATGAACCTTGAAGCAGAAATGGAGAAGGCATGAACTGAGCTTACATTCAATTATAACATTTGGCAAAGTAGGAAAGAGTAGTCAGATGAGTGGAGCCTTGCTATTCAGCGAGTGTGGATCAAATACTTTCTGTCAGCCATGTTCTCCATGTATAGGAGCTGTGAACATCCTGCTGATGAGTTGGAAGATGGTGACTCTGCTGTCACATTGAAGTTCAAGTCCAGAGACTTAGTCTGTCTGTTAAATAGGCTATGACTTCCTGGAAGTCTGGAAGGTCAATCAGAGAGAGAGAGAGAGGGAGAGAGAGAGAGAGTGACAGAGAGAAACAGAGACAGAGAGACAGAGAGAGACAGAGACAGAGAGAGACAGAAACAGAGACAGAGACAGAGACAGGGAGAAAGACAGAGACAGAGAGACAGAGACACACAGAGAGACAGAGAGAGAGGGGATAGAGACAGAGAGACAGAGACACACAGAGAGACAGAGAGAGAGGGGAGAGAGACAGAGAGAGACAGAGACAGACATAGACAGACAGAGAGACAGAGATACAGAGACCAAGGGAGCTTAAGTGCAAAATATTAAGATAACAGATAATTATGAGGGATAGTTGACATAATGCAATGACAACTAGGCAACAGGGCAGAAAGGCAGGGTTGGCTTGGTTCCCACGGCAACTCTGGAGACTGTTACTACTCCACTGCATTTACTGTTACTGTATTTGTTTGCCTATAGCAGTACCACTGTTGTGAAAATGCTATACCGGACACCTTTGTGTCTGGTCACAATGTCAGAATTTACTAACAATAAATTTATAAGCTCCATCGGTGTCAGTGGCTGTAACTTACCAAGCAATCTTGACTTCCCTTGACAGTGTACGGCTGTCTTTGATTCCATTCTAGTTACTAATATTAACTTGCAGATCACACATTGCACTTCACAGGGTGGTATGTAGGTTACCGAATACAAAAGGGTTAGAGAGGCTGGAGAGTTCAAAGAGGCTGTACTGAAGGCAGAGGCAGAGTGTAAGAGAGAGACCGGAGCAAGGAAAAGGCCCTTTGGTGATCAGAAAAGAAGTTTTAGGAAATGTAGGCGCATAGCTGCAGGTTCTCAGGGTCTCAGACACAGGTCCAGACAGACAGCAACTGAGTGGTTCATGATAGGCTGGAGCCCTAGGGTCAGAGCTGGGAGTTCAGATTTTGTGATACATGTATTATCCCCATTTAATGGTTGGTGCTACAGTACCCGCATATCAGGTGTCCTTCTCTTTATCCAGATGACGAGTTGTATCCTTCACTGGTCTAGCATATCTGATAAGCTCATGGGACTGACTGGCATACTTTTTTATTACCCACAAGTCCATATGCTTTTTTTATTTTTTCAAACTTAACTTGGTAAATTCAGAGATAGTGAGTATTTTATCTGTGTGAATGAGTTATTTATTAGTTCATTTAATTAAACAAATTTTTTTTTATCGTGCTTTGTTGTGTACTGGAGGGACTGGAGAGAAAGATAGCGCAGTGGTTAGGAGCTCTTGCTGCTCTTTCAGAGGAAGGGAATTCGGTTTCAAGGACCTCTGCCAAATAGTTCATAACTAATTGTAACTTCAGGTCCATGGGATCTATACTGTTTTCTTGAGTCTGTGAGTACCCATACATACTTGCATACACTCAAGTGCACACACATGTGTGGACACACAAACACACACAAGTAAAAATATAATAAGTATTTAAAAGGAGGGTATTAGAAACAGAGCAACAACAAAATGTCTAATTTAGACACCCACTGCAGTTTATCTCCTGATAGTAAGGCAGAGGAAAGCCATACAATTCAGTAAATGATGTGTGTACCTGTGTTGTTTTACTTTTAAACTTATCATTATGTTTCATCTTTTGAGATTATAATGTAGTCCCGTCATTTCCCTGTTCCTTTCTCACCTCCAGACCTTCCCATGTATCCCAGCTTGCTTTCTCTCAAATTTGTGACTTTTTTCTTAAATTGTTGGAACACACACACACACACACTGATCATCTCCAAAAACATACATTCAAGTAACATTATACATACCAAGTAGGTTGCTTTATTTTTAATTGTGTCTCAGAATGTTAGTTACATAGTAATAATTTAAATATGAAAATCTTGTAGCCATAACATAATCACATGAATCTACTTGCTGCTCCTCATTCCATAGTCCTGTGAGCTACTGAGAGAAGAGTCTCATGTATAATGAACATAGAAGATCTTTGAAAAGATGTTTAATACACAGGTGGGTTAAGGGTGCACACCTTGATAACAGTTAAGAGGACTTACTCCTTCAGTACCAGGTTTGTACAAACTATATATTTAATTCATGACAAATTCTAGTTCTGTAGGATGGTGGGGAAAGATGCCCTTTTCAGTAAATAGCTTTGGATTAATCAGATATCTTTATGTCAAGAAGGAAATTCAAATTCTGTGCTACTCACAGAATCAATTCAAGAAGCATTCAAATCTAATTATGTTCTAGAAACAATACAGCTTCCAAAGGATAGTGTAGGAGAACAAGCAACCGGAAAGCTTAATAAATGAGATACTTCAGTGACTCATACAAGGCTGAGGAGACAGCTCATATCATAAAGTGTTTATTGTACAAGCATGATGACTTGGATTTGATCCCTAGAACCAATATAAACAAGAACAAAAGAAAGCAACAATAACAACAACACATAAAGCTGGATGCAGTAGCATATGCCCATAAGTCTGCCATTGCAATGCTGAGGAGGTAGAGTGAGGGAGTCCTTTGGGGTTGCTGGCCAGCCAGCCTAGTGGGATTGGCAAGCTCCAGATTTACTGAAAATCTCTGTGTCAGAGCTATAAGGTGCAGAGGGACTGAGGAAGACGTGTGACATAGATCACTGACCTCCCCATGCATGCACACATGAACCTGTACACACACGTGGACACACATATGGACATGTACATGTACTTGACAGAGCAAGGCTAAGCAATGGGAAGATGTTCAGACTTCTGATAGAATCATCCTGGGAGCATGAGCTAGCTACCGCAAGCTGAAGGAGACAAATGCTGTGAAACAGCAAATTCCTATCAGTGGATACACAGGCACGTGCAGCAAGGGACTTGTCGAAAGACATTTGTCATCTCCTCTTCCTGTCAAAGCCTCTCACTGAGGAAATCCCAAATTGCTCATAAATATTGAAATGAACAAACAAGCTATTGTATTCATACAATGGAACAGCATACTGCAGGACAAATTAATCTACAGGTGCATGGTAGAGCAGATGAATCAGTCAGACAGTGCTAAAAAAAAAAAAAAAGAAATCAGGCATGACAAAGGTGAGGCTGAAGGAATAATGCTGCACATCCTAGTCTGGGTTGTGCTCCCATGATCATGTTATGTCCTTATGTCTTATGTCTTATTATTTATCATGTCACGTACTTAACGTTGTATTTTTCTTCTGAGTGTATTCTGCAGTTTACTTTTTAAGCAATTTAGTGTTTTTTTTTTTTCAATTTCCTTGGTGATTTGTTCTGAAGCTACCCTAAGAATTGTCAGAGTGTAATCATTTTAGCTCTCTGACTTCTAAAGTTCTTCTTCTGCAGTTTCATTGATGCACATAATGTACTTTGGTCAGGTTCAGCCCAGTATCCTTCTCTTGTTCATCCCACTGCTGTCGACATTCCTCTAGACAAGGTCCCTCTTCCTATTTCACATCTTGTTTGTGACTCACTGGGTTTAGAGTTGCTTGGCTGTGGGTTTAAGTCCTGGAGCACGGGCAACATATTCGTGGTGATACCACTCAGGGAAGTGGCACTCACTCCAACGGCAACAATTAAACGGTCAAAGCTCCTTGTGGAATGTGATGGCCTCCATCCTGAGCAAGTAACCACTGCAGGCGTGAGTTCATGAGCACAGCAGTGGAATGGCTAGTTTGGTAGCTGAGCTTGAGTGTTGAGGTGGCACATCTTGTGAAGAGGAAACCTCCCCTGAGGATTTTCCTCCATCAGGGTAAGCTTTTCTTGACTGGTAATTGATACAGGAGGCTTCAGTGCACTGGGGACCCTACTGTCCTATGTAGGTGGGCTAGGACTCTATGAGGAAAAAAATCTAAGGCAGCAAGCAAGCTAGTAACCAGAGTTCTTTCATGTTTCTGCTTCATGTTCCTGCCCTTCTAGAGTTCTTGCCTTAATATCCCTCTACCATAGACTGTAACCTGTAAGATGAAACAAACCTTCTTCTCCCCAAGTTGTTTTTGGTCATGGTCTTTATCACAAGAACAGAAAACAATCCAGAAGATTCAATTTTCACCTTGAAATTTTCAATTGTCCACTTGAAGCAATCTACAAGCAGCTGCGAAGGAATCCTGGATGAGGAGTTTTGTAGATTAGGTTGGCCCTTTGGCATGCCTGGGAGAGATTTTCTTAGTTGGGCTACTTTAGTCAGGAAAACCCATTTTGAGTGTAGGTGACAACATGTCATTGGCTGAAAGCCAACCCAATTACATCAACCTATACTGGTAATAACTAATCCAGCCCAGGACACCTAACTTTTTCCCCCAAGTAAGGCTAACTCAGTCTCAAACAGACTTAACTCAGACCCTAAAAAAGGACATGATCCACTAGAGACAGCAGAGCCCTCAGAGACCTAGTCGTGTCCATTAGGTCCCATCTCTTAATGTCCTACCCCTTCTCAATATGATCACTATGGAGACCAAGCTTCTGGCACACGGATCATTAGGGCACAAATTATAACAATCACAGCCATGAGCAGTTCGCAGTCACTTAGGTCTTTGACTAAAACTGGTCAGGAAGTTTGAAACAGAACAAGATTCCTCAGTTCAATTTCACAACAATAAATGAATAGGATTTCTCCTAGAGATTTTGAATTTCTAAACCAAATTCGTGGTGACACGTGACCTTGAAAATACTTGAGGTCAAACTGAACTGTGGCTAGTACTCTGAAGTGTCTGAGGCACATGGGATGGGACCTACCTTTGCACTGTGAATAATGATTCTCAACCTGCAGGGAGTTATATACTAAATATCCTGCATATCAGATATTTCCATTATGATTCCTAACATAATTATAATTCCTAGCAAAACTATAGTAATAAAGTAGAAACATAATATTTCTGGGAGTATTTTAGAGTGTTAGCTTGCCATAGGTCTATTGAACAGAATGTATCTTTAATAGAATGGGCAGATAATATGTTTGTTAGAAATATGTGGGGTCATTATTACTGATAAAAAGTCTCTCATTATTCAGGACAGATTAAGCACCTATGCTTTAGTTAATTTTCAGATTAAAAAAATCCTATTAGCTTATTTGAATAATGGAGAATCCCAATATCAGATATCAATATTTTAGATGTTCTCAACCTTTTGCTGGGTAAATAACATTATTTTTTTAACCTCTCTTTTGGGAATTGAAACTTAGAACATTATTTGAGAAATTATGTTGAGACCTTAGATATAGTTTATACTTATTTTCATTTATTACAATTTTCCAAAGGAATTAAGTGATTCTAAGTACATGAAAAAATAATGCATTGCTTCAGATTCTGCCATGAAGAAATGGTTGTATGTTAACTAGGGTATAAACTAGTCTGATATTGCTAGTGAAGAAGCACGTGTAAGAGAAACAGACAGAATAGCAAAAGCATGTGCTTATTGCTAATCATAATTATTGGAATTGGTCATGCTAGCCACCCTTGACTAAGGTACTCAAATGGTGATCATCACTGATTTATAGCTGAGGAAAGCCAATCAGAGAGGCTAAATAACCATCCCGGTTAGTGTCAAATCCAGAGAACTGTAGCCGACTGATCTTTTAGACCCACTGTGTCATGCTGTCTCTGTTACATCTCCAGTATGAGAGTCTATGCTTTTCAAGTTCATTATCAAAGGAGTCCCAAGAGCTGTAGCTATTCTCAGTTTGGGGCTGGCACTTTTTAAATGCATGCCGTCACTCCCCTTGAGGTGCCATGCCGGCTCACATGCACGGCAGGCTACAAGGCTGGCACTGAACCCCTGGGCTTCCTTTTGCACTCCAGTTTGGGAAGCAAGGGCAGCTTGTCAGTGCAGGGGATTTAACAGTTCTGGGCAGCCATCTGCTTGTCGGGATTAGGAGACACTGAGCGAGTGGCCCTTTGTGTCTCCAGTGATCTAGTTCTGGAAGCATTGCATTTGCCTTTTGTGATGGTTAGGTTTTTAATTGTCAGCTGGCCACCATGTAGAATCCCTGAGAAGATGGCTTCAGGCGAGGAATTGTGTAGATCAGGTCAGCCCGTGGCAATGTCTGGGATTGTCTTGATGGTTAATTGATGTAGGAAGACCCAGTCCAATGTGGATGGCATCATTTCATGGGTTAGGCACTGGACTCTACAGGCATAGAGAGGGCTAGCTGGGTACAGAGCAAGTAGGCAGCATAGCTGTGTTTGTTTCTATCTCTGTTCCTGACTGTGGTCTGGTATATTAAATTCCTGCCTTGCTGCTCCTGCAATAATGAACTGTAACCAGGAATTGTAAGCTAACTACACCCTTTCCTTCTTGAGTTATGATTCATCAAGAGGTCTTATTACAGCAAAAGCCAGGAGACTGCAGCACCTTTCTTTTTTAGATCTGTGTTTCTACAGTGGTGAGATCTAACATAACTTCCTACCGATCTCCTCTTCCCCTTCTCTCACCCTCTTTAATCCCCCACTACTACTATCTAAGATTCCCTCTCAAATAACTCTCCAGTACTGGAGTCCTTACCTCAGGCTCCATGTTTAAGGATGCGAACTAAGGCCACAGATCTGATGGCTTCAGGGATCAGGTAGATGTTGAAGCTGATGGAAAAGAATGAGATGTACTTATTAAGTACTGGGCCCACTTACATAATGAAGAGAGAAATCACTTCTGGTTTCTAATGAAACCGTTCAGTGTTCATACACATGCCTGGGCACCTTTTTGCTCTCAGTTTTCTATGAACCTAAGAAACATTCACTTTTGTGTTGTCAGAGAGCAACATTGCTGCTTGGCCTGGATATCTAGGTCTCCTTGAGGAAGAACAGCAATATCAACCAGAGTGGACCCAAAATCTTGACCGTCATCTCATGGGAGTGTGTGCCTGGCTCTGCCAGAACTTGATGCTTTAAAGCGGAGCTAAAGACCTGATATCCATCTGGAATTTATGGATTTTGTAAATACTAACAATTAATTCAATGTATTAAAAAGCAATTTGGGGGCTGAACTATTTAAGATTTCTAATTTGAAGCCAATGTCCCTTATAATTTCTATTTCATTAAAGCCTTGGTATGCTAATTGCAAATAATTAATTTCTCATTGCCTTCATGTCTTCTGTCACAGACCTCACTCTAAAATAGTTACCTTGTTTTTGTGAAAGGGATAAATGATTTGCGCCTAAACTGCCAAAAATGTAGTTTTTTTTTCAAGCAGTATTTTTATATTCATAGCTTCATGATCTGGGCTGCCTTGACATTTCTCCAGTATGAAAACTGGAGACAACTGAGTCTTTTTCAGTTGTGTTGAATGCAGAATGGTGTCTGGGACTACACAGATGATTTGATATCATGAGGTTGGTCCTTGTGAGTTTCTCCTGGATCATCTTGCTCTGAAATCACTGTTCTGGAGAAAGGCATTTCATTGAATTTCTCCTGCCCTGTGACATTCAGGTTACCTTCACTGCAGGAATGCCTCATTTAGGGGAAGCCACGGGGAGGAAGAGGGACGAAGCGTACTGTGGTGGTTTGAATATACTTGTCCCATGGTAAGCGGCACTATTAGGAGGTGTGGCCTTATTAGAGGAAGTGTGTCACTGTGGAGGCAGGGCTTTGAGGTCTTTTATATATGTTCAAGTCTATCCAGTGTGATCCAGATCCCACTCCTAGTACCAGCTTCCATATTAGTTAGGGTTTCATTGCTGTAAGGGGCAATATCACCAAGGCAACTTACAAAGCAGTGGCTTATCTTTTCAGTCCATTATCATCATGGCAGGAAGCATGGCAGCATGCAGGCAGACATGGTGTTGGAGGAGCCAAGAGTTCTACATCTTGATCTGAAGGCTGCGGGAAAGAGACTGAAGGCAACCAGGAGAAAGGTCTGCACCACACTGGCCAGACTGAAGCATACATAGAAGGCCCCAAAGCCCCACTTCCACAGTGACACACTTCCTTAAGCAAGGCTACACCATAAATAGTCCCATGGGCCAAGCATATTCAAACCACCACACCTTCCTTTCTGGATGCTTCTTAGAGGATCCAAGATGTCCTCTAGGAAGAGTAGACTCAAGTCTCCTCTGGGTATTTAGGAGGCCCCATTATTTCTATTTTTTTTCTAGATTGTTACCCTCAACCACCATTGAGTCTGGTATTTCATCAAATCTGTCCCCAATGCCCGTTCCTTCTCTACCCATCCCTCTGATAGATTCCTTTATTACTTACTAAAATATTTACACACTGGGTAATATTCTCTAGTTCTAGTAGGTTTCGTCTAACTGGAATCTCTGTCACCCATACACACAAGTGGCCAGCATGTCTTGCCAAAGGGTTATCCACATGCACTCTGTCCCTGAACCAGTCTCTTCTTCACAAAAATGCACAGTGCTGTTTAAAAATTAAACTTTGGTTTCATCACACAATTTCTTCCTTGCCATCTTATACGGTTCTGGAAAAAGGCCTGAAGGTGCAGGAGTATGAGTTGGGGGAAAAATAATGTCTCAGATACTAGAAACTTTGGTTTTGGAATTCAGGAACACATTGACCTAGGCATCAAATACAATGCAAGCATTGGTATCTACAGCCAGGACTTCTATGTGGTGCTGGGTAGGCCAGGTTTCAGCATTGTAGACAAGACAAGAAGCACAGAGCAGGCTGCATTGGGACCAAATAGAATCAGCAAAGAGGAGACCATGTGCTGGTTCCAGCAGAAGTATGATGGGATCATCCTTCCTAGCAAATATATTTTATCCAAAAGGCCAATAAGATTTTCTCAGAAGTGCATGTTACAGTTGTGTGTTTGTGAAAGGAGTCTGGTCACATTCAAATCCTGGGACCTTAAGCACTTAAAGCCTCGATGAGAATTGCTGGGAGCAACAGCCTGCTTCCTGGACTCTAGGGTCTCCCCACAGCGAAGACTGAGCATTGTGTTCGAGTGCCCTGTGCATGGCTGTGGTGGAGGCTAATAGCAGACATATTGAGATAACAATAAATAAGAGATGCCATGTAGTCCTATATGCTAGTCTGGCCCTGTTATTAGGGGCTGATGGGCTGATGCTAACATAAAGGGCTTTCATATATATACAGAATATATGGATATATATACAGAATATATGGAGATGGATATTTATATGTATGTATGTATATATATATATACATATATATGCTTATAAATTGATTTCCCATGGACTCTACTCTAAGATAATACATTATTTACTCTGGATTGTTTATCAATTATATTTCTTTTTATTTATTTATTTTTAATTTATTTACATTTTAAGTGTTATCTCCTTACCGGGTCCTCCCCCCCAAAACCCCCTATCAACAATTATATTTTTTAGTATTAACATCTTGGCATTTGTATCCCTATGATATACGTATCTATGCACACTTGTGTCTCAGTGCTAGGATCTCAGGTATGAATATTATTCTCTGCTTATATAGTATTGGGGATCGAACCCAGGATTTTACACATGCCAAGCAAATGCCCTACCCATAGAGGGTAACACCAGCCTGCTACACTCTTGGCATATCCTTTATTTCCTTCTGAAACCTACTTGGATGGTTGAATTGCCTGATTTCCTCAAAAACCTCCTCTGTTATTGTGCTGCTTTGTGGAAGGCAAGGATTCATTAAAATTGAACGAGGAGCACACAGCTTCCAGTTGCTCAACAGGCAGCTTCAGCAAGGCAGTGGTGAAGGTGAATTGAAGTTCTTGCTGGCTGAACTAAAAGTCTGACCTCTACTGAAAACCCAAGTGTATTCCCAGTTCAAACAAACAAGCTGAAAAGTAACACAGTTTTAACAGTGGCTTCTTCCTTCCTTCCTGCCTGCCTCCCTCCCTCCCTCCTTTCTTTATTTTCTTCCTTCCTTCCTTCCTTCCTCTTTCTTTCTTTCTTTCTTTCTTTCTTTCTTTCTTTCTTTCTTTCTTTCTTCATTTTCATTTCTTCCTTTCTCTCTTTCTTTCTTTTGCTAGGCAATTCCTTTAGTTTTGTTGTTGGTTGTTGTTGTTGACAATTTTTAAAAAGTGAAAGGGACATCTTCAGAAGAGCCCAACAGATGGTTTTAAGGATGTGGTGGCACCCTAAACATGGGAAAATCCATTCCTTTTACACTACCTGGTTAGCTTCGCTCCACTTGAGGACAATCCATCCACAAAAACAAACTAGTTTTCAAGAATTTCAGAACATTCTAGAGGAATTAATTTGAATTTTATATATGTTTTAAACTTTTTATTTAAAGATGGCAGTCTTTATATTGCAAATGTGATAGTTTTAAGAGTGAAGTCACGAGGGTCCAAGCGGAAAAAAAAAAAAAAAAGAGTGAAGTCACTGGGGGTTCCAAGTTATTGTATTTTCTGGGATTGGTGGGCTTATCTATTCTCTGAGTAGATAGAAATCACAGCACCTCTCCCAAACACAGTGTTTTGAGACCCCAAGGCAAGTGACGAATGGCTTGAGCATTCACAACTACTTGAACAGAAATTTTCTTTATGTCACATTACTAAGAAAATATATAAATTAAATATAATATAAATATATAAAAATTAAATTAGAAGTTGAAACTTTAATTCATTTGCTTCTTTGACTGTAATTTATAATTTTTATATTAAAGTAAATAGAAATGTGTTTTAATTAATTGGCTTCTATAAATAAATATCATAAATCAGAATTTGTAAAACAAATTTATCCTAATGTGATAGTTTCTTGTTTTATATACATATCTAATTAAAGTATTCTATTGCTCAATTCTCTCTCTCTCTCTCTCTCTCTTTCTTGTATTTTATTTAGTGACTCACTGACAACACAATTTTATTTCCCCAAATTTCCCAGGATATAAATTCCAAGATCAAGGATACAGCAGACACAATTTCATAAGGGTGTGCTTTCAGGTTCAAAGATGGTGGGTGTCTTAGTTAGGGTTTTACTGCTGTGAACAGACAGCCTGACCAAGGCAACTCTTATAAAGACAACACTTAATTGGGACTAACTTACAGGTTCAGAGGCTCAATCCATTATTATCAAGGCAGAACAAGGCAGCATCCAGGCAGGAGGAGCTGAGACTTCAGCTTCTTCTTGATCTGAAGGCAAACGGAAGGAGACTGGCTTCCAGGCAGCTAGGACGAGGGTCTTTAAGACATCCACATCTACATGATACACTTCTCCAACAAGGCCACACCTCCAAACAGTGACACTCCCTGGGTCAAGCATATTCAAACCACCACAGTTGTCAGCCCATGTCCTCTCATAGTAGAAGAGGCAAGCTCTCTTACTCCCTTCTAGAAGACTGCTGAGGGTGGGGCCCTTAGGACTTAATACTCTCCTTGGTTCCGTGTCCTAGTACCACTATTTTGGGATAGGCATTCTTCAGGGGCTGTGCTAACCTAATATTCACAACATAGTACTTCCCATAGCTCTTTCTTCATACTGAGTCTTGGCGGTCACTATTTGTATGGCTTCCCATTGCCCTTTCTTCATATTGAGTCTTGGCGGTCACTATATATATGGCTCATACTGTGTTTTGGAAACTCTGGACCCTTAGGCCTCAATGTTCTGTGAAGCCCATGCCTTTGTCTTTCATGGGGCTTCGATGCCCTGTGAGGAAAGATGGGCTGGTTTACTGAATGATGAGGTGCTTCATGAAGAGAGGCCCCCAGCTGTCGCACACTCCCCCTAAAACACTTGCCAGCCCTCACTGACCCACGAAGTGAATCCATCCACAAGAGAAATCCCACATGAGACCAGTCACCTCAAAAGATTTTTCAATAAATATCTTCAGTCATTAGTAGCAAGACAAACACTGTTTTGGAGGCTGAACAGCAGGAAAGCTGTGAAGATCAAGATAGCCTGGTGGAAGAGCTTTTGGAGCACGCATCAGAAAACCTGAACGTCGTCGCAGGTTGCCACACCCACGATTCCAGTTCACCAAGTTCATTTTCCTGGTAAGTGCTACATGCTGAGAGAAATAAAATAATCATGCTTGTGGGTTGGATGGGAACTTCTGAAGACTCAGTGTCTAGCTGAAGAGTTAGAAATTGATTGCCGTTGGGGAGGCAGAATTATGTTTCTTCGAGCTGGGATGTTCATTGATCAGTTTCCCGTGCCTCAGTGGATGACTCCATACTGCATATATGGGCAATATTTACTGAAGTCAGAGGTGTAGAGAGAATATCCTGTGTATTGTATGGATGTATCACTTATCAATTAAAAAGCCTACAGCTTATGACTTAGACAGGAAATGGAAGATGGAACATCTGGGAAGAGAAGGAATTCTGGGATAGAGCCAGATAGGAGATCTGTCCGGGAAGATGTGCGGAGCCAGACACATGGAATCTGACTGAGCACAGATAACTAGCCATGAGCCATGTGGCAGAATGTAGATCTAAATAAATGGGTTGTCTTAAGTTATGATTTTAGTCAGAGAAGAGCCTAGCTATATGGCCAAGGTATTTGGAAATGTATTCTGAGTCTGAGTCCTATTTTTGAGAGCATGGGGCTGGGAGGAAGAACCAAGACCTAACCTTACACAGAGGATTAAAAATAAAATTGAAAAAAGAAGACATGAAAGGAGCAAAAGTGTTGAGGGGGTATTCTGGGGGGATCAGAACAGGGACAGTTGGGATAGGTATGATAAAAACATTGTTGTTATGAAATTTTCATATAAAATATTTAAAAATAATAAACTTAATAAGAAATTACTAAATGAAAATAAATAATAGTCACATTTTTGAAATCACAGTAAGAGAAAATATAGATTATTGAAATTAGCAGTGTGTAAAAGAGGGAGCTCTTATCAGTGAGCCTGATAAGATCCTAAGAAGGACCTGTACTGCAACATAGACCCAAGAAAAATACTACTGACATCAATCCATTGAGTTTTAAGGTTTCCAACAGTAGAAAACTAAAAACACACAAAAAATCCAATCAAAAGTTATCTGCCAAATATTAGCCTCCTTACAAACTCAAGCCATTTCATGTGCTAGACAAGCAATCTCCTCACTAAGCTACACACCAGCCCTCCTCACTCTGGATTAATGAAAGTGATATGTGTTCAACTAAAACCTGCTTTGTATGTTGAGTCTCCCAGACTACTGGTATGAGGTACTGGCAGTGTCAATTATGGCAGTTCCCAGTCAGCCAGACAATCACAAGAGGAAATAACCAAGACTCAATGAATCAAACTGCTAATGTTTGGCAGGTTCACCATATTCGACACCTTTTGACTTATGACATTTTGAGCTCACAATGGGTTTATTTGCACAGAACTCCACCTTAAGTTGACGCACATCTGTAGCTGTTTTGTTGTCTCATTTTTTTACGTAAGCACATTTTTTCCCTCATTACATAACGCACAGCTGAAATAACCATGTCTGAATAGTTCTGAGAGAAAGTGAACTTAAAAAAGAGTTGTATAACTTTGAAGAATGGTCTTCAGAGAAAGATGCACCAAAAAGAGGCTATAGATGCTAACAAGAATCAGAGGATAGAAAATTCAGACAGGATCCTGCTACAATCCCTTCAGAGGAAATAGAACTTCATGGAGAAAAGCAGGTTGCAGATCAATACATGTCTGAAACGGATGATGTCTGTCAGGCCTTAGCAAATGAGTGTCTGGGAAACAATTTTTCTTCCTCTTTTTCCATGCATTTAATTTGCTGAGTTTTTTGAGGGGGATGTGCTGTAGCTCACAAGACATTTAACTTTCTAGGAACAAAATGTTTCCAAAGGATGTTCCATTCTCAACCCATCATCCTGCTCCCAGGCCCAGAAAGTATGAGGCCAAAGCCCACTACAGGTTCTTAATGACTGTAGCAGTCTCCACATAGGCTAACAACAAAATGGTTTTAGATTGCATGTTCACTCTTGATGCTGTGCATTCTATGGGGTTGTATAGATATGTAATGCAAAGCATTCATCTTTGCAGAAAAGTGGGCAATAGTGATATTTTACTGCAGGCTTACCAACTATAATGACATTTAACACGATTTTCCTTTTTTTAATGCTTTACATTATTGATACATTAGAATGAGCAGCTTTGTGTATTTGCTAAGCAGAATACTTAAGCCAAACAAAATACACATTTTGATGGGCATTTATTTGTGAACTCAATTGAGTTGTCATGAAAATGACATTTACACTGTCTTTAAATGTGGTACTTAGCATTTATTTTTTTTATTTACTTGCTTATCTATTTATTTACATTCTTTTACTTTAAGATTGTTTTGAGATTATAGTATAATTATATTTCTTCCTTTCCCCCTCCAAACATTCCCATATACCCATCTTTGCTCTTTTTCATTAATTCTTATTGTATGCATATCTACATACATATATATGTGTGTTTTGTGTGTCTTTGTGTGTGTGTGTGTATTACATATACATTCCTAAATATAACCTGCTCAGTCTGTATAATGTTAACTGTACATTTGATTTAAGGGCTGACCATTTAATAACTGGATAACCATTTGCTTTTCCCTGGGAAAAGACCGTCTCTCCCACTCTCAGCATTCCTTGGTTGCCTATAGTTCTTTGTGTACGGTTGAGGCCTTGTGGGATTTCCCCCACCTACTTTGGTGCGTCTGATACTTCCTCTCATGCTCATGACTCATCCTCTTTCTTTATCTGTTATTACTACACACACACACACACACACACACACACACACACACACACACACGTGTATAGATATATAAACACAACAAACTAAATCCATTCAGTGTTGTTTGTGTAAAAATGATTTCAGGGTTGACCATTGGTATCGAATAACTGATTAGAGGGCTCATCTCTGAGGAAGAATAATTCTCCAGTTCTCATCGTGTCATTCAAAAAACAATTTTTACATAAGCATACAAAACAATGTGTCTCAGAAAGGGTTATTTGTATGTGTGGGTCTGTCCTTGTGCACACATGCATGCGTATGTGTGTATGTGTTATGCATTCGGTGGGGGTGCCCATGGAGACTAAAAGGAGGTGTTGGATCCCTTGGAGTTGGAGTTATGGGCAGTTATGAGCCATCCAATGTTGGTGCTGAAATCCAAGCTCCAAATCTTCTGATAGAGCAATACACTCTCTTACCCACTGAGCTACCTCTCCAGTCCCAGCAATGGGTTTTACTATGGCATTTTCATGCATAGCTGTTAGTATACTTTGTGTGTCTCCCTCATTCTGACCCCTTTGTGTCTTAGTGTTCATCTGACCCCTTTGTGCCCTTCCTCTCCATTTGCCTCCACTTGTTACTCTGCTTCTTGTGCCACTTCCCCTGTGTCCGAATTTACTTCCTTCACCAAGATCTGAGCCCTGAGTTATCAGGGAGGCTTAAAATCAACTTGTACCAATCTCCATTAATCATGATTTTCTTAATGGCATCTATAATGGAAAATACTTTGCAGAAGGTTTTTAATCTACTTTGCCTGGATCCATCAGAAAAATCACTTTTCTATGGCAGCTACAACCTTAAAAATGCGTTTCTTTAAAACAGCAATACTTGAAAGTCCACACTGCTCCTTGAGCTGCAGAATGGATGTTGTTTTGGCAGGCATAAAAATAACATTAATCTTGTAAATACCCACCAGAGATCTTTGGTGAGGGGCATTGCCAGTGAACAGGAATATTTTATTCTATGCTGTGGGTCTTCACATTGGGCTAAAGTATTCAGGGAACTGTATTGCAAATGGACTTAACTGTGATCTGGATTTGTTGTTCCATTTGCAGAATATGGGTAGAGTACACTCTGATTCTTAATGGCCCATGACTTTTCAGAATGCTAAGTAAGTATGTGCATTAATTTAAACTCACCAACATTAGCCCCTGAAAGGAGAGTAAGCCTGCTTCCTGAATATTAGAAACCAAGTATTGACTTTTCCTCTGTAGCCATGACAGCCTGTCTTAGTTTCATTTCTGTTGTTCAGATGATAAAATATTCTGATTACAAGCACATTAGTGGAGAAAGGGGTTTATTTGGCTTACATTTCCAGGTAACAGTTTATCAAGAAGTGGAAGCAAGTCAAATAACATCCATGGTCAAGGGTAGAAAGAAAGGCATGCATGCATGCATTCTTACTTGCCTGTTTGATTCTCTTTTGTACTGCGCAGGAACCCCTGTATAGGGAATGGTGTCACTCATGATGGGTTGGGTCTTCCTATATCAATTAATGATTAAGACAGTCTCTCACAGATCTGCCCACAGGTCAACCTGATCCCACTAAGCTGACAGTTGAAAATAAGCTGCACAGTTCTAGATTGATTCATTTCAATAGAAAGCTGATTTTTCTACATTGAGTGTCTGTCACTCAGTAGAGGCAGTTTGCATAGGTATGGCCCCAGCGATTCATGTCTTTTAATGCACGGTTATATGGAGTGGCCTATTAGGAGGTATGGCCTTATTGGTGGTGGTGTGGCCTTGTTAGAGGAAGTATATCAGTATGGAGGTAGGGCTTTGAAGTCTTATACATGTTTAAGCTCTGCCCAGTGTAGAACACAGTCTCCTCCTGGCTGCCTTTGGGTCATGAGGTAGAACTCTGGGCTCCTCTACCACCACCATGTCTGCCTGCGCACTGCCATGTTTCTTGACATCCTGTCATAATGATAATGAACTGAACCTCTGAAACTGTAAGCCAGCCCTGATTAAATGATTTTCTTTATAAGAGTTGCCTTGGTCTCGATGTCTCTTCACAGCAATGAAACCCTAACTGAGATACACCATCAACAGTGATCTCATCAAGACATCTGGGTAAATGCTGCAGCTCCTGAATCACTATCCATTGCTTCTTCTACTTTGTTGTTCAGGGGGGCTCGTCTCTTTAAACCTCCTGAGCCAATCAATGCTCTGTTAGGTCCAAACTGTTCTTCCGTAGCTTCTTTGCGTCTCGCAGCCTTCATAGAATTAAATGTAAATGGTTGGTACTTTGCTCTGGATGAGGTCTGGCTTAATGGAAGGTTGTGTCTGACTTGATTTTCTGTCCAGACCTCTAAAGTCAGAAGCAGTACACCTGCCTTGTTTCCCATGTGTATCTTCACTGGAGCGACCCTTTCATTTCATTCAAGAACTTTTGCTTTGTTTTCACAACACGGCCAGCCATTTGGGGCAAGAAACTAAGCATCTTACCTCCATTGGCTTTGCAGCTTCTTCTTTTCCTTTTCTAGCTGTCGATTTAACATGAGAGGCACACAACTCTTCCTCTTACTTCAACACTTAGGGGCCGTGGTAGCTTATTCATTGGCCTAGTTTCAATGTTATGCTATCTGGAGGAATAGCAAGGACTCCCTAGAAGCAGAGAGATGGGAACTGGCTAGCCAGTATAATACAGACACGTATCAGTTTCACACATAGGGCACATAGGGGCATGGTTTCTGGCAGGCCTCAAATGGTCATTAATAATGTAAAAGATTACTGACCCTAGGACACTACAAGAGATAAAAACAAGGAAAAAGTCAAAAATATCATAAGCTTATTAAAATTCAGTGTAAAGGCTGAAGTAGCACAGGCAGTTGAAGAAAATGGTGCTGATGAACCTAGCGGATGCCGGATTGCCGCAAGCAGTGGACTGTAAAGCGTACTATATCCAGGAAGTATAAGAGAATGGCATACCTGTTAAAGGTGGGAGAAAGGCTTTGCTGAGAGAGAAGAGAGTCTCCTGGCCAAGAAAATATGGAGTTAAAAGATCAATGTGGATGTTTCTGTGAATTTATTTTTATTGTGGTATCATTTTTTGCCTTTCTGAATGTATGATATTCACAATCGAATAGTTACAGCTCTCTTCTGCACTGTTTGAGAGTCAGACTGGAATGCACACTCCAGGGATGGAGGATTAGAATCCTGGTCCTTCTGTGTGAAGAAAAATGGAGTGACGGTGATGAGCATTGTCGAAGTAGTCTGGATTCTTTACAGAAGTGGAATGTATGTGCGTGCGGATGTATGAAAATATATACACTAGGATCTAACCCATATTGTTTTGATGATAGAAACTTGCCTGTGAGATGCAAACTGAAGAAGCATGAAATGTGGTGGTATCATCTAATTTAAGTTCGGAAATCTCAGGACCAGGAAGCTGACCATGTAAGTCCTGGTCTGAATCCAAAGGCTTGAGAACAGGAGCACTAATGTGCAAACCAGGAGAAAACACTATGCCAGCTGTGGAAGAGACAGTTAAGTTCACTCTTCCACTACCCCTTTGTCCATTTGTGTCTTCAGCGGTTGCAGCCCACCCACCTTAGGGAAAGCCATCTCCTACATCGTGGGTTTAAATGCTAATTCCTGCTGGCATCATCTCTCAGAGAAATCTTTTCATCTGCTCACTGAGCATTACTCAAAAAACAGTAAAGGATCTACTTGCATGAACCTACCTACATCCTCACCACAGTAGAGTTGATGTGGCTCTGAGAGGTTAGGGTTGGATGGAGCCTCGTATCTTGTACCTGCTTTCTTGTCTGTGTAAAGTGATGGATGAGTGAAGTTTTTTTGTTTTGTTTTGTTTTGTTTTGTTTTCTCAAACTCACATATCCAGAATGGAAGAAAGCCATTGTTCCCAGATCTAAGCTCTGAGAGCACAGCCTGTGAGCATTACCCATCCTGCCTTAGGCTGTGATGCCAATGCCCAGAGTGCTCCCAAGCCTGTGTCTTGCCCTGGGAACACCATGAATCTGTTAGACTGCTGTGCATGAACACGGGGGTGCTTAGGAGACATTTTTAAAGCCGTTTATTACCTGTAGTTATTTGTTATATTTTTAAGTTTATGCTTCCCAGAGATGGGAAAGCAGATTATAACTCTTAAGGTCCATCAGAATAATTATGATCAGGAGTTTTAGATCTTTGTCTGTATCATGAAACATGCTCCTAATGAGAGATACAGATTTTTTTTCAGCTTCTTTGCTTTTACAAAATACATTTTTTTTTTTTTTTTTAATGAAAGGATATTTCATGGTCCAAAGCTCTACCGAAGACTGGCTTGAAATGTAATTAGCCCCTTCAAAGCCGGTGTCAGCTGTGTGACGGACGGCTCTTCCCAGCAAACATTCCCATTTGGATGAAATACAGGATGTGCGTGACACATTATTCTTCTACTTTAACAAAGAGAAGATAAAGACTCAATTCTGGAAGCAGAATTCCTGGAATATGTGTGTCTAGGACTCGGGGGGGGGGAGCCTTGGTGTGAACCTTGCTGTCAGTTAGATGATGCTCTTCCGGCAGACTGTCATCTCAGCCTGAGGCTTTGCTGCAAACCTCTGTAAAAAGAGGAATGTGGTGAGAGCTGCCTAGGCTCCACTCACTGTGGAAATCTGGGAGTCGTCTTTTGAATGGCTTTCTGCTGATAATCTACCTCGTGTGTTTGAAGTTCCCATAGTGAGGAAAACATTCAAGGGTGTAGTCTACATGATGAACTGTTTGACTACAGCCCACAGGGGTGAGGCCTGCAGCTCTACTTCTGCCTAGGCAAGCCTTCCTTCCCTCTTCAGTTGTACCCTGCACCTCTGCTGCTTCAGGAGGGCTGGCTCCACCCAGCCTGTTGCGCTTGCTACTCTGAGAATCTCCTGTGTTCCTCAGGTCTGTATTTTTCCTAGTTTCCTTGTCTGTGGCATGGTCCTGTTTTTCTCCTTAGATCTCCTTCTAGGTCCACCCTCCATTTTCTCCTTAGAATGTCCCTCAGGTATCAGAGCCCAGACTTATGGAAAAAATGTAGTGCAACCTTATTCAAGGCCAGGCACCTTTTCTCCAGATGATGGGCATCTGAGCATGTGTAAGATTGTTCTCTCTCTCTCTCTAGTTAGTAACACTCCAGAGAGATTCAAAGATCTACATTCAGTTCAGCTTTTGGGACTCCATCTCTTCCTTAAGTTCCCACGGCATTTATCTTCTCAATGTTTGATTTGCTAACTGATTGTTTTAGAATCCCCAGACAATCTCAAAATCAATTCCAATGGGTTTTGACTGTTAGTTTCTTGAACTCAGACAAGTATATTTCATATTGTTCAAATATTTATTAAAGATTTTTCTAAAATTTTTTATTCTTTTTAAATAAATTGAATTTAAAAGGGACAATGTTATCACTGTTTATAACATAAAGTCAACACTTCCCTTCATTTAAAACTATTGTGGGATGGTGGTGGCACATGCCTTATTAACCAGCACTCAGTGAGGCAAAGGCAGACAGTTCTCTGAGTTAGAGGCCATCCTGGTCTACAGAGTGAATTCCAGGACAGCCAGGGCTACACAGAGAAACCCTATCTTGAAAAACAAAACAGAAAGTATTTATGGCTAAAGAAAGTCACGAAATCAAAACATGATTATTAAACTCTAGTAAGAAACGAAAGAATATTCCTAGCATTATTATTCATTATAGCCTCACATTAGAAACCATTCAGAATGCAGATAAGAATGTAGATAAATAAATCATGGTTTTATTTATACAATGAGGTACTACACAGCCATAAAAAAGGAACAGATTATTATAGCCCTCAACTCTAGATGCATCTCAAAGACATAATCAGTGAAAGGAACAAGGCTATATAATCATTCTCTTTGTATGAAAATAGGGAATGAGAAAAACTCATGTATAAAAATAGAAGTCAGGATAGTAATAAGAACCAGAGGAAAATCTTAGTTGGGAAGAGGTACAAGAGTACTGGGCAGTATAAATGTTCTATATTTAACTCTGTTTAATGATTACATTGACCTATCCATTTACTTACAAAAACACAAGTAGTGGATTCTGGATTAGTGCAACTAATTCTATGTCAAAAATGAAATTTCAGTGACATATTGGTGAAATCTTAAGTGAAGATTCCTAACTCGGACATCTTTGAATGTGAGATCTGCTCTCTCTAAAATTGAGCATGGTAAAGTAGAAGGATGCTGAGAATGTCCAAGCCCCAAACTGAGACCTGTTCCTTGGGATTAAACAGAAGAGAAAGGGGACAAATTTCTGATTGTGGAGATGTGGAGTTCATTAGCATCACATCCAGACTCTCTCTGACCTCATTGGATATCCCATCATGGCAAGCAGTTCACATCTGGAGGAAATCACTGCCACATTTCCAACTTGTTTTTATGGTGAGCTTTGGTCCCTTGACAACCTCGAGAAGTTCCGTTAAGTGTGGAGGTCTTTAGCGATGTCTTCAGCTAGTTTCTTGTAATCAATCCAACAGCTTTGATTTTGGGTGGGGGTAAACAGATGTTTGAAACACAGTTAGGTAACTCTCCATACCCCATAGCTATTCTTTAGTCATAGGCAGTGCACTTTTACTTAGTGTGACTAATGAAAGAAGGTTCTGTGAGCAGCTTCTCTAGATGCTGCTGAATACTGCGTTATGGGGGATTGCACATGATCTAGGGAACGGTTTCTTCCCATTGGAGTCTCATGTCTCTAAGATGGTAGTTGAATCTAACGATGCCATGGAAAAGTGTAAAGATGCATACACGTGCTACATTGCATTGCATAGAAGTTTGATCTGTTGGTTGCCTTTTTGTCCTATTGATAGTGTCCTTTGCCTCACAGAAGTTTAGCAGTTTTATGAGGTCCTATTTGTCAATTCTTGATCTTAGAGCAGAAGCAATTGGTGTTCTGTTCAGAAAACTTTCCCCTGGGCCCATGTGCTCGAGGCTCTTTCCCACTTTCTTTCCTATTAGTTTCAGTGTATCTGTTTTTATGTGGAGGTTCTTGATCCACTTGGACTTGAGCTTTGTACAAGGAGATAAGAATGGATCAATTTGCATTCTTCAACATGCTAACTGACAGTTGAGCCAGCACTGTTTGTTGAAAATGCTTTCTTTTTTCCACTGAATGGTTTTAGCTCCTTAATCAAAGATTAAGTGATGGTAGGTGTAAGGGTTCATTTCTGGATCTTCAATTCTATTCCATTGATCTATCTGCCTGTCACTATACCAATACCATGCAGTTTTTATTATAATTGCTGTGTAGTACAGCTTGAGGTCAGGGATGGTGATTCCATCAGATGTTCTTTTATTGTTGAGAATAGTTTTCACTATCCTAGGTTTTTGTTATTCCAGATGAATTTGCAAATTGCTCTTTCTAACTCTGTGAAGAACTGAGTTGGAATTTTTACCAATCCTTCATCCAATAGAGGGGTAATATCCAATATATACAAAGAACTAAAGAAGTTAGACTCCAAAGAACTAAATAACCCTATTAAAATGGGGTACAGAGATAAACAAAGAATTCTCAACTGAGGAATACTAAATGGCTGAGATACACCTAAAGAAATGTTCAACATCCTTAGTCATCAGGCAAATGCAAATCAAAACAACCCTGAGATTCCACCTCACATCAGTCATAATGGCTAGGATAAAAAAACTCAGGTGATGACAGATGCTGGTGAGAATGTGGAGAAAGAGGAACATTCTTTCATTGCTGGTGGGATTACAAGCTGATACAACCACTCTGGAAATCAGTTTGGCAGTTCCTCAGAAAATTGGATATAGTACTATCTGAGGATGCAGCAATACCACTCCTGAGCATATACCCAGAAGATGCTCCAACATGTAATAAGGACACATGCTCCACTATGTTCATAGCAGCCTTATTTATAATAGCCAGAAGCTGGAAAGAACCCTGATATCTCTCAACAGAATAATGGATACAGAAAACGTGGCACACTTATACAATGGAGTACTACTCAGCTATTAAAAGCAATGAATTTATGAAATTCTTAGGCAAATGGATGGATCTGGAGAATATCATCCAGAGTGAGGTAACTGAATCACAAAAGAACACACATGGTATGCACTCACTGATAAGTGGATATTAGCTCAGAAGATCGGAATACACAAAGTGCAATCCAAGATACAATCCACATGAAGCTCAAGAAGAAGGAAGACCAAAGTGTGGATACTTCAAAGCTTCTTAGAAAAGGGAACAAAATACCCATGTGAGGAGTTACAGAGACAAAGTGTGGAGCAGAGACTGAAGGAATGACAATCCAGAGACTGTCCCACCTGGGAATTTTTTCCATATTCAATCACCAAACCCAGACACTATTGTGGTTGCCAACACTGCTTGCTGACAGGAGCCTGATACAGCTGCCTCCTGAGAGGCTTTGCCAGTGCCTGACAAATACAGAAGTAGAGGCTCACAGCCATCCTTTGGACTGAGCACAGGGTCCCCAATGAAGGAGCTAGAGAAAGAATCCAAGGAGCTGAAGGGGTTTGCAGCCCCATAGGAGGAACCACACTATGAACTAACCAGTACCCTCAGAGATCTCAGAGACTAAACCACCAACCAAAGAGTACACAGGGTGGGACTCATGGCTCCAGCTGCATATGTAGCAGAGGATGGCCTAGTCGATCATCAATGGGAGGAGAGGCCCTTGGTCCTGTGAAGGTTCTATGCCAGGGCCAGGAAGCAGGAGAGGGTGGGTTGAACAGGGGTGGGGGAGGGAATAGGGGATATTTCAGAGGGGAAACCAGGAAAAGGGAGAACATTTGAAATGTAAATAAAGCAAATAGCTAATTTTTTTTTTTAAAAAAGAAGAAGTTTGATCTTTGTACTCTCAGTGCATCTGTTTTATACCAGGCCCCAAGACCCAGCTTTGCTAATGAGAGATGTAAACATGAAGAAACTTTGGACATGGGAAAGCTGAGATCAGCTTCCCCTGTTGTCTTCAGTTCTCCACAGAACCATCCTTTTTCTTCATCCCAGGACCTGACCTGTGACCTGCCAGAGCTGTAATAGCATCTTTTATTTGCCTGAAGTAATTATCATCTCTGATGCTTACTGCCTCCATCTGCTAACCTAGGCCTAGCCCTGGAAGTTTCTAGCCTCTCTACAGCCTACTTTAGGCCTAGAATGTTTTCAGCCTCTGAGGCTGCTGCTAAATAAGAATACCTCTTCCTAGTCCTTTCTGAACTCTGTTGGCTGGTTTAACTTAGCTCTTCTGCCTCACTCTTCTCTTAGCTGACTGATTCTATCAGGTTTCTCCTGAAGTTTGCTTGGCCTCATACTGACTTTTGAAATATGTTCTAATTTTATGGCTCCCTTCTCATTCTCTGGCTCATTCTCTCTTCAACCTGTCCATGTAAAACTCTCCTGATAAAACTGCCGCCTCTCCTATCTGCACTGCCTCTTTAGTCAGCTTCCCTTTCTTCTCTCTTCCCATGAGAGTTGCGCATATCCTAGTCTGTCAAATCTTTCTCTGATTCTTCACTTTGTCTGCCCCTCAATTAGAAGTCACTTTTACACATGGGTGCTTCCTTATACAAACTAACTTTACCTTCATCATTTGGGATTAAAAGTGAGTGCTAAGGGCTTGTCTGTATTCCAGCCAGTGGGATTAAAGGTGTGTGCCAAGGGCTGGGCCACAGGACAACGAGAAGCAGGTGGTTTTCAGTAACTCAATCTTGGTGTTCACACTGTGGTCAAATTTTGTGCAACACTGAGTCATCTTCTCTACTCTTCAAACCGTCTATCTTATAAGAGTGGTCAGGAATAACTTACCTCATTATTTCCTGACATTAGTAGATTACAAGGCACTTTAATCTCTTTTCTTAAAATAGCATCAGAAGAACAGTAGAGAGAACAGATTCCAAACTTTATTTTTCTCTTTCTTTTCCTAAGCAAGTCTCAGTGGGAAAGGTGAGCATGGTGATGCCTTCTTTAGAAAGGCCAGAGGTTATAAGATGTCACCTGGAAAATAGTGGTCACTGAGGATAGTATAGCAGTGTCCATCAAATTACCTACTCCTTGTTTTTAACTTTTTCTACTCCTTGTTTTTATGTCAAATCATAAATAAATGATTTGAAGAATGTAATTTCAGGACAAAAGCACATTCTAAGAGTTAGAAACAAATATACAATTAATCATTTCTTTATATAGGATGTCAGCTGTGGCCATTTATGGTTAAACAAGAATTAAATGAGGCAATGAGTCTGAGACACCAAACTTAAATGTGTGTAAGAACTGAGCACTTAGTGAATGTGCCTGGCATTACTACACACGAAGTCAGAAGTTCTTCTGAGAGTACCATGTACACAGAAAGATTAAAATGTTTATGCTTCTAGACATTTTGTGGAGGGTATGGGTGTGTATTAAAGCTTTGCAGTTTATTCAGAAAAAAATACCACTGTGTTTTTGTAAAAAATGTTATGTAAGATGAGTATCAGTAATGTGCGAACTCCAAAAAACAAGTTAATCTCAATGAGCATTGGCCTGGTGTTTTCAAGTAGTAACAGAAATCTGCACCTCAGTCAATGTGCCCAGGAAGCTTCCAGAACATCGGCACATCAGCACTTCTTATTCAAGAATTATGGAGAGGTTGTGATGTATGTATGTATGTATGTATGTATGTATGTATGTATGTATGCATTTGTTCATTTATTTATTTACTTAGAGACAGGATCTTAGGTAGTTCAAGCTGGCCTTGAATCTGATGTAGTCAAGGATGGCATTGAATCCTGCCTCCATTTTTCAAGTGCTGGAGACATAGGCATGTGTAGTACAACAAATTTAAACTTATCCCAGACTCACAAATAAATGAGACTCAGACTATGGTTATTCAATTTGGTTTGGGCAATTACTGGAAGGTAACCCCTAGTCTACATTTTTAAATGGCCTGACTACCTCCCCAGTGGTGTACCCCAAACATTTGCTATTTCTCCTGGCCATATGCTCATGGTCCATCTCCCCTCATGGAGGCTTCCTCCTCTCCTCTCATTCTTCCTCCAGGTGAATCATGAAAAGAGCACTTAGGGCAAGCTAATTAAGAGCTGCCCAGATGGAACATGGAAAATTACAACTTGGGGTCAGAGTGGGCAAATAGATTTTAAAAGCACAGAGGGTAGACATCTGCCCATCTCTAGTACTGATTAGGTTTTATCATGAATATAAAGGTCATGTGTCTTTTATCTAGGAACTGAATTTTCAAAGGCTGGGTAGAAGCCCCAGATTGAGATTAAATATTTCTACAACAGGCATGTGGCTCTACATTTAGTCACTCCAATGCTGTGTGTGTGTCTGTGTGTGTTATATGGGTGTAGTTATTCACATATGTGTATGTACACATGCAAGTATGGCTGTGTATGTATGTGTGTGTGTATGTGTTCATCAGCATGCACATACCGAAGCCAGAGAGCAACCTTGGTTGTTATTCTCAGGAACACCATGTCCTTTCAAATGGACTGTATTAAGAGAAACAGCTCCAAGGCCTAGGGGCCATCATAGAAGAGAGGATGGGAAGAATGCAAGAGCCAGAAGACTGATGTAAAATCTTGCCTTTTAGATATGACAGGGCTGTTATACTTATGAATTTGCTGCCGCTCTGGTTGCCTACACAAGATCTTTGCAACAACAAGGCAATTAACATGGTGTTGTGGATGGGGAAGGGACTTATAATATCCTACCCTTAAATGGAGATCTACTGGCAATTAATTGTTGCTAGGGGAGGTAGTATCATTTTTTTTTTTTTTTTGTCAGAGTGGTTGTCCATGTTCCAGCACATGGCTATACACCCATATGCATATAGTCAACACTAACTGGACTCTGGATTATAGTTTTAAAAAAAAAGCTGCTGGAGGCCGGTCAGTGGTGGCACACACTTTTAATCCCAGCACTTGGGAGGCAGAGACAGGTGGATTTCTGGGTTCGAGGCCAGCCTGGTCTACTGAGTGAGTTCTAGGACAGCCAGGGCCATACAGAGAAACCCTGTCTCAAAAACACAAAAACCAAACCAAACCAAACCAAAACAAAACTGCTAAGTATCATTTTGCTCTTGTCTACTCTGTCTACATCTTACTGTACAGTTAGAAAAAAGCATAAAATGCACAGTTGGAGAAAAAATATGCCAACAGTGGTCTTTCTCTAGTTGTTTTTCATTACCTCCAATTTGTGGCCCTGAAGGTGGCACACTTAGGTGCACACTTTTGTGCCCCTGAGCCTGGTCATAGGGAGGGGTTTGTGTTGAAAGCTGCCCAGAAAGCCAGTGTTCTCTGTTAGGGACAATTTGTTCCTAGCTGTCTGCAGAGTGATCTTTTTTTTTTTTTTTTCCTGAGACATGCCTCATTTCAGCTTTATGGGAGCAGTAATATTCTTCAAAAGTAGACATTAAAACAGCACTTGTAGCTGGAAAGTGAGAAACAAAATTCCCATTTGCCATAGAAGGAATGATGCAAATTAAGCTCCTTATGTACAGCCTCATCCTCAGAGCTGCATGCTGTATTGTTCACATCATGAGGACATGAAACGAGAGTAATGTGGCCACCTGGTAAACACTAGAGCAGTGCTTATCAGTGGGCTATGCAAGGATGATTACAAACATTTGGCTATATCCTTGATTGATATCAAGACATCTTTGATTGTCACACCGTGTAGGAACAGGTATTGGCATTTGATCAGTAGAGGTCAAGGATGCTGTTACAGATCTGGTCAAGGCAACCTCTTGTAATAGGCAATCAGGTGTCTCTAGACATCAGTTCTTCAGAGGATAGGAGAGACTTCAGCAAGCTTTATTTGGGTGCAGGTCTCCTGACACTGAAACTCACCTATCCTGCTAGGTGGTGCAGAAAACTCATTTCCTTCCTATATATCTTGTTTCTAAGAAGGGATGTGGAGTGAGGAGGGCAGAACATGATGCACTCAAGAAAAAAAGAGAAAAGAAAAGAAAAGAAAAAAGAAAAGGAAAGAAAAGGGAGCACAGAAATGACTTATAAAGTCGTTTCTGCCAGGCACATATTACTTAACATGGTGTAATTCGTCTAATGTTAAGTACATGAAGAAAGTAAACTGTAGATGACTTAGAATGTTGTCAAGGTCACGGAGTTAGCATAGGTCCTGAACTGGGATTCATGCAGTTGTGCTCTTTCATAGAAGAAAGTACATGAGAAGAGGGACCGACCCTCTCTGAGTGCTTTCTCTCCAGAATCCGGTGCATAGCACAGTTGTACTCACATCACAAGGCTTTGTACACCCACTCTTCCACCCTTTGCATAGACATTGTCACTTTTTGCACTTATTCAGTATCTGGGTTGCCAGGAAGTTTGAGTGCTACATAACTCAGCGTTGATGCTGAGCTGCATTGATTTTTCAGAAGCACTATTTACATATCAATAAAAAACAAAGCCTGTGCTTTGATTTATAGGACACTGTGAGTTCATACTAGAATGTTTATATTAACGGTACACACACACATTTTTTTCTTTTTCTTTTCTTTTCTTTCTTTCTTTCTTTTTTTTTTTTTTTTTTTTTTTTTTGGTTTTTCAAGACAGGGTTTCTCTGTGTAGCCCTGGCTATCCTGGAACTTACTCTGTAGACCAGGCTGGCCTCGAACTCAGAAATCCACCTGCCTCTGCCTCCCAGGTGCTGGGATTAAAGGCATGTGCCACCACTGTCCAGCTCATATATGTACACACACACACACACACACACACACACATATATATACATACATATATATATATATATCATACATCTAGTAGGACAGTGCATATAATAAATGGCCACTCTGCATGACATGAGGCTATGTTGTATAGAACTCAGTGTGTCATGAGATCAGTCCGAGAGGTAAGGAAATAAAGTGAAACCCCTTAAAATCCTTAAGTAATGAGATGCTCTTTTAAAGCCATAGTGCATGTCTAACACAGTGACAGTATTAGACCATACTGACTTAGGAAGCTCAGACTTATCAGAAGGAAAATCATTTTCTGGCAGAAGGAGCTCATCCTAAAAGCTATAATTTTGTCCAAAAATCATTATCTATGCAGCTGTGGTTACTTGCATAAGACCTGGCCACAGTCCAGGCAGTTAAAGCTCTCAGCATGGGAGTGGGAGGGGCATCTGAGGCTCCACCTCTATTAGCTGCATTGTAGGTGATGACTGCAGGAAGAGCTGTTTTTCTCTGGAATGGGGGACAGAACACCTGGCTCCTAGGAACTCATCCATGTCCCAGTGAATGATGCCATACCTGTGTATCTATTTGACTCTGTGGGTTAAAAAACGATAATAAGAATAAAAATTAAAGAAGATGACAGGCAGTTGGGAGGGGGATGTGTTCAGAGGTCTCGTGGGAATCGAAAGTGGAAGGTAGATCTCATCAAAGAATAAATGAAAATGTTATATAAGATCAATGTTCATGATTACATAAGCAGTATCAGAGCTTTGAGTTCACTTTGTTTTTTTTTTACTGTTAAGTTCTAGGTCAGGTCTCAAGACAGCAGTGTATGAAAAGGGTTGTTGGAATCATTGGTAGACTGACTTTTGTAGTGATATTCTTTCCTTCTTTATTTTAAAACTTTTTTTCCATGTTAAGAATTCTCCTAGCTTCTTTTGTTCACTTTCATTTTCTCTGTCTACAAAGAAGCAACCTTTTGGGTTAAATTCAGGAATTACAGGATCCTGGGAGAGCACGTCAATTGGAAAGCTAGATGTTTTCAGGCAAGGATCTGGGGAACTTGTCAATGTTTTAAAGTAAACAAAGGGTCCGTTTGGGCATCAGACTGTTCCAGGAGAGTGTAGCAGTGTTCTCTCTCTGTGTGTGTGACAAATGTCTGTTCCGTTATTGTACTGCTCAGCATTTCACTTGCATGTGAACCAGGTTCTCCAGCATGAAGATGTTTACTTCATAGTTAAACACTGTTGAATTGTTGACCATGTCATTCTATTCTTTTGAGGCAGTATTCTGAGAACACCATTTGTTTACATTTGTGCAATCTGTCCTTCTTCTGCAGCAGATGCCTTTCCGGACACCACTGTGTGGAATGTTCCAGAACATAAATGGAAATATGCAACAATTATTGACACCTTTTTTATTTTTTTCTGTCAGGCAGAAGTAATGACTGAGGCATCCAAGAGTTTCCTCCATTGGTGTTTATATTCAAGCAAGAAGGAAGGCAGGAAGATGACTAATACAAGTTTGGTCTAGATGACACAGAGATGTAGTTTCCTGTGCATGGGTTTCTGGGAGATTACTTTAGAATGACTAGAAACACTATCTCATCCAAAATACCTCGGTATAAACAGATCTGAATGACGAAGGGCACCAGACCTGGCAGGTGGGGGAGTGTCACTTCAGAAAGAGGAAATGAAACACCAATAAAACACTGTAAAGTAGACTCATGAAGTTTCACACATTAAATATGTGTGCTGTTTTGTGAATGCACATACACTTATATAACACATAAGTGTAAGCCAGGCGATAGTCTGGTCATTCACAGACCTCTGAATGACAGGGGTTCTATATATTATTACCAGCTTTCTATTACTTAGTAATGATGTCATACGATCACAGTGTGATAAGGTCACGGTAGATGATGTTCGTGTTGATCCCAGCATTAAGAATTATTGCAAGCCAGTCACTGTACATAGAAATGTGTACAAAAGACAAAAACCAGCTGCGTCATCAAGGATAGGTGTTTGGACATTGCTTAATGTAGTGCTGGGGACAGAAATAATCATCTTTCTCCCGAGTACTGTGAATTATCCTCACTTCCTGATACATCTTTACACAATTCCCCTACTTTTTTATTGGGGTTGACCTAGTGATTTACTTCTAGTGAAACAAATGTGACTGGATTAGGTTACTAAAAAATGGTGTTATCTTTCCTGCCATCTCTTCCCTACTATCTTCCTTGCTTGCCCTGATAAAAGCAAGTTGCCCTAATATGATCTACTCTATGGGAACAGAGTGCCCTGTGGCACTGGTGGCCTAGAGAGAAAATGAAACTCTTATTCCTCCAATTTGCTAGAAAGTCAACATTGACAGCAAAGCAGTTTAGGCTAGGCTGGATTTCTTACCCACTGAAACAAACAACCCACGTGTTCATTCTTGTAAGGCATGAAGCTTTGTGGGCAATTTGTTGTATAGCAACAGCTTGTAGATATTACACAGCACAGGGCTTAGTGAGAGAATTAATGAGTGAAAGTACTTCAGGGGTAAAACAAAGACTCAAAGGCTTGCACTTTTTTATTTTTTGAATAGAGCAATGAACAGCAGCAAGGAGTAGTGGACAATCCCACAGTCATCAGGAGTATGCCTTGACATGTGTCGTGAGTGATTCTCATGATAGCATTGCTCAGTAGCAGCAAGAGGGCTGGAGAGATGGGAGGATGAAGGAGGCCAGAATGCAGATCCTCAGAGCCCATGCTAAAGGCTGGAAAGGTAAAAGAGCCACCTGCGGGCTCAGCAGAGGCAGAGACAGGGATCCCAGGCACAAGCTGGCTAATTGGACTCGCTGTTCTATGAGCTCTGGGTTCACTTGAGAGGAATGTGCCCCCCAATAAATAAAGCAGAACGATCTAGAAAGACATTCACTGTCAATGTGGGACCGCCATCCCCATTCACATACATGTACACGAGTACCTGAAAACTCACGTGAGCCATCACACATGAGAACATAAACAGGAACTTATGCATTCACCACACACATACACACACACACACACACAGAGAGAGAGAAAGAGAGAGAGAGAGAGAGAGAGAGAGAGA
>NW_022196896.1:104804247-104814284 GCF_008632895.1 Mastomys coucha
AGAGAGGGAGAGAGAGAGGGAGAGAGGGAGAGAGGGAGAGAGGGAGAGAAAGACAAGGCAAAAAGGTCTTAATAAAGATTTCTTAAACAAATGGCTTATAGCGGAACCAGAAGTTGTGCTCTGTAGGCGCAAGAAATGGCGTGTTGTTTAAAAATTAATGACATGAAAGTATGTTTCTGGTTTACTGGTAGAGGAAAGAACAAGGTTATAGGACATGCATATATTTTATTTATAAGACTATAAATATCTGCATGACAATAGCCGTGGTATTTATTATCAAAATGTTAACAGTGGTTGACTCTTGAGACAGAACTGGAAGTCAAATCTATTCTCTTCTTTGTGTTTGTTAGTTATTTTGCAATGAGCATGTTGAAATTGTGAAATCAGTAAAAACTGTTGCAACTAAAGTGAGACTTCAATAAGTATTCCCTCTGAAAGAGTACTGGAGAGTTGGCGTGATTGTCTTTGTCTACCACTTAGCTATCATGACCTGACCCCAGGAGACTGCCTAATTCTGTGTCGTTGCTGCTTAGCTGTGTGGTGATATATGCTGGTTTGAAAGAAAATGACCCCTATAGGTTCATAGGGAGTGGCACTATTGGGAGGCATGGCCTTGTTAGGGTAGGTGTGGCTTTGTTGGAGGAAGTGTACCACTAAGGATGGGCTTTGAGGTTTCAAATGCTTAAGCCGGGCCCAGTGTCGCTCTTTCCTGCTGCCTGCCAACCCAGATGTAAAACTCTCAGCTCCCTCTCCAGCACCATGACTACCAGTGTACCACTATGCTCCCCACCATGATGGTAATGGATTAACCTCTAAACTGTAAGCCAACTCCAGTTAAACGTTTTCCTTTATGAGTTGCCTTGGTCATGGTATCTTTTCAAAGCAACGGAAACCCTAAGACATGATAAGCAGATAAGCAGATATGTGCTGGCCAGGACTGCCTGGGAACAGGAGCTGTGGACTCTTCTTTCTGAGGTATGCCTCTGGTAAGTGACAGTGAAGGAACAGGGTTTCTCTGGAACATGTGTGATTTCCAAGCCAGGGGAAGAGACATCAGAGGTGGTGTAAAGGTTCCTGCCTGACTCTTTCTTTAATCAGTCCTAATTTTAAGTGCTGATTCATAGGGCATCCTTTAAATTAAAAAAAAAATGCAATTTTTCCTTGCTGAGGGTATTAGTAAATATTTCTTTGATTTAATCTTTGTGATATTATTTTCTGAAGGCATCTTGAAATCCTCTCTTTCCACAAGAAGGGAAGCTTCATGAGTCCTTAATAATTTGAAAAGGTTTCTTTTCCACGTCGTGTGTGTTTGTGTGTGTGTGTGTGTGTGTGTGTGTGCTAGTATGCTTGTGTTATGTTTTATATATATAAGTGTACATGTATATATATAAATATATGTATATATATGAATATATTTACATTCACGTATATGGATGGTTGTGCATACATATGGAGACCACAGTTCAACATTATGTATCTTCCTTAATTGCTCGCCACAGAACATTTTTTTGTGAAAGAGCCTTAACCTGGAGCTCACTAACTCGCTTGGACTAGCCAGTCTTTGCCCAGAGAGGCCCAGAGACTCTGCTGCTTTCCCGTCTTCAGAGTTGAGATCACAGGTACATACCACTGGGCCCTTTTCCCACATGAGTTATGGGGATCTGAACTCAGGTCTTTATGCTTGTACGGCAAATATTTTACTGACTTCATAGTGTCCCAAGTTCCAATTCCTTTTTTTTTAAATGACAATACAGTCCAGAGAGAAGAAATTATTTCCTTGAAAATGAGAGCAGATTTCCACTTGCTGAATTCTTGATAGATCCTAAATACAATGTATTTTTAAAGATTTTCTATGTAAAGTTTGCATTATATTGCAGAAAATAAGTTGTAGGAAAAGAAATGTGTTTTCTATATGTATTTCAAGATGAAGGCATAATTTATTTTGAAAAATATTCTGTGTCTAAGAAGAAACAAAAGTTCAAACAACTCAGACTTAGATTCCTTTTTACAAATCTAACTTAACAGAGTCAGTTGTAACTCTGTGGCCTCTGACCCATGGAAAAGCGAATATAAAGAAACACACCAACTTTGAACATCAAAATTGCACCTTTTCTTTTACATTTATTTTGAAGATAATACTACAGAATCCTTGTTAGAAGTCTCCTCTCTCCTTTGTAGGCCATGAAAATGCCCCAAGGTCACTGTCGGGATGGGGCCCTAATAATTCTTTTGATCTCTACAAACCTGCTGCCCTGGTGCATTTTCACCAAGCTAATGATGGAACCCATAATGTTAAATGCCTTGACTGTGTGACTTCATGGTGGGAAAACATTGGTTGGGGCTCCCTTAATAACAACAAAAGTAAAGTGAGGCACCACTGGCCCTTCACGTTTTCTTTTTCTTCCTTCCTTCCTCCTTTCTTTCCTCCCTTCCTTTCTTCCTCTGTCTTTCTTTCTTTTTTTAACTTGCATTTCTTATTTTATTTTATAGTTATTGCTATATACATTTTGTCCCACCTCCTCCCCCAAAGCAGGATTCAACCAAATCTCTAATCTCATTCTTTTCCATCCTGACTGAACATTATCTCTCGAGCATTATGTTTCTCCTTCAAGTTTTCTTTAATTATGTTGTCTCCACTAATGCAGAGATGGACCACCTTCGAGTCATCTGAGTCAATATTCAGATAAGGAGTACCAGGCATGTTTAGAGGCATGCTGTCTGGGTAGCTATCTAGATCCATTTTGTGTGTGTGCATGTCGATGCGTGTGTGTGTGTGTGTGTGTGTGTGTGTGTGTGTGTACGTGTCTGAGCATGCACATGTGCAGACGTGCATGGGCAGGTCAGAGAACAACTTAGAAACACATTATGACATTTGAGACGGGGTTTCTCATTTTCCTGGAACTGATCAACTAGGACACAGTGGTTGCTTGGCCAAAAAGACTCAGGGAGACTCCTGTCTCTGCCTCCCCAGAAATTTTTTCTCACTCATGAGTCTTACATGGGTTCCTGGGATAAAATTCAGACCCTCATATTTGCATGGCAAACACTTCCTGAATCTGTGTTTGGTGTGTATGAATTACCTCTGTGCATGTTACCATGTGTCTCACATACATAATGCATGTGTCCAGATCTGCCCCCGAATTCTGGGTTCTCTCCAAGTACGTGAAAGCTGTGACAAAATGCAGGCTTATATGTGGAAAAATTAAAGGGAGCCACCATTGCTCTTGTCACTTTTGATGTAGGACACAGGGCACTCTAGCATCCTTTTAGTTTAGCACACCATGGGACAGATGCACTCCCAAGCCTTGATGGGCTTCTCCATGACAATCACAGGCTGTTCTTTCTTATCTAGGCAGTAGAAAAAAAAAAACAGTACTTTAATAGAAATGCTTATAAACACCTAGGCAGCTTTCTGCATTTTAAACTATCAACCCTGTGACGTTTATCAACAGTGTTAAATGGTGACATAAAAATGACATAGTGACAGTAAAATGGCTCAGCAGGTAAGAGCATCTTCCGTCCATTCCGATGACCTGAGTTCAAGTCTAGAACTCACACGGTGGAAGGAGAGAACTGACTCCCTATCCTCTGACCTAGACATATACACTTTGGCACACACCAACACACACACACACACACACACACACACACACACACACACACACACACCAATTAAATGTTAGAAAAACCTAAGAGAATAATAAAATATAAGCTGGCGCTTGGGTATAGCTTCCCTACCTTCTTCCTTTCTTTCTTCTCTTTTTCGGCCATAGTTGTCTTCCCCCGTTACAGAGATTCATAGATTAGTGGCCCTTACTCTTTTGTATCTTTCCTGTCGTCACTATTGTGATTCATTTTCCGTTTGCTAGACTACTTTTTCAAGAATTATCCTGAAGCGCGGTATTTGTCAGCTACATTCTCAGACTACTTTTGAGCCTGGACAGATAAGGGAAATATTGATTTTACAGTCATTTTGGCTAGTGAGCTGTGAAGGGAATTTCATTTTCCTGTAGCTTTGAAATATTGCCGAGGGGATGTCTGATGGAGTTCTCTTGCCAGCAGCCACTTTGTTATTGTTGTGTCTGTCTAGAAGGTAGCAACATTTTCCAATTTGTTTTCTGACTTTAAAAACTCCTATAGTAGATGCTTAGCAAAAGTATGCCTGTATTCTTCTCAAAACCATTTGTGCTCTTCAGTCTCCTCTTCCTCCCCCTTCTCCATCTTTGGTTTTGAGTCAGTGTCTAGCTGTGCAGCCTTGGGTTTTTGGTGCCTGATAATCACATATGCTCCAGACTGTCCCAGAAACCCACAGCAATCCTCTTGCTGAGTCTCCCTGGTATGCGGATTACTGATTGAACCCCCATGCTCCTTTGAGCTTATCAGTTTTTGGTGAAGTAGTTTACGTCTGTGAATGGTTTAATTACTATGTTTCCTACTGTTGTTCATGATATTGTGTGTGTGTGTGTGTGTCTATCTATCTGTCTATCTATCTATCTATCTATCTATCTATCTATCTATCTATCTATCTATCTATCTAATCTTGTGTGTGTGTTTCTAGTATAGGGACTAAATCTGGGGCCTTCTGCATGGTAGGCAAATGCATCAACTCCTAAGCACTCAGACTTCCTTTATTTTCCTTATAGGTTTTCACTGTGTCTTTTTCATCTGTTTGCGATTCAAAGTTCAAGTACTAGAAGCAACTGTCATAGTTTCTTTTCAAAGTCATGGGTTTTTTTGTTTGTTTGTTTCTGGAAGTCATTTGTATCTCAATATGCCTTACAAACCTTTCTGTGTTGATTTTCTGCTTTCTCCAGCAACTCTGACTTTGGTTGTGAGGTATTATATGGTCGCTGGGAATTGGACGCCGGTTCCTCTGGAAGAACAGCCAGTGCACTTAACTGCTAGTGTGAACTCTGCCTTCTTAAGGACTAGATTAGGATTTTTTTTTTGGTTGGTTTAAATCTCTGTTTAAATCTTCCCAACTGTATGATCCTCAATGAGTCAGGTTCAGGTCTAAGGAAAAAGGCTCATTATTGAAAGAAGAGACATTCCTGTAAAGTGGCAGTCTGGCCAACCCCGCAGAGGCATCATAGGAAGCTCCATTTCTCCATGCCCAGGACTAGAGTTAGAGAACATTAGCATCATTAGTTCAGTAGAGGGGGCCAGGCTGGCCCTCCTGATCTCTGGCTGTCTTCTTCCTAGGTAGGGTCCAGAGTACCCTATGAGTTGGGTTCTTCTAATGCCCTGGAGTCAGGATTGCTAAGAACACCTTATTCCCTTTGTCAGGTCAGCATCTAGTCTACAAAGGAAAGTAGACCGAAAAACCTCCAGTTACTCATTTAATGGACATGACAGCTTTAATAAAATCTCTTATGTCAAGTTAAAATACAGCCTGTCTGCTTGTTAACTTCAGCACAAGTCGTGGATTGAGGCTGGAATTACACTAAGAATCCATGGGAAATATTGTTTTGTTCAGACATATTTAGTTCAGAATTCTTTTCTCTAGGGGAGGAAAAAGCCCTCTCTAAGGATAAGGATTTGTTTATGTATCATAACCTACAGAAATCTCTTGGTATGGAATCCTCTGACCTCTAAGCCATTATCTGCATTCGCACTACATTAACATGGTAACTGATGCTCACAGTGGCACTCTTGAGACAGTGTGAAATTCTAAAGGACTTACAGTATTGTTGAAGAAAGGCCAAATCACCCTCAGCACAAGCCCCACTGTCATCAGATGAGACACTATTCAGATACTTTGAAAATGTAAACTTGAGGATGATTTCCATGGCAACAGGATGAACATCAGAATGAGAACACTTGATGAGACTGGTTGGAAGAGCGAACAGGTTATTTCTGTGTTAGGTCAAGAGGAGTTATTCTAAGTCTTATGTAATAGCATAGAATATATTTTTGAGGGATTTACTGCATGATATTATATAACCTTCCCCTTTTACAAATTTCAGAAGGTTGAACTTGAAGCTAGCATTAATTTGGCTTCTTTCCACATACATAAGGTTTTCCTACCTTACTCTATTTATTCACTGATTCAAACATACTTCCTCCTGATTCCTAGTAGAGACAGTTTTTGTGACTGTAACATTAAGATTAGAACATCCCTCTCAGACTTAATTTTCTCTTCTTGAGAGATTAAAAAACATTAGTAACGTGAGCCTAAAACTTGACTTAATGACAATGAAATGAGACAATTTATTATGTTACATAATATAGCATTTTTGGTTCAAAGAATATACATAGATGAGTGCATAATTTCCTTATTTGTATGACTGCAAGGAGAAAAATACAAGGACTCTAGTTTCACAAAATATAAGTATACAGGCTTTCAATTAGAATATGACTTATTTACTTATTTTCTTTGCTTGTATGTCTTTGGACTTAGTTTCTAACATTGAGAAACTAGAAAGTAGGACTTGGATTTATAAATATGTTCCAGAATGTTTTATGAACATATATTATAACAGAAACATCACATTTTTTGATGATGATATTCTAATATTTATTTTCATCTCATAATTTTCTCTTGGATTCAAAACAAAAATGCAGCCTATGTATGTGGCCCATTGGTAGAGTGCTTACCTATCATGATGAAGATCCTAGGCTCAATACTTAACCCTTCAAAGGAGAACAGAAAACCCAAACCAAGCAAAGTTGCATTAGCTGGGAGATAGCTCAGCTGGTAAAATGCCCACTGCGGAGGAACTGAGGTTAGAGCCCCAGCACTCCATGAAGAGACATGGATGTGACCCTAGTTATACAGTGGATTAGTTATGCATGTCCCGGGAAGGAGTAGACAAATACATTCCCAGAGCTTGCTAGCCAGCCAGTCTACCCGACTGGTGAGTTCCAGGTTCAGTGAGAGACCCTGTCTAAAAACACTAAAGTTAAAACAAGCCAAACAAATGGAGATTAATATAGGAAGACATCCAGCATGAAACCCAGCCTCCATACATGCACACATACATATATGTGACATGTGCACACGTATGCATATACTACACTCTGACAAACACAGTAAAGTCATAAATCTAACAACCCGTCTTGTATCTTAGTGAGGATATATAAGAAGTATCTTAAATATCATATATCTAAGTAGAACCAAGTTTTATATACTAACAGTGTTCTCCTCAAGTGATGGCCACCTGAAAGTTCACAATATGGATCCTTTGAGTATACAATTTTAGGTGAGAGTCTTAAGATGAGAGAATCCTTAGGTAGGATGTCCATCAAACTGGGTGAGAAACATCTTCCAAGGAGTAGAATTGGAAAATAAAGATAGGGTGAAAGATCATGTGAAGAACACAGTACACAATGAAATGATGCTTCCACTAGTCAAGGGACCCTAGAATGATTAGACTCTACAAGAGAATAGGTGTCTGCCCTAGGGTCTTTGGAGGGAATATGCCCTAGCAACACCTTGCTCTCAGACTTTTGGCCTCCACCACTGAAACAGTAAATTTATTTACCTGGTTTCTTACACCAGCTGCAGAAAACTAATATACCACCCTCCTCTGGACTTGCTATACCACAGCCTTCCAAATGATAGCACCATTCCCATATGATGAATGATCTAAGACAGCTCCAAGGACATTACAGTTTCAGATGACTCCCTAGTCCTGTTGGGTTTCCCTTCCACACGTATCCAGAATACAGCTGCTTCTCACCCGTACCCTCATGTTAACCCACGCAAGCTCCCACCATCCTTTGCCCTGGCCTCAAGAGTAGCATCCTGGCCATTTGTCCTTTCCTTACTTGTGTGGAATTCTTTGTATGTGTGCTAGGCTGATGCTTTTAGAGCCAAGTCGAGCCACCGGGTTTCTCAGCTCCTCTCTGAGATAGAGGTCTGTCCTATAAGGCTAAAGGTGTCATTGACTGTTCTAGGACCTGCCATCTTCCAGTGAACACTGAGCTTGTTCTCCGTCACCCCGTACACCTGAGCTCAAACGTCACATGGTGCTTCCTCAGACTACCTATGATAGCAGTCCCCATCGCTCCAGCTGCTTCATTCAGTTACAGATGCCTTAGTAGGAGATTATGACCTGACATGGTAAACTGGTTACTCACTACTGCCCCCCTCCTACAGCCTCTAGGCCACTCCCAAAAAGAGCTCTGCTTTGTTTAGTTGTTCATTTCATATGCTTAGTGCTGAAACTTAGGAAGCACCCAGTATTTACTGAAGAATTTATGGAATAAAGAATAGCCCAGAATTTATGATGAGAATCATTTGCTAATATTCACTTTTAATGCATTAGAAAAAAAAATCAGACATCATTGTCTATATAATTCTTTGTAACTTGTTGGAGATTTTTTGTAATAAATTTGTTTTTTAAAAATAAATTGAAAGACTGTTTTCGTGTGGTAGGCTCGTAGGAGAATATTTTGACCCAACCTTTATGTCTTATATCTAAAATTCATCCAAGAACCAGAAAGGAAAAAGAAAAAGAAAATTCTATCTCCCTAAGAGCCTCGGTTTTAAGATTATTTTTTCTATAAAGATTTCAGTTGCTTTAAAAGTTTTATTTTATTAGCAATTAGCTTGATTTTATTAGCAATAGCAGAAAGCATATTGGGTTTGATCTTTGCTCTGTTTTCTTTCTTTATTTTTTACTTCAAAAGCGTTGAAAACATTTATAACTTTTGGGTTGTCAGCCATGTCCTTTGCTCCTTGTGCTTTTCCTCTATCTCTCCCCTTGGGGGTGACAGCTACAGACAACCCTAAAGCTGACACTGCAGAGCACGTACTCATGGCAGAGTTCAGGAGGCCTTTGTTTATCTTCTCAGTGCATTACCACATCTCCACTTGGTTGTGGTTTGGTTTTTCCCTGCCCACGCACCAACTCTTCCACATCTCCTTACTGAATCTGTTTCTCTTTCCTTCTAAATATGGACAGAACAATGAAGCTCAGACTCCAGAACTCCTGCACCTTGGCAGCCTCAGTTAGTGCCCTCCAAATGGCCTCATCCCTCCACATACAAGTAAGACATTTTATGTCTTTTTTGTAGCCAACTTTTATTAAATCTATCTTATGCTTTAGACAATGACATTTGATGTGTGTGCAAGTGTGCATGTGTATACATGTGTGTGTCTGTGTGCATGTGTGTGCTTGTGCATATGCAGGCAAATGTGCATGTTTGTTTATTGTGTACATGTATACATGTGTGTATGTCTGTGTGCATGTGTGTGTATGCTTCCACATGTGTATATATGTTTATATGTGTGTGTGTACATGTCTGTGTGTGTGTGTACTTATGTGTGTCAATGAATAAGTGGAGGTCAGAGGTCAGTTCTTCTTCTCTATTTGCTTTATATTTTGATACAGGGTGTCTGATTAAGCATGGAGTTCACCCGTTGACTCTTAGTCACCTAGACTAACTTGTCAGCAAGCTCCAGTTCTACTTCTCTCTCTACCTCCTCAGAGATGGAATTACAGATGGTGTCACCATACCTGAATATTCTGAGTTCAAGAGATCACAACTCAGACCCCCATGATTATGTAGCAAGTACTTTATTGACTGACTCATCTCCCCAGACCCAGTGTATTTCCAAATCGCTGTTGCTATCTAAGTTTTTCATGGTTGATCTCAAGACAACCTCCAAATGTTGGTATTTTTAGTAATTTCACAATATCCTGTGAATAGCAAAAATAATCAAAAAAAACCCTATTTCCATTACTTCTTAGTTATAATAAAGCATAGGCCCTCTTACTACAACGAGGAAAGTTCTCTCAAGGAAATAAGGAGTATGAGATGGATTTCTGGGGCTGAGTTCTCATTAGTCCGTTTAGTTTACAATGAGTTTTACGCATAATCTGATGTTTGACAGCTATGTTTAGAGGTTCAACTTGGACTATTACATGCCTGGCAACAAAGGAACACAAAGAGATGTTCAGGAAGTGGTGGTGTTGAGTTTGGAGAAAAGATAAAGAAGTGTTTACCACATTTATCTTCAAACAGTGGAAGACCTTCATGGCTGCTCCAGTCAGTTCTGGAAGACCTTCATGGCTGCTCCAGTCAGTTCT
>NW_022196896.1:104814294-104863162 GCF_008632895.1 Mastomys coucha
ACCTTCATGGCTGCTCCAGTCAGTTCTGGAAGACCTTCATGGCTGCTCCAGTCAGTTCTGGAAGGTAGAGATAGCATTAACAGGTTTCAGGTTTCAGGTAAACAAAAGTGAGATTTATGTAGCAGCATTCCCAGCTGTGAAGAAAAAGTCTTGGGTTTCCTGGACACCGCAAGTACCCTGTACTGGGCATGCTGATAGGATGTAGTAGACAGACTCCTGGATCTCACTGGCAATTTGGTGACAGATTTTATCCCTGTATCCTTTTTGGATTTGAAACTATAATTCCACATTTACTTAAAAAAGACTTCCACCTATATCCAGATAGTCTCATTTGCCTCTAAAAGGGCAAGAACTTCAGTAGGAGTCTTTCTGTCTTCTGATCACACAGCTTCATCCTAAATGCTTCTGTAATACCAGCAAAGATGACTTTTGCCCTAGATGATCCTCCTTTATGAAGGAGGACCACCGGTTCATTCTTCATGAGTGAGGATGAACAATAGATACGTGGTCTGTGTGGGACAGGTGGCACCATGCAATGACATACTTTGGCTTCTGAATCCTTTCTCTAATACTTTGCCACCCATAGGTTTGTGAGTCACCCGGGGAAGCTGTCTTTGTCTTTGGGGGGAACAACCTCGGGGGCTCTTGTGAGGCTTGAATCTCTCAGTGTTTGTAAGGTTCAATGGGAGTGCTTGACACGCAGCCCATGTTTGATAATCATTAAGTACTACATGTCATTTTAGGTGAAATGCAGTACTTGATGTTTTGACGACTCAACACATTGCTTTCTCTGCTTTGAAGAGATGCTAGCCCAGGGAAAGAGCTGTATATCTGCTAGTGCTCTTTATCAGAAAGTCTACTGTCTTCAAAGATATGATAGATGGTCACCTTGCCTAAGAATCTCCAACTTCTGTTTTCTCTCATTTTTCTAACAGGATACTAAAACAGTTCTAGTTATAAAAGATATCTGACTTTGGAGAGAGTTCAGTGGACACAAGATTCTGCTATTTGTCTGACTGGTTTTTGACAATGAGCTGAGATAACCCTAAATGAACTGTGCTTGTCTTAAACTAATTCATCCAGAGTTTGTTCTTTTGACCATTTAGAGATAATTAATTATAAGACAACTGAGGAATCTGTTAATATTTTTCAAGTTTGTCACTTCTTATTTATCACAAAATCTTAGTTATACTTAGGTATACTACTAACATCAAATTGTTAGCCCAATTACAAATTTTGGTCTTAAAAATGTATTTATTTTTATCAATTAGATTTGCTCTTAGTTAGTTTTGTATATATACACAGGGCATGCTGACCACTCTCATCCACCCTCTTCCCATTCCTGCCTAGTTCTCTCCTCTCCACAAACCATGTTTATTCATTTTGTTTGTGACTCACTGAATTTATCAGGATTAACTGTGTAAGCATATGCTGCTGGGCTCAGCAGTAGGTAGTGGACTAAAGACTGATTTCCCATCTTCCAGAATGTATTAGTAGCCAATGGTTCTGAGGTAAGATGTAGAGCTCATGGGGTTCCTCCTTTCTTACTGACTGTTGGTAGGGCTAGTCTTGCATGGACACAGTACAGGGACCACTGTTCCTATGAGTTACTGAGCACATTCGTTGTATCCAGGACTTTCTAAGGAGCAAGTGGCTTCGCTTAGTGGACATAATTGGGTATGATGCTGTGAATAATCCTCACAGATGTTCAACTTAGTTTCTTTATTATGCTTTCTCTGTGCATAGTACACTTTGAATCTATAAACTTGCTTTTACCAATATAAAATGGGCTGCATGTTCTTAGTTTAATGGGTATTTGTTGAGTTCTTAAAATCTCTTAGGTCAAGTGAAAATATTTCAAAATGGGAAAAGTCCTTAGTGTTCTGATGAATAATGAAGAAGACAGCTATTTCACAAATTTATTACCAAATATGGTTATTGGCTTTCTATTATCTGTTGGATGGGCTGTTGCATATACATGTCCCACCAAGTGGGGTCGGGTGATACAAAGAGTGTGGAAAAGATCATTGTTCCAAGCACATAATGGAAATCTAACCAGCTAAAGAGCATCATTTGCATCATATGCATAAACCCATTTTCTTTAAAACCTTGGGCAAAGGAAAAAAAAACAGTTCTTCTTTCTTAAGAGCTAAATTTATGTTGAATAATTTGCTTAAGTAGCTCTATTTCAATAGTAATTAAGGTCTGAGATCCTCAGAAAGGCCATATGCATTGATCTAAGATCTGCCACTTATGGTGGTGTCATTTTCTATTGCTTAACTGGCTGTTGCATCCCAGCTTTTCTCATTAATCAAGTGGATAAAGAGTGGTCCATATCTTACCACAATGTGATGACTGTAGAATGAATAAGAAGACTCTTGGCACACAGAACCCAGAGTGAATAATACCCGCTGTTATAATGGATCTCCTGGCCAGCTACCTTCTCCTCCCCTTCAAACTCTCTAATTCTGCTTAGAAAGAATGCTTTTTAAACTCAGTGAACTTATGTATGTTGATGTTTTATGGCATGTCATGGACTTCAACTTGACCTAAAAATATTATGTTGGTATCTTTTGATCTATTTTAAATTTGAGCCCCCAGTCAGACACCAGAAGCCCTTAATCTGAGGCACTTATTTCTTTTGCATTGATCCACATAGTGAATTGCAATAGGAGTCTATTCATTTGGTGGTTAGTGGTTCTCCATAGCATCTCATTGGAAGGCAGGTGGTAGAACCCATAGAACCCCTCTGTAGAACCCGTCAGAAGGGAGTGTGGTATAGAGACAACTTCAATATCCTGTGTTTACATCTTACTTTCATCCACTTAGTTCATCTAGAAGTATCACTTCCTTTGTTATTGTCCATGATCAGCTTGCTATTTTTTTTTAAAAAAATATTTTGCTCATGAAAAAGGAGACTACATTACATAGTTTAATCTGAGACAATTTTGAGAATGAAAGTATATGCCTAAAGTGGAAATTTGATACTTTATATATATATATATATACATACATATATATATATATATATATATATATTTTAAATAATGTTACAATGAGGTCAGGATGACCTTGAACTCATAGATATATACCATGTACTGCCTTCTGAACACTGGAATTAAATTATGCGTGCCCCCATGCTTAGCTCATTTTTCTTCATTTGGATCACAATTAATTTTATAATATCAACAATTAAAATAGCCAAATCAAAATTACTTTCAAAATAAAATCCATGTAATAAATAAATGAATAAATATGTATACACTAGAGAAAAAGCTAAGCAAATTCTACATCTCTTATCTGATCACTTTTCTTCACACTTGTTTGGTTTCTTAACATCATTTGTGCATGCTTCCCATCTTTAGGTATATCTGTTTTTATGTTCTAGCACTAGATTTTTTTAAAAGAAGGTATTCTTTCAATAAGTATCCTTGTTTGATTTCTGTGGCTGTATAAAGCACTCTGGCCAAAAGCAACTTAGAGGACGGATTGATTTCATCTTGCAATTCCCAGGCCATCTCTCAATTCATCCATCATTGAGAGAAGCTAAGGCAGGGACCTGGAGACAAGATCCAGGGAGAAAAACTGCTTTCTGACTCTCTCTCTGACTTGCTCAAGTTCACGATCAACTAGCTGTTATATTCTTCCCAGAAAATGGTACTTCTCTCAATTGGGTGGGTCTTTTTTATATCTAATTTCAGTCAAGACACTTCCCAAAAGATGTGCCCACAGATCAACTGTTAATGACAACTATTCATTTGAGACTCCTTTTCTGGATGATTCTATGCTGTGTCAAGTTGACAGTTAAGTCTAAGATGATATATGTATCTTGTTCTACTTTTCAATAAAAGTTGAAACTTTCATCTTGTTAATGGTGTGATTCATTGATAATGTAATTGACTGTTTTTAATCAATTTCATTCACTGATACCTTAATTGACATTTAAAAAGCATTCTGCCCACATTCTTTCTAGTATTAGTGAGCACACAGTGAACCCTATTAAAAGGGGGTTATCTTTATCTTTAATTTTTAATATCAACATGTAAATATTTCTTCCTAAACACTTTATATACTGATATACTGTTACCTTTTACTCTAGTTAGATTACCTATCTCAGCAAATACTCTAAGAAGACAAAACTCAGTAAATATATACTCTATTATTTTAATCATTTGTTTGTTCAGTTTGTCCCAATTATTAACATAAAATTTCAAATTAATGAGATTTGCTGATATTTCCTTCCATGCATATGTTGTGATTTTTAAGCTTTGTCAAATGTAGATCGTTCAGGAGTGAAGTTTTCTTCATCTCCTCTCACTGTGGCTTAGGTAATAAATTTATTGGGTTAAAAGTTACTTTGACCATAACAGGGCTGCTGCACCTGTTAGCTCACAGTAGCTATGGTTACCTGCAAAGAACAGAGAAAGATTAAGGCAGTCAATAATTGAGCAAGCATAGATGCAACAGGGACTTGAGGGACCTCAACCCTATTGGTAGTTACTGCCTGTGGGAGACAGCATTAATTTTCCTCAGGGGCGTGGTCTGTGGTAGGTTGTCTGATGCTCCAGTGGCAATTCAGTACGTTCTTAAAAAAACAGTAAGGCAATACAAAGTTAGAAAGGCTGTGTGCTAAGGGACCAAAAAAAGTAGGGGGGACAGCAAGGCAATATCATTAAAATACATTATATACATGAAGGAAATTCTCAAAGAACAAATATAAAAGTAAAAATTCACTCTATCAAATTCTTCTTAAAAGTTGCACTGTTACAGGGTATGATCAAGCCTCCATTTCTCTCTCTCTCTCCCTCCTTCCTTTCTTTTTCTGATGTTTTAATCTTTTATTTTTATTAAGATTCATTAATTATATGTATCAATGGGATCAATTATGGTATTTCCACAATTGTGTACAGTATGCACTGATCAAATTCAACCATCCAGTTTCCACCTTTTACCCCCTACACTCTGCTCAATCTACTAGCTTCTAGTCTACTTTGGGGTTGTCTTTATTTTAATTTAATTTTTGTTTTTACTTGCTCACATTATATCCCGCTCACTGTACCCTTCTGGTCATCCCCTCCCACAGTTCTTGCCCCATCCCACATCCTCCTATCACACATCCCCCTTTCCTCTGAGCGGGTAGGCCCCCTCTGGGTATCCCCTCACCCTAGCACTTCAATTTCTAATTCGAAGCACTCTGCAAGCTTTTGTTCTCTATCTAATTTATTCACTTCTCCCTAAATTTTATTGAGATAAACCTCAATAGCTACCTTTTATTTATTTTATTCTATTTTAGTTTTTTAAATAGTGATTTTGTAAGTACTATAAGTTTAAGTTTTTCAAGGTGCCAGCCATTGAGAAGTTTAGTAATGATTTATGATTGGTTTTTAAATTTAGGTACTTCTTTAGAAAATACTCTGAATTGTCTTAAATATTTAGGTTGATATAAAAAGACATTTTCCCCCAATACATTCTTCTGTAGTTTAAGAAGCATGTTATTGTTGGTTTGGAAAAAAATAGAAACATATTTTCATTTTTGTTACTTGTTTGTGTGAGTGTTGTATACATGTATGTGCATGTTGGGGAGAATATTCACCCCATTTGGGCATGTGGAGAGGTCAGAGGTCAAACAATACTCTGTTACTTCCCCTCCTCCCTCATTCCCTCCCCCATCTTTCCATCTTTCTCTCTGTCTCTCTCTCCATCTCTCTGTCTCTCTCTGTGTTTCTCTCTCCATCTCTCTCTTCAGCTCTCTGTCTCTGTCTCTCTCCATATCTCTCTGTCTCTGTCTCTCTCTGTCTCTATCACTCTCTGTACCTCTCTCCATCTCTCTCTTCATCTCTTTCTGTCTGTCTGTCTGTCTGTCTCTGTCTCTGTCTCTGTCTCTGTCTCTGTCTCTGTCTCTCTCTCTCTCTCTCTCTCCCTCCCTGATCTCTTACTGAAGCTTACATTTATGGCTAGTCTGGCTGTTCCAGTGAGCCCCGGAATCCACTCCACGCCTAGTGTTGTGGATGTACTGCTTTTCCATAGGTTCTGATGTGGATGTACTGCTTTCCCATGGGTTCTGAGGATCTGAAGTCACATCCCAGGCTGGCTCAGGAAACACTTTACCTATGGAACCAGATCCTTAGACACAAACCAAAAAGATATTTTAAAGCTCAGTTCATTTATATTACAAAAATATCTGGAGGGTGGTTGCTGTTAGTGTGTATATAGGAAACATGTGAGTATTTTGATGCCTGTGTCTTCTGCTCCTAGAGGTAGGCTAGTGCAGCTTATCTGTATGCTGTAAGGTTTGTGTGTACCATGTCTTCAATCCCAGTACATCTCTGCTCCACAGATCTCTTAATTTAATATCGTTTCCTACCAACACTTCTTACACTATGCTCCACTAAAATTGCATGCCCATCATCACTGCAGGGGTAAAAGTATATGAATATCCTTCAAATGTTGGATTTTTTAATTGAATTTACAATAGCATTCACAGTAGCACTGGCTGCTTTATCTTTGAGTCTTCTTCAAAAACTTTCACTCTGATCCTGTGACTTAGATGAAAAGAAAAGTCAAACGTTATTAGAACTAACACCATTTACTTTCTGTTTGAAGCCTCCACTGGCAGTGACTAACCCAGCTTTACCCCACAGTGTGCCAAGCTCTGCAGTTAATGGAACCATCACATTAGCAGCCATCACTTCGCTACCTTTTTATTTTTCTTAACATGCAGAGAAAATCTGGCACCATAAACAAGCGACATTAACTTTGAAAGTGCTGTCGTTGCACTGAGATGAAGTCATGCTTCCCAGAGTGATGGATTCCAGCTCTGAAAATGCTTTTACTTGATCATCATTTTGAAGCAGTCGTCTTGAATAAATACAATAAAGTAGATCGGGACATATTCTTGATAGATTCGAGTCTCGAAGTTGCTATGTGAAGCTGTTCTTGAGGCAGCTGCTGAGTAATGAAGAACATTTTGTACAAGTTATATATTCATCACAGACCTTTTATTCTTTGCCTTCTCTTTCTCTCTTCTTTTAATGTCTCCTTTATTGTGAGCCTTCATATAAAATGGAAATTACATTTAATTCATTACATATGCATTCCCTTTTGAAAGCTCATTACTGTTGAAAGGACTTAATGCAAAATGAAGATGAAAATCAACCAATAAAATAAATGTAGGGCATATCTCTGTTCCACTGGTTTATAGCATGAAGCATCAGGCAAAGGCGAATGTGCACTTAGAATGCCATGCCCACTCTTTCGGAGTCTTCTGCCTCCATTTTAAAATTGTAGAGTTTGCTCTAGCATGTGCTCCAGCACAATGCCTGATTCCAACCGGCAACTTAGTAGTTTTCTGTACTAGGTGGACTGTATCATCACTGGGTGCCATGCCCAGTAGCTGCCAGAGACAGTGATAACTGATACTACCTTTCCCACATGGTCCTTTCCTCATTGCAACAAAGAATATCCTTGAGTGGCAGATCTCAACTGTGTTATGCCTGGGTGGGTGGAGGAAAGAGAGATGGTTGTCAGTGCTTGTTTTTTGTATTTAACATGTTCAATGGAAGATCTTTTCAGTGCCAAACAAGACCATAGTAATAATAATAATATAATAATTTGAAAGAGTCCTTCAAAATTCACCCAAAGTTCATTGGAATGTAACCTAAAGCATCATGTATGGGTATTTTACATGACAGGGCTTCATAACAAGAGTTAAACCAGAGTTGAGGTAGCTAGCCAAAATAAGTGGCTAGGCTAGCATTATAGAACAAAGCCTCAGATTAACCATCACAATCAGGCCTACAGACTGTTGACATTCACTTAGAGGAGGAGGAGGTAAAGAGTCTGAGGACATCATGGGACCTTTACTTAAGATCCTGGCTACTCTTGTATCTTCTAGCAATTTGAACAACTCTGCCCTGATTTCATAGAGCCCGGGTTCTTAGGAGACACTAGAGTGTATAGACTGGGGGAAATTCACAGGAAATGAAGATCTTTTGATCTTCATTTGTCTCCATATGTCTGACTACTGAGAAGCCATCATTCATGCCGAGTAAAGCTTTCTAGGACTGCAGCTTTTGAGTTATCCATGGCTCCTGCAAGGAGACCCTCACCCATGCTCTGTAAGTGAACCTAGTAGCTCAGTGTGTTCCCTAGAGTAAACTTTGGTGGCATTGTCTTTGTGGTTGGGACCATTTAAGGGGAAGAGATAGAAGTTAATATCTCCCCAGGGAAGGAATGCTTACCAAAAATTGACAGAGAAGTTGTGCTGTGAAATTCTTACTTATGCTGGACTCTTACCACTCCCCTGTTATGACTCTCCTATGCCAGAAACAGATAAACACTAATGTCAGATTTTTTTGATTTGTAAACTTATTCTCTCATATATTACATCCCAACTACAGTTTACTCTTCCTCCTCTCCTCCCAGTCCCCTCCCCTCTCTCCTGTCCCCCCAATGTCTTCCTCCATTTCATTTTAGAAAAGGGCAGCCCTCCCAGGGATATCAAGTTGCAATAACACTATGCACTTCCCCTCATCTTGAGGCAATCCAGTAGGATAAAAGGGCCCCAAGAGCAAGCAAAAGAGTCGGAGTCAGCCAGAGTCAGAGTCAACCCCTGTTCCCACTTTAGGAATCCCACAAAAAGACAAAGCTACCCAGCTCTAACATATATGCAGAAGTTCTAGGTCATACCCCTACAGGCTCCCTAATTGTCAGTTCAGTCTCTGTGAGCCTGTATGAGCCATGTAAGTGATTCTGTAGGATTTCTTGTGGAGTTCTTGACCCCTCTGGCTCCTACAATTCTTCTTCCCCCTCTTCTGCAGCATTCCCTGAGCTCTGAGTAATGTTTGCCTGTGGGTCTCTGTTTCCATCAGTTGCTGGATGAAGTCTCTTTGATGACAATTATGTTAGACTCTGGTCTATGAGTATAGCAAAATATCATCAGGAATCGTTTCATTGGCCCCTCCCCTCTTTTGCTGGTCGTTTCTATCACAGGTTTCTGAGTTGTTCAGGCTTTGGTTCCTGACCATTCAGGCAGTTTCTCCACAAGGCCCAGCAGTTTTAATTGCACTAATCTTCAGATAATCCTGATGACCTTGCTCTTCTGGATGAGGTTGATGCAGGTTCTTTCATTCTGATCTTAACTGTTAATATTATCTCTCATATAATATATCACTCAGCAAACAGGCTTGCATGTGTGTTTGTATTTTACAGAGCAAATGCAAATTAAAGAGGTTAGAGAAAATTCTAGAAGTTTCGGAAGTGGTCTGGTAGAAGTTGAAATAGATTCTGTGTTGATAAGATAGCTGCTGCTGAGGCTGAGGGGAGATTCAGAGTCGAGAGCAAAAGCTGCAGAGCTCAGCCCAGCTTCAAGGTGAAAGGGAAGAACTGTGTCAGAAAGAATTATAGATCCAAGTCCACACAAACATGCAAGTAGACAGGAAGATGGAAGTTGAGTGGGCTGCGGAAACAGCAATGAATGGCACTAAGTTGAGGCTCCAGGGACAGTTGGGAGTCATCTGCTTGTTACTCCTTACTGTACAAACTAGGTATCTGGAGACACGTAGGCTACACAATGACAATTTCAGGTCTCCATTGTTTGGTTGGAACCAGGTGAAGAAGTGACATTTGTTTTTCAGTCTTGTGTCTTTGAGCCTGGTTACTCGGATAAGATTTTAATATGTAGTTGTACAGTCTCAGTTCAACCAGGTTAATTTATAGGCTGCCATGTTTTCTACTATGAGAAATAAGTAATTTACCAGCTTGTGCTAAATGGGTGGACTCAGGAAGATGGTAGTATTTGTGGGTCCATCCAGGTCTCAATTTTTCTCTACCCTCCAGACAGAGCCAAAAGGTGCTTGAAAAATGGAATTGCTCAGAGCAAGGCACAGCTTGAATAGAACACTGTTATGCACAGTTTAGAATGCATTATTTACTTTCTATTGCTGTGATACAACACCATCATTAAGGCAATTTATAGAAGGATGGTTTTGTTTGGACTTATGACTTCAGGGGGATAAAAGACCATCACCATTATGAAGAAGAAGAATTGAAGCAGTCCGGCATGGTGGCTAGTACATCAAGCTGAGAGTTTATATTTTAACTACAAGTATGAGACAGAAAGGACAATCTAGGAATTGTGTGTGGTTTTGAAACCTTGACACCTGCACATAATGACATGCTTTCTCTAGCAAGGCCACATGTCTGAAATCTACCCAAACAGCGTCACCAACTGACACCAAGAACTCAAACATCAAGCCTAATAATAGAGACATGATAGAGCAGGGCATAGCCTTATTTTAATATTCACATCCCACTTCTACAGGTCTTTTAAAGGGAAATGGTGTGACTCTTACTATCATTTTCTATCTATGAAAAATAAAGCCAGTTTCTTCTCTGATGAATGGTTTAAATTTCACTTTGCAGGTTTAATGGTAGTATTAACTAAGCATTGACATTTTTTTTAACTCTATCAAAGGTGTTGAAAAGTCATTCTAAAAAATAGAAATGTGCTTGGATTTTAACAAGTTCATCACAATTAGTCTTTATTTTTTTGCTAGAAGTAAAAGTGAAGTAAGGAACTGGAAGCTGATTTGGAACTGAAAGTTTTATTTTATAGTATTGAGAGAAAGCTGGTTTCATGATACCATATTAATTTGCTTGTCTGCCGTTTTCTAGCTCTTGTATATTTTGCAGGATGTTGTATTTCTTCACCTAGGCTGTAAACACTTTGAAGACTTTTTATTGCGTTATTACTCCATAAATTTTAGTATAGCTTCCATATTGATTTAGTCCCCATGTTTACTGGCAGGGCAGTCAATAAACCTTCTGAATGCTTTTACCTGTAAACAGAATCCACTTATTTTTTCTCATTGGAACCTAGTCATCTTTGAGGGTTAGTCAGTGAGCAAGGAAATGAACTGAAATTCTCACCCCTGAGTACATGAAATATGCAATAAGGAAGTAACGTCTTCTCCATAAGAGCAACCAGGTTGGTGAGACTTATCTCTCCATAACCTAGTTTCTTCTTATGGAATCTGTGTGTGGAACAGTAAAGTTCACAATCTCGACTTTGCAGCCCAATGACCTTTTATAGATGCACAGACCATGTAATGGTCAGGTCAGGGTGGAACATGGCTAGTCCATGGAGGCTTTCATCTTTCCCTTCTCAGAATGCCCCGTACTTAAACACTAGGTAAATTCTTTCATCATAGATTCACTTGTATCTTTGCTGTGGGTTTAAATAAAGGGATTTTCAAGATTAGTATTGCCTGGTATATTAGTTACTTTTTCTATTGCTATGATAAGATTACCTTCACAGAACAAAATAAGGGAGAAAGGATTTAATTTTACTCATGATTAATAGACTAATATTTTTAAATTATTTATAATTTTATGAATGTTTTTCAATGACTCATTTACTTCCATGAACACATTATTCATATTTTTTGAAGGATTTATCTGGAATTCCAATACTATGGTTACCTAAGATCCTTTCTATCTGTCTTTCTCTTTCTCTCTCTCTCTCTCTCTCTCTCTCTCTCTCTCTCTCTCTCCCACTGTCCTCCACCTTTAATGTTTTGGTTATAAGATGTTACTTTTAATATAAACAGTACTTTTAAATTTTAATTTCAAAATTTTATTTGTTGCACTATGGAAGATCTGTAATATAAGTAAAAACATGAAATTTAAAACATTTCAAAATAATTCTCAATTTGAGCAAATCTTTGTGTGAACATTTACTTACAAGATAATAAAAAGTCATTATATTCACATGTTTTAGTTTTTATAAAACCTAGGAACAATTAGAGTGAAATTATTGCTTAAGTCTTAAATATCACAAATAATGATGATCACTTGTACCAGATCCAGTTAACAGGCTTCCTGCCTCCAGATTAGAAAGTATAAAAGATTCCAGGAAAAAAAAGAAGCTACCACTGTAAAACTCATATTTTTGTTTTTTCAAACTAACTGCTTGAGTTCTTACCACCAATTTCACACTATGTAATGAATTATTCTTTTGTGAGTTGATTATCATCAGCTCCAGCTATCTAAAAAATAGCACTAAATGGGTAAGTAAATACAATCTATTATAAGCAGTGACCAGAGTCATCACATTTTGTCTAGAATCCTCATTAGACTCATAGCACTGATTTTGACTGTGTGTGATATTAGTTTCTGGCTCCTAAGCTGAACTCAATAGCTCAGAAAAGAGTTTTGGGACACCACTAAAAGACCAAGAATATAAATTATGAACCTAGCAGGAAAGTTGTTGGACCGTGAAAGGCAGTCTGTGTTCTGGTTGAGGGATGCTTACTCCAGAGACCCAGTAGAAAATTCTGCAGGGGATGAATCAGTGAACTACACACCCAGACGTTAGGTGCCTGACATCAGGAATCCTCAACTCCATAATCGTGTGACTATCAGTCATGTAGAGCAGTGCCCCAAGCTCCTAGAATTCTGGCTGGACTGAACCTCCACAGTCACCTGACTACAGCTAGGTATGCTCTGCCCCACAGGCAACAGCAAGGTAGCCCAGCCCACTATAAAGAGAGCCTCTTGGCCCCTCCTCTCTCTTAAGCTCTTGCTCTTTCTTGTCTTCACTCTCACCACTTGCTTCCTCTCTCCCCCTCCCTCTCCCCTCTCTCCACATGGTCATGGTTGGCTTGTACTTTTCTACCTTCTGTCTCCTTCCCCTCCTCTCTCTCTCTCTCTCTCTCTCTCTCTCTCTCTCTCTCTCTCTCTCCCTCCCTTCTTCCTTCCCTCCCCCTCCCTCTCTCTCTCTCTCTCTTTCCCTCTCTCTCTCTCCAATAGAGCTCTAAAACCATGGACTGCCTCCTTTCATCAGGATCCACCGTGTTCGAGCAATGGAGCAGGTTTCCCTCTAATGAGCCATGAGTCTAACCTCCCACCAAGAAGCTTCTCTGCGCTGCAGTCACAGCCACCAGCCAAACCAAGCAGCCCACCGAGCTAGCCACCTGAGTAAGCAGACTCTCTTGTCCTTCGATAACCTGACAGAACTACCCTTTTCCCTTTGGTCCCCAGGCCAGAGTCCCCTGAGGGTCTGTTCTCAGCTCTTCCATGACATACAGCAGTCTGGGATGTCTAAGAGCAAGAACCTGTTGTTCCTGGCCTCCATGTGGCCCAGGAACCCCAAAATCAGCTCTTCCTCGGAACCCAGTGGTCCGTGGTGCCTGAGATTCAGAGCTGTGACTGTACCTCCTGTCCCACCCCATCCCAGTGGTTCAGCGGTTCTGTGAGGTTGATACCTGTGGCAGTTCCACGGGGTCCTGTGGCAGTCTCCCCAAGTTCTGGCAGGACATGGGTCTCTCCCACCCCTTTGTTTCCCCATGCCCGGTGCCCCACAGAAAGTAATTTCATTAAAAAGAATTAGGAAATATTTTTTTTTGGATATTTTATTTACATTTCAAATGTTATCCCCTTTCCAGGTCTCCCTTCCAGAAACCCCCTATACTACCCTCCTCCCCCTGCCTCTATGAGGGTGCTCCACTGACCACCCACCCACCCACTCCTGCCTTCCCTCCCTGGCATTTCCCTACACTGGGGCATTGAGCCCTCTCAGGCCCAAGGGCCACTCCTCCCACTGATGTCTAACAAGGCCATCCTCTGCCACACATGTGGCCAGAGCCATGGGTCCCTCCATGTGTACTCTTTGGTTGGTGGTCCAGTCCCCAGGAATTCCGGGGGTTCTTGCCTGTTGACACTGTTGCTTCCCCCATGGGGCTGCAAACTCCCTCAGCTCCTTCAATCCCTTTTCCAACTCCTCCATCGGGGACCCAGGAAATATTTTCAATAAAATGCTAGAACAGAATTCCCCATATATAGGGAAAGATGTCAATACATATAGCATAAGAGGCATAAAGAACAAAAAATAAGTAAGACCAAAACCAGAAACTCTTTTCTTTATATTATAGTTTAAACACTAAAATTACAGAAGAAAAAAAAAAGGGCATTGAGAGCTGCAAGAAAAGGGGTAATTTACATACAATGTTATGCCAATCAGAATAAGAGCTGATTATTCCTGAGGAAATTAAAGTCCAGAATGGTTTGGAAAAATGTATTAAAAATTTGAAAGCCCATAGTTGCCAGCCCAGACTATTATACCCAACAAAACTACCTTTCACATCTGAAGGAGAAACAAACAAACAAAATTATATAAAAGTGTCTTAGTTAGGGTTTTACTACTGTGAAAAGACACCATGACTAAGGCAACTCCTATAAGGACAACATTTCATTGGGGCTGGCTTATAGGTTCAGAGGTTCAGTCCATTATCATCAAGGTAGGAGCATGGCAGCATTCAGACAGGCATGGTGCAGGCAGAGCTGAAAGTTCTACATCTTCATCTGAAGGCTGCTAGCAAATACTGACTTCCAGAAAGCTAGGACTAGAGAATTAAAGCCCACACTCACAATGACACACCTACTCTAACAAGGCCATACCTCCTAATAGTGCCACTCCTTAGCCCAAACTATACAAACCATCACAAAAAGGAATCTAGAGGAATTTATGATTAGTAAGCAATATATACAGAAGTTACCTCAGGAATACCTCAGACTTAAGATAAAGATAAACATATTTGATAGATCAAAGGGGTAAATAAACATCACTTTGACAGTTAAATGAGGAACTGAAAAACATCTTATATGAAAACGTTTATATAAAATCATATGTAAATATATAAAAAATTTATATAAAATTGGGCTTTCCTTAATGAAGTAGCATGTTCTCAAGAAATTTATTTTTAGTTTTCAGGCACTGTGTTTTTAATGTTTTATATGGATGCATATAAATTCATATATTCTAAATTTCTCATCTCAGAGAAATGAGTTAACTGAGACGTTACTTATTCATTTTGTTGCAGTGACTGCAAGAAGGCCAAGAACAGCCAACATCGTTATGAACAAAAGGAATCCTGCTAAAGAAATCACAACACCAGATCTCAAGTTACAGTCAGTACAGATTCACAGCAATAAACCAGGATGGTACTAGCACTTAGCAAATTTATAAGCTAATACATAGAATAAAGGATCCATGTACAAGTCTATGCAACTACAGCTACCTGGTTTTTGTCAAAGATTCCAAAAATAAACAAACAAACAAATAAAATAAACACCAGAGAAAAGACACACTACTCAAAAGAGGGTGCTGGGGAAATTGGATGTCAACATGTAGAAGAATGAAACAAGATCTTTATCTTCCAGCCCACACAAAACTCAATTCAAAATGGATCAAGGACCTCAACGTAAAGATAAAACCAGAAGAGAAAAGGAAAAAAAATAATTAGATATCTGAAGCCTGGGCTAATTTGTGTAGGGCCTTTACCTCCACATTTAGTTAATTCTTTTCTACAACTGTAGAAAAAGCCATACGTGGATGTGGACTGTTTTTCTTTCAAGGATTTTTGAGTCTGTGTTCCATTCAAAGCCCTTTCTGCTTTGTTAGCATCAAGGTGATGTTCCCCCGGATGAGAATGTTGTAGGTGACGACTGTCTTGTTCGCTTGAAGGCATTGTTCCTTTCTGCTGAGAGATAAGACACGCTGTGCACATTTTTACAATGAGCTGGTCAGAGGAGAAATAGAATGTTCTCAATATCCTGTTCCTCAAATAACTCGCTGATGTAAATGGGTGACTCAGAGGTAGAGAGGAAAGGAGATAATATGTAATTTAAAGAATAACCATGTAGATCCACCTCCAGGTTTCTCTCTTCAATTGCCTCTTTTTTAAAACAGCAAGAGAGAGAGAGAGAGAGAGAGAGAGAGAGAGAGAGAGAGAGAGAGAGAGAGAGCTACCTTTCCTAATTTGTGTAGTTCATCTTCCCCAAGGGAAAATATGATGCTCTGGACTTTTTTCATTCGTCTTCTCATATTTACAGTTTCACTCTTCCATGTGTCTGAACAGTGAGTAGTGTGTTGGTGTGCACCTCTCTTAAGGCAATGTTGGTGACAGACTTTGCAAGGGTCACAGGAGACCGTGATTCCTGGTATGTCTGCTCTAATTTCTCCCTTTTTGAGAGAAACAAGATCCTGTGACCTTCTTGTAGACAGTGAAACATGGTAGGGGTTGTGGTTGTCATTTTCATGATTGTGACATGTTGCATCTAATGGAGGTTTCTGGTCTGTTCAGAAATTCTCTCCTATTCTGGTTTTGATGGACCAGGCTTCTTTATGGTGACTTACCCTATGGCTAATCTTATCCTGAAAGAATCTGAGACTGAATACAACTGCCTGCAGAGAACTGAATCCAGCCACCGCTTCCTCAGTGACCATGGAAGTGGATCTCCCTTGGCTGAGTCTTCAGATGAGACCTAAGGCTGTCTTGTCCTTTCTATGGAGCCCAACGAGACAAGGGGGCTTTTCCTGGTTAGTTTTATAGGTGTTTTTTTACTTATAGTTTTGGTGACTGTATATAGGTGTTCAGATCTTGCTACATAAATGGTTTATCACTGAGCTATACCTGAGACTCTAATGGTTATCTTTACATGCCCACTTGCAAGGGCATAGACTCACTTGGAAAGAGAGCATGCATGAGGGATTGCTTAGTTTGGGTTGGGGTACAGCATGATTGGGGGGGCTGTCTTGCTTATTAACTGAGACAGTATAGAAAACCCAAACCAAGTGTGGACAGCACCATTTCATGGCCTGGGTCCCAACTGTATGAGAGAAGAAAGCTAGCTAAGAATGAATAACAACGACTCTGGATGATTTCATCTCTCTCTGCTATTGACTATGGTTGTTGCATGACTAGTGGCTTGAGTTCTTGCCTTGACTTCTCTGAAATGATGGATCATGCCATAATTGGCTTCAGCTGTCAACTTGACACAACTCTAGAACTATTTAGGAAGAAGAAACAACTTGAGAATTTCCTAAATCTGATTCACCTTTGGCCATGTATCTATGAGGCATTTTCTTAATTGCTAGTTGATGCATATGGCCTAGTATACCACAAGATGCCACTCTGGTACTTGGGCCTGGGCTGTATCACAGAGAGCTGAACAAGCCTGGAAAAAGAAGCCAGCCAGCAGCTCCTCAGTGGTCTATGCTTCAAGCTCCTACACTGAACTCTTGCCTTGCATTCTCCAAATGATGGTCTGTGATCATCCTGCAAGATGCAATCAACCTTACCCTGTCTTCCCAAGTTGTTTTTTTGTCATGGTGCTGTCACAGCAATGGAAAGAAAACCAGAACAGACTGTGACATGGAATTATAACCCAAACAAATTCTCTCCTTTGTTGCTTTTGGTAGGGGATATTTTAATCATAACAATAGACAAGGAAAGCAGACAGAGGCCATGTAGGAGAGAGAGCAAAAAACAAGTGAAAAATACAGAACAAAATGACCATCATTTGATGCCAACATGTACCCAGTGAGCTGAAGCCAGAGTTGAAAAACAGATGCAACAGCAAGAGCCTTCTCTTTTGCCCAGAAGCTCTGAGAGCTATACAGAGGCTCATTCATGCCCATCCTTTAATGTCCCACTTTAAGCTCCTGGGAAGATCTCTCGAATCAGTAAGACAATTAGGAGGTAGAATAACTGATTGAGCTTGATGTCATGCTTTGTGAGTGTCCCTTCCAGTGGGTTCTGGGGGGACTTCAGGAAAGCAATGGCAAATAAAGGCCATCCATCGACTGTCTGACCTTCCTTTCTTCTCAATCAGCACTCTGAGAAGTGTGGGGAAGCCTCAGCCAAGAACTATCCATTACACAGACAGCTCTGCAGTTTTCACACTTTCTTTCAACCTAATAGTGCAGCGTGGTCCTTCTTTCTTAGGCTAGGGATTTTAAGGGATCAGTTAGAAGTAATTGATCTGCCTTTGAAGGGACAAGATCTTTCTGTGGCCATGGGTTCCTTAGATATGAAATATGCAGCACCCCCTTTTCTCTTAAACCTTCTCTTTAGTAATTATTCACTTCTTTTTGTACTATTTTACTCTATCCTATGCATATTTATTGAGCACCTCTCTACTACATACCAGGCTCTGTTCTAGGCAGCTTAGAGTCATCTGGGAACAAATCAAGATAAGACCAAACATTAAAAAATGAACCCTGACTTTACAAAACTTACTTTTAAATTAAATATCTTGACTGTGAACACAATCAATGACTTAACAAATAGAAAATCAAGAGCTATGGAAAATGCAAGGTATGGGGTTACAATCAATGACTTAACAATTAGAAAAGCAAGAGCTATAGGAAATGCAGGGTATGGGGTTGTGTGCAATATTCAGATACACCTCTTTCCAAAGAAGGCAAAGAACAAACAGTTAACAAAGAGGAGAAGGTAATGGATTTGCTTCTCTGGGGCCAGAGTGTTTGACGTTTTTGAGGTCCCCAGTCACAGTGTGTTCAGTGTGGTTGAGAAACAGAAAGGAGACCTCATGCTAGGAACACAGAGAGATGCTAAGTGATAAAGTTGGAGAGAGGAGAAGGGAGACAGAAGAAAGGAGATCTTGCAGGTGATTTATGCTGTGTTGGGACAGAACTAGTCAGGAAGGGAGACTAGACACATGCTGACTCATGTTCTTAAAGGATGGTTCGCAACAGGAAGTACCCATCAATATTGAAGGTCCCTTGTGATGTGTAGTTTGTTTGTGCAGCTGAAGCCTGACGTGATGTCTTAGTCAGGGAGGCTGCACGCAGATGGGTCTGTCCTCTGTGACGAATTAAAGTTTTACTCTCTTGATAACAGACATCCTCAGGCCCTGACAGCATTTGCAATGCTGAAGGTGGCTGCTTCTCAGTACACCCTACATCACCATCACTGCTGGGCTTTGAAGGTGAACTGGCCCCAAGGAAGTTTATCTACTTTATACCTGGCCCCTGGGTGCCAGTGCTGTTTTGGAAGGTTATGGCTCCTGTTGGAAGAATTGATAGTTTACTCTACTGTCTGCCTCTTTTCTCCTTCTTGACTGCAGATATAATATAAGCTGCCACTTTGCTATGTTGCCATAACTTTTCTGCCATCACTGACTGTGTCCTTCCCTAAACTGTAAACCTAGAAAAACCCTTGCCCCCGAAAGATGTATCTTGTCAGGTATTTGGTCACAGCATCTAGAACATAACAGATAGGATCACTTTGTTTGTATATAGATTTCATTTGTCTTGGATATCACCTTTCCATTGTCCCCTCAACCCCAGCTCCAACAGAGTCCCCATAGGTCTTTCACTCAGATGCAATTCCCCTATATTCTTTATTCTAGAACCCTCTAGCCCCAGAAAAGCACATCCTGTGGCTCAGGTTCCATCTCCAAACATCTGATGTCACAAGCCATAATGGTGTCACATCCATATGGGATCACACATGTCAGCCATACTTCTCAGACTATATTCTTACATGTCCTGATCTAACTGTGTAACCCACCTCTGCTTTCTCTGTCAGTCTCTACTCTGTCCTGGTTATGGCACTACCCATTGTAGATAAGACATGAGAAAAAACAGATGCATAGTCATGCTAATCAAAGTCTTAACAGGCTATATTAATTATCTATGTCTGAGTGATAAATGATCACACACAGCATTTTTTAAAAAATAGTATTTCAGAGTTTTGTTGCTCAATTTTCCTACCTAAGACTTTGTAAAGGAATTGCCTATCCATGCAAAATGACTCTTTTCATCAGGTAGGTGTCTATGAATCACAGTAGCTCTAAGTTTATTGAATTTAAAAAGTTGGTTTATTTAACAAGAAAATGAGATTAATTCTCTTTTCTTGTCCATTGGTGAGGAGAAATATGTTTTGAATTGCATTTGCTCTGAAAGAATTATTTATTGATATTCTTTTTAAAATCTATTTTAATTAATTATTTTTAATGGTTTCATATGTGTATATAATATATTCTCTAATTTCTCCAATCTCCTTTATCTTATGTCTAGTAGCCTCCTTTGCCTAGTTCATGTCTTTTTTAAACCTTGAATTTTTATTATTGACTTTCTTAGCATAGATACAAAAATGTAGATAATAAAAATATTGGGTCTATCCCTATGTAAAATATAAAAGTCTAAATCTGAAGACAATACAGCAGCTGGACCATAGCCATTGACTTTGTTTTATTTGATTGTTGAGGTTGTAGGGTTAGTGACCAAGAGAGTCTAAAACTGAATGTATTACCTTTTAAGAATCTTCGACTGACATTTTTCATCTGCCCTTGAAGTTTTCATTTAATAACCAATGGCTTCTGAGAGAAGCATTAACTATGTAATCAATTCAATTCTTAACAGATGGGCTTATGGGAAAAAGATGCATAAGTGAGGTGACTTTTTTTTTAGGTAAATTGTAATAAATTTGAATGAAACAAAGTCAGTATAATATTTTTACCTTCCAAGATGAAATAGTAAGTGACAAGCTATAAATGTTGCATTTGGAATGGTAAATTGAGAAGACAGCAGTCACATGTACTTCTCCTCCCACCTTTATTTTTTATTTTTTTATTTTTATGCTTTTTGGTTTTTCAAGACAGGGTTTCTCTATGTAGCCCTGGCTGTCCTGGAACTCACTTTGTAGACCAGGCTGGCCTTGAACTCAGATATCCGCCTGTCTCTGACTTCCAAGTGCTGGGATTAAAGGCATGCACCACCACTGCCCAGTTCCTCCCACCTTTATTGACGTATCAATCATTTTGAAGAAGTTGGAGCTTCCAGTACTATTTATTATGAAGTTATGTCTCTAGTCACATTCTATCTTATCTCTCTAGAAGGTAGAATAATGATCCCCTAAAGATGTTCAAATCCTAATTCTGGAAACCTAAAAGTATTAGCTTATGTGTCAAAGGGAGATTCTAGGTACACCTGAGGTTGAAAACCTTGCAGTGGAGAACTTCTTTTGAATTACCCAGCTACTTCAACATAGTTACCCGTAAGTCTTTACAGCCAGAAAACTTCTGTCTTTGAAATCAGAGGAGATTCCTTGAAGATAGAAGTGAGTCAAGAGCCAATGAACAACCTTTAGTTCTCTTTCCTGTTGTGGTGATAAAAAAAAAGTACCTTGACGTAGAAAAGGTTTATTCTTGCTCACACTTCAAAGGTGCCATGATCAGGATAGGGAAGTTAAGGGGAGCAGGGTCTGAAGCATCTGGGTCATACTGCTTCTACAACCAGGAAGCAGAGGGTAATGAATGTGTGCTGCTGCTCAGCGCTCTATTTCCATTAATACTATCTGTATGTTATTCAGAGGGTGGAGTCACCCATAGCGTGTGCATGGCATGTGTGTGTGTGTGTATGTGTGTGTGTGTGTGTGTGTGTGCATGTGGCATGTATGTGTATGTGTCTTTCTACCTTGTACTGGCTGGTTTTGTGTGTCAACTTGACACAGGCTGGAGTTATCACAGAGAAACGAGCTTTAGTTGGGGAAGTACCTCCATAAAATCCAACTGTGGAGCATTTTCTCCATGGTGATCAAGGGTGGAGCCCATTGTGGGTGGAGCCAACCCTGGGCTGGTAGTCTTGTGTTCTATAAGAGAGCAAGCTGAGCAAGCCAGGGGAAGCAAGCCAGTAAGTTACATCCCTCCATGGCCTCTGCATCAGCTCCTGCTTCTTGACCTGCTTGAGTTTCAGTCCTGACTTCCTTTGGAGATGAACAGCAATGTGGAAATGTAAGCTGAATAAACCCTTTCCTCTCCAACTTGCTTCTTGGTCATGATGTTTGTGCAGGAATAGAAACCCTGACTAAGACATACCTCAATTGATACAAACAAGATAACCAACATGCCCGTAAAGCTAATCTAACCTAGACAATCCCTTACAAGTATGTCTAGTGAATTTACGTCCTGACAAAATGACAGTATTGGCCATGGTATTTTCTAAGCTGAAAGAGACCTCTGGAGAATACATAAAGCATCACGGGCAAGAGTCTGTAGACATCTTGATCCTAGCCTGGTGAGGCTATGGTTGCTCTTCCAATTCCCAGAACTGAAAGACAATACACTGACTACGTTGAAGCTACTAAGTTTATCGTTAGTAGTTACAGCAGCATCAGAAAATGAATGAAACCTTTAATGGGAAGAAGTGTCTTATTGGTGTCTAGCATGACCCTGTAAACAATAGTGTGTTATGCATAAATAATTTCATGAGTTTTGAGAAATATGGATCACATGTCTGTTTTGACGAAACAGAAATACTTCCAATTTGGGATTCGTGACATCATTTGATTTGAGCATAAGCCAGACAAATATAGAAAATGAAATTTAGGTTTTTCCTCTCATTTATTTCCTGGCTTAGTTGCATCTGCATTTTGTTTGGATCAGTGAAAACATGCCTGCTCCTACAGAAAACATGCTCCTGTCACCAGGTAAATTTTATTGTCATTTCATGTTCTGGATAATCCTTTCGCTGGGGGACAATGGAGGTCAGCAAGATATGGGGCAGTTTGGCTGAGCTGTTTAAATACTGTGTTGTGCTCCCTGGGGAGTCACTCTCAGCTGGACTATTAAAGACAGGAAGTAAAAATTATAATGGGGAAGCTTTCTACAAGGAGTGAGTCCAGTTCTGATGAGCAGACCTGCAATGCAACCAGCATGTCCACGGGGGATGAGTCCACTGCCGATAAAAGCAAGCAGGGTTGTTCCTGCTGAGAAAATTACAGTATAGAGAGCCAAGCCAAGATTCACCGGTTATTTCTCAGTGGCCACGGAACATTGGAAGAAAAGGATAATGTGTTATTACCTCAATGAGAGCCTCCTAGGGGTTCTCGCCAATTTTCCTTTCAATTTTTTTTTTCTCCCTCAAAGATGGCAGGTAATAGGCTGCAGTTTCATGAAATTAGACCAAGGTAATCAGGAACTCTTGATGGCTACTTCTCTTGGGTCCTTTCCCTTCCTAAATGTTTTTTTCATTTCTTATTTTTTTTTAATATTACATTTATCCATGTGCATGGTAGTGGTGGTGGTGATGGTGGCAGCAGCAGTAATGGTGATGGTGGGTATGCATGTATGTGTGTGTGTGTATTTGTATTTATGAGTAGCACAAGTCAAAGCATATATGGGGCAGGAGTCAGGTTGTAGAGTTGGTTCTTTACTTCTATCCTGCAGGTCCTAGGAACTGAATTCAGGTCATTAAGATTTTAGTAGACAGAGCTCTTACCTATTGAGCCATCTCACTGGCCCAGTTTTTTTCTAATTTAATATAGTTTTGCCATATTTGGCTATTAGTAAGGAAGTGTATATCCACAGTGGGGGTAGATAGAAGAGGTATCTGAAATTACTGACTTAAAAAAAAAGCAATAGTGTGTATTATCAGAGGAGTGTTTTCCTGGTATTTTTAGTGGTCATACAGCAATATTTATTTAATGCACTGATAGATTAGTCCATGTTATGTTTAGTGTATTAGTACATTTGTTATTGCTATAATGAAACACAAGACCTGAGTCTTTTATAAGGAAAGTATATTTAGTCAAAACTTGGAAGATGAGACTCTGAACAGGAAGGCTCTAGTAAGGTCTTCCCTGGCCACATCATCTCATACAGATAGCACCATGACAGGAGCACCCTCAGGACAGAGATGTGAGGATGAGGTAGGAAGAAAAATTGAGATTTAAGTTTGGCATCCCAAGAAAGGTATGCTAGCCACTTCAGTGGGTACAGTGATCTAAGGACCTCTTGCTATGCTCCATCTCTTAAAGATTTCCCCATCTCTTAACACTTGAACCTGGAAGACACAGTCATTGAGTATAGAAACCATGACAGTGTCACTAAAAAAAAAATTAGAAAGTGTAACTCAATGGAAATACATATAAGTTGTTTCTCTGTATCTCATCCCTAAGGTAAGAAGACGATAAAACATACTTTTAATGAGTGTATTGTTTTGGTTGTTTGTTTTTTAGTTTAGTTTTTAATTTTTTTTTTTTAGACAGTCTCACTGTGTAGCTCTGTCTCTCCTGGAATTAGCTCTGTAGACCAGGTGGGCCTTGAACTCACAGAGATCAACCTGCCTTTGCCTCCCGAATGCTGGTGTTAGAGGCATGTACCTATTGTTATAAAGCCAAAGTGATGATTAGTTGAAATGTCAGCATGTCACAATCTGTAATCACCTGTGAAGAAGGTTGCAATGAAAGATGGTGGAAATCAAGTTCAGTTGATATGTCTATGGAAGATTTTTGTGATATGTGAAGAGGCAGCCTAAAGTGACAATACTGTTCCCTGAATCTGGGCCTTGGCTTTGGTAAGGATGGAGAAAGGGACTTGGGGGCATTGTCTCTCTGCTCTTGCCTGTGGGTGTGATGTGACTGGCTGCATCAATTGAAAATGGACTCAGCTAATTTCTACATAAGAAGAAATTTCAAAATCAAACACAGAAGTATAAATACATTGACAATGTATATATACAAGTGTATATATAGTCTGTGTTTATTTTGTTGAAAGAACTAATATAATATTAAATTAAGACCCTGCTGCTCTAGCCTTAAAAGTACCTTACTATTTTCATATAGTATCATTTAAGCCTGTAGGCAAATACAATACATTCACTTATTCATTATTTATTTTTAGTGAAAAGCAACCTTATTTTCCAAAGAAAAGTATGAAAGGGTTTCCATAGGCCTCTGAAATCTCAAATCTTCAAGACACAGACAACTCTACCTACATTGCTTCAATCCTCCGCTTTTAATTTAAACATTGACAAATAAATGTCAAATAAATATGAAACTATTGCCCTTATATATTGTAACAGATATAAAATGGTGTGTGATTTGTAAGAGGAAAAAGTGAAGTGGATCAAGCATATCAGCAAAGGAGAACTAATGGAAAACGGATCTTTCTTGAGTGTTCAGTGTGGTTTTCCATAGTAGAGAGGAGAAGAAAGGAGGGAGACATGTGGAACAGGCAGTCTCAAAGTCTGATCTGGTTCTTCAGCATAAGCAGATTCAGGGAGTAACTTCCAGAGATGCATGTATGTCCTTGGCCATGTCCACAAGGTTTTAAAATCTGTCTTGCCTTGGCTGTGTTTCAAAGGGACTCTCCCAAAGTCCACTCTTCCCAGATCAGAAGGAAGACAACTACTTCCTTCACAATGAGCTTTCCAGGCTAATTTTGAGACACATTCAAGAATATAAGCTACATCTGCTTTAATATATGGTGGACTGGAAAATAAAGCATCTTCAAGACATTGTGTTTCTATGCCATTTTGTCAAAATTGGAGAGAAAATTCAGGTTCTAGGATGGCACAAAGCCCTGAAGCAGCTCTGTGGTGGAGCCACAAAGATCAGGAATCGGTGGTCTGGAAAATTTCTACTTCCTTCTAACTTAACATTTATTTTTGAGAATCTGTAAAGTACACCTTGCTTAGCTGATGTGATTAAATTGGATCAAATCATGTAAACCGGGAGTCTTAGGAAATTACTATACTGCAAGGGATTTACTTTATTGATCTGGATTTATTACATTGAAAATGGAGGAGCTGGGCTCTTGTCAATCATACAAAATGGCAAATTCAAGTCCAAATAGGAGCTTGAGACTGCTTCAAGTACGAGAGAAAGTCATCCACAGCAAAAATGAAAAAAATGAAAAAATTTTTAAAGTGACATTTTTTTTTGTTAGCAGTCAGAAGTGTGTTTTAAAAAACAATTTCCCCTAATGGTGATCATATGAAAGAATAGTAATTTTATTCTCAACAAATATGCATTTACAATGAAATGCAATGGCTTGGATATAGTTACTTACAAATGTGTTTATTAACATCAATTAATGTCATATAAGCCTATTTTTTTTAAAAAATTTTTTTTAACTTAAAAAGGACATTCTTGTTGTTCTTTGGGTATTTTTGAACACTTGCTAGTCTGTATATACTTTCTGAATTTTAATAATATTGTAAAATCTAAAGCCTTTTCACCTCACCCCAATCCTTTGGTACTGTCATGATGCATCGTTTGGTCTGAGAATGCTTTAGGATAGGCATAGGTACAGGTACAGGTACAGGTACAGGCATGGGCACAGGCACAGGCATATGTATTTACATATATGTGTGGGTATACATACATATACACACATACACACAAATTATATAAATGTATATCATGGTTGAAAAGAAATTCTCACCTAAATGAAAGTAAATTTTGCTGACTGGTTCCAAAGACCATACAATGATGTGCTACTGTGATCACCAGCCCTGTGCTGGTTTTCACAAAGTCTGAAAACAACAGCCGGCAGTGTGTTTCTCTCTCATTATAAACTAAAGGGGAAAAAATCACTGGAAATGCAGAAAAATGTAAGAAAGAAATTTAGAGACAATCTGTTACCTACATATTTCAAAATCACACCTCTATGTTTACTTTTAAAATTAAATGTACCTTTTTATAAAAACTAAAAACAAACACGGACTCCAGATTTTCACTGATAACACTGTAAAGCAGCGATTCTCAACCTTCCTAATGCTGAGACCCTTTAATAGAGTTTCTTATGGTATGGGGATCCCAAACGATAAAATTACTTCATTACTCCTTCATAACTGTAATTTTGCTACTGTTAAGAATTGTAATATAAATATCTGACATGCAGGATATCTGATATGGTGACCCACAGGTTGAGAACCACTGCTGTAAACAGTATTAAGATATTTTTGTGTTTTGTATTTAATCACTGCGTGTATTTCCACCTATGAATAGCATGATTACTTGTTTCAGCTAATGCATTTTTGTCAACCTTTTAGGTTGATTTGCATTATTATCATTGTAACAAAAACTATAATCACGGGGCATTGTGCATTTGAATCTGTTTGCATAATTTTGCTTGTTTCCAAGAGATACATCTATCCAAGGACAGTCAGGTTCATCAGGAAAAATAAAAAATTAATCTTTGAAGCTGGGCAGTGGTGGTGCATGCCTTTAATCCCAGCACTTGGGAGGCAGAGGCAGGCAGATTTCTGAGTTCGAGGCCAGCCTGGTCTACAGAGTGAGTTCCAGGACAGCCTGGGCTATATAGAGAAACCCTGTCTTGAAAAAACCAAAAAAAAAAAAAAAAAAAAAAAAAAATTAATCTTTGAGCTTTATCATCCAAACTTAAAAAAATTTAAGAGAAAAACAAAAACAAAAACAAAAACAGGCATTTGACATGTGAGAGGCTCCCAGGATTCTAAGGGGATGATCATAGCCAAAGTGTCCAACAGTGGGGAGTGAGAACTTGAAAAGAGTACTTCCAGGGCCCCCAGTGGAGGGATGGGGTCACTAGCCTTCAAAAATTTTGACTGAGAGTTGTTCCTGACTAAAAGAAATACAGGAACATAAATGGAGCAAAGATTGAAGGAAAGGCGATCTAGGGCCACCCCAATTTAGAATTTATCCCATGGGCGGGCATCAAACCCTGACACTATTACTGATGCCATATTGTGCTTGCAGACAGGAGCCTAGCAGAGCTGTTCTCTGAGAAACTCTACCAGCAGCTGACTGAGACAGATGCAGATACTTACATCCAACCATTGGACTGAGGTCAGGGACCTCTATAGAAGAGGAAGGAGCGGAAGGGGGCAGCAACCCCATAGAAGACCAACAGTATCAACTAACCTAGACCCCTGGGAGCTCCCAGAGACTGAGCCACCAACCAAAGAGCATAGATGGACTGGTCCTTGTCCCTGGCACATATGTAGCAGAAGGCTGCCTTGTTTGGATTCAGTGGGAGAGGATTCAACTAATCCTATAGAGACTGGATGCCCCATGGAAAGGAGATGCAGGGTAGGGGGTGAGTTGTGGGTCGGTGTGTGAGTGGAAGGGGGGGTGGCAGGGGTGTGGGAAGCATCCTCTCAGAGGCAAAGGGGAAGGAGGATTGTGAAGAACTCTTGGAGGGGAGATGGGGAAGGGGGAAGCAACATTTGGAATATAAATAAATGAAACAACAAAAAACCTGACTTTTTATATTTGTATAAGATATATAAACATAAAACATTTATAGTTATATAAAATGTCAGATATTATTGGCAAACAATAAAAAAATACATCAGTGTGAAACAGGGAAATACTGGAAATTGCCTTTAACTGCTGACTGCAACAATGACTTTCTTAAGAAAAAAGTGATGCATGTTATTATGAGGTTACCTTTTAGAAGTTTTATTGTATCTACCAGTTCATGTGTTTTAGACATGTTAGGATACTATTTACTCATAAGTAATTGATCTCATTGAATCTTTAGCAAGTAAAATATTGTCACATAAGACATGTAAATAAAAACATTATGGTCTCATCCACAGTCTAAACAAAAAAGAAAAAGAAAAATGAAAAAAGGAGAAGAGGAGGAGGAAGAGGAAGAGGAAGAGGAAGAGGAGGAGGAGGAAAGAAAGAAAGAGAGAAAGAAAGAAAGAAACCATGACTACATAACAATGTGACTAACTAGAACCATGGGAAGTTCTGTGCTTCTGAGGTTGCAGAGAGGGGACTTTCAGACATAAGGGAATCCCAGAGTCAGAAGGTAATAGGGCATGGATTCAGACTAGCTGAAAGTGAAGTGTCAAGGGACAGATGATGGAAGAGGCAGGACCAAGGGAAGCGGTGACTGTCAATTTCCATGCAGGCTGCACTGTGTCCTGAAAAAGACAAATTGCCATGAATGGAGCATCAGTATTTGTGTATTACTCTCAGCCTTTATTTGTCAAAAGAAACAAAACAAAACAAAACAAAACAAAAAAAACTGGGCAAACTGGTTAGAGGCAGCACAAGGGGTAGGCAACAGCCTCCTGAGGTTGGTTCTGGACTGGAGTAACAGAACAGAAGTTACAGGAAGAGAACCCAACCCACAGGCTTGAACCAAGAAACTGAGCTCAGTGGTCAAAGGGAGGAAGGAAGAGAGGGTCAAGGATTGAAAGGAAACGGGGTATTCTGTCTGCTCAGATCTTCCAAGGAGCAGTCTCAATGATGGAGTCAGCTGACAGAGGATTTGATGGATGAAGCACTGCACGGAAAGAAAAGTGACAGAGAAGTAGCAGCAGAGTCATAGTAAAGGCCTGAGAAGTAGGGAGGAAGAAACAGTTGCTATGGAGAGCTCAAGGCTACATGTAGCACAGTTATGAGGAGGTATTAGTCACTATGAAATGTTGTTCCTGCATAATGACTACCAGCTCATCGACTGGCACTGGAGCAGAGGAAACCCAGCCTTGGTGCAAAGCCACCGGTGGATCTGGTTGGGTATCCGTACATGGACCTTTGGTCTGTTGCTATGTACTAGCGGTGTAGTGCTAAATTCTGCATCCCACGGTCTAGTTGCCTCAAGACAAATGAATTCTCACAGGTGACGGGTTTGTTGTGCAAACCTTGCTCCTTAACTTAAAACTATTGGTTGCATAAAGGTGCCTGTCTGTAGCTAGGGCAGGGCTTGGGTTCCTGGGTTTGGGATTTAGGGCAGAGAACATGAGAGGAGGAAGAAGGAAGAAGTTTCTATGGGATACGTGGATCGTGACTCCATGGCCATAAGGGCCAACCTGTTGGAGTAGGAACAGCCCAGGAGGAACATGGCAAGTAATATCTCAGAATTACTGACTCGGAAGTAAACACAATAGCATAGATGGTTGAGATCTTCCCAACTCTAATGCTTTAAGGCTTACTATAAAAATCTAGGTTTTGTGTATTATATTTTGGGAACCAAATGATCTAAGATAGGGTAGAACACCCCTCCCCTCTGAAATAATATTTATTGCAACATCTGTATTGGGTAGATCATTCTTGAACAATAGGTAGAGCCTCTTGAACAATATACAGGTTTCACATTTCCATGGCTCCAAGGTAGTTAGCTGCTGTCTGGCCCAGGTAAGGAATTTCTAGCACATGGAAAGTGCAGAGTAAAGTCAATCTTAGATATAAGCCTGGGCTTCAAAGTAAAGTGGGGACAATTTTTTTTTTCTTATCTGGGAAGAAAACACAGTGCTATTGAAAGGACAAAAATTGACTATGCTCTCTATCAGTTTCTAGCCATGTCTGAAGAGATGACTCAGCTGTTCAACTCACAATTGTTTTCAAATCAGACAGTGGACATTAAGAATACATACCCCATATTGACGTTTTGAAGGTTGTATGAGATTTTAGACATATTCTATCACACTGCACATGATCCTTGGCCATTCATTTCCTGGTTGCAGGAAGACTCCCGGAGCCCACAGAGCAGCCATGCATTTGTCCTCTAGGGTACCCATTTTACTCTTGGTCTCACATAATTAATAGATGAATCTTCATAAAATGTCGAGTATAGCTGAGCCACTGGGAAGTGCTTGTGTGTTGCAGAAACTTGCCAGAGGCAAAGGCACGCTCTGCAGACATTGTGTTTCTTGGTTGTGGAATTCTGGGTGCAGCTACACTGCTTGAATGAAAATAGGGGCCTGTGATTTTTCAGTGGTAACATCGGCAATGAAGTTATTATAAACACAGGTTTTGCTTATTGTACTGCTGAGATTAGAGATAGCACGGCTTGGTCCAAACACGGCTTTATTTATTTATTTATTTATTTATTTATTTATTTATTTATTTATACAAAGCTCCCAAGTAAGTCAATTAAACACTTGTGTTTTTATGCCTTTTATTGTGGCTTTGAAAAATCATGATCTTGATTGAAAATGCTGCCTTCTCACATAGACTCCTGTGACAGTTAACATATAAGCACACGTGTTTACTTTCAACATTTGTTTTTAATGTAGAGCTGAGATTTATAAAAGAAGAAGAAAACTATGTTCTTTTCAATATCATGAATCCATCTGATGGGAGCATAATACGATTTGGCCTAATTTCAGACACTTGCTGACTCCATGTCTCCAACCAGCCTCCCCCAGGTCTCTTCATTCCCTATGCAGCCTGCCTTTCATGCAGTGAGCTGAAGAAGGCAGTATTGATAGTGGGCTCTGGAGTGAAATGCTCCTAATTTGAATTCTGGTTCATGGTAAGTGAATTCTCAATGAATGTTCAGCCAAATCATTTTATAGATTTAACATCGGTTCCTTCATCTGTACAATGGAGTACAACTTTATATTCATCCTGAAGGAAAAAGAAAAAGAAAAACCAGACCTGAAAGCTGGAAGCATTCAACTGCTGGCAATGGGAACACTAGTAAAGTTTAGGAAAGGAATTTAAGCGTCATGGATACTGTTCTCTGCTCATGGTCTCTGTGACATAACAGGAAATTGTCAGCTCTATCAGATAGATAAGTCATAGAATCCTCCCTGCTGAGTCATCTCCCTCTCTCTCTCTCTCTCTCTCTCTCTCTCTTTTTTTGGTTTTACGAGACATGGTTTCTCTGTGTAGCTCTGGCTGTCCTAGAACTCATTCTGTAGACCAGGCTTGCCTTGAACTCAGAAATCTACCTACCTCTGCCTCCCAAGTGCTGGGATTAAAGGCATGCGCCATTAGCAACATGGCTTCACCTAAGCCAAATTAAAACCTTGCCTTTGAAGAAGCAAGCAAGATGGTAAATCATGAGCTAAGGAGTAAGCCTAGGCTGTGTGGACGCCACCTGTGTAGTCTTGGAGTCTTCATCAGGATCCTTCATCCATCACTTACTAAGGTCCTTTTAAAGATCTGACTTCTGCTAAAAGTATGGAAGCTGTAGATGTAGAGAAAGACCAGTCTTTCTCACAAGTATTTCACAGTCTGACACCAGGAGCCATAGATACCGTCCTTGGGCTTGGGAGTTCTGGTATACCACCTCAACCCGGGAGTCATGGATACCACATTATCTATCAGTTTGCCTCCCCCTTTTGCATGTGTTCCAAATGTCAGCTGGGAGTGGTTTGGCTATCAGAAACAAGTAGGTTTCATAGGCAGGGAATAAAGGGGCTTTGGAAACCTTGGTGGATTCAGAATGTTTAGCATAAATGTCAGAAAGGTTAGATGAGAAGAATTGGAAACATGGATTTTAAAAATGGAAATAGGAAGAATTGAAAAAAGCAATTTTGGTCAAGAAACGTGGCAAAAAATCATTAAAACACCAGAGGGAGGAATTAAAAGGGGGGACTTGACCTTGAGGATGATGAGCTGCTGCTGGTGAGTGCAGAGCAGTTCCCAGAAGAATAGTTATCATATAGGCAACAAGCAAGGGACATTTATTCTGTACATTTTGTGGTCTAGGCACTGCTCTGAGGACTTGGAATCCATTTACTTATTCAACTGTACAGGAATTATGGTGAATTGTGCACAGAAAGCCTCACTTTTCTGATAGAAGCAGGATACTGTAGAGAGACTGCTGCAAATGATTGATGGTTAAGGGTTTCCATGGCAGGGATGCTGGAGTAGAGACCAGGATGCCTTGTCCGACAATGACAAGGAACCACTGTTTAAACAGAGACCATGTAGCTGACAACTTGTGCTGAATGTCAAAAATTCTTTTCAATCTGGTATAGTGAAATGGCTCAGTGGATGAGAACCTGTTCAGAGTGAACCTGGTCACCAGACTTCAATTCCTAAGTCCATAATAGACAAAAGAAGAAATTTCTGAAAGTTATTCTCTAACATCCTTGGGTTCCCTATGGCATATATACACCCATCCTTACACATTTGTTTGCATGCAATCATAATAATAAATAAAATAATATGTTTTTGTTAAAAAGGGGATTTTCCAAGTTAAATATTTAATATATATAAGCAATACAATATAAAGAAAGCACATTTAAAAGAATTAAATTTAAGTTTAAAAATTGAGCCACATGTCAGAATGGAAGCAAAGGTTCTGCTTGTTGAGTGAAAAATACCCCAGAAGCTTTTTTTTGTTCCATTGTTGGAGAGAAACACTCATCATCCTCCATGTGATTGCCTGTGGCTCATCTACAAACTGCGTCTGCTATCCCCTGAGAGGGCCAAAGTCAGTTTCTAGTATAAATTGTTGTTGTTTTTGATAAAAAGACTGTAGAGGTTTTATCATTTTATAGAGGTTTGTATCATTTTGTATTTGTTTCTGCTTTTGCAGCAAACCAGCAATTTTCTCTTTACTTAAAAAATGCATAAGACACACCTAAAAGAGCTATTTCTCAGACACCCATGTGCCCAATTCTCATCCAACATTTTTTTTGCTGTTTTCTTTGTACATATTTTTTTCTTTATTGAATCTTTACTGCATCTTCTGCATATGTCGCTTTCAATAGAAGCAGCATATTTCCAATGAAGTTGGAATTCCAATACTGTTTCTATCTGGTCCTTAGAGGTAACCCCCCCCCCCCACACACACACACCTTTGAAGATGACTTCTGCATCTTTTCACCTGTTCTGTACTCTCAGATAGCACCAGGAACACTGATTCAGATTGTTATTTTGTCTTACAACTGTATATAAATGCTCGAGAAGAGAATTGACCAGATTTTTCCCTCAGTACAATTCTGTAATATAGAGCTGAAAATATCCCATTAGACATTGATAAAGACCCAGCAGTACACCATGGCAGACACACTTACCGCCTCCCTCACACAGCATGTCATGGCTTCGGTTCTTTCTATGAGTTAATGGATTTGTTTTGTTCCGGAGAGGCTTTTATGGTTTCAATGTGTTCCCCAAAGTTTAGGTCTTTGGAGCGATCTACAATGTGATGTTATTTAGAGGTTAAAATCATAGAAATGTAGTGATTGGGTCATGAGAACTGTCCCCTTAGGAATGAATTAGGGATGTTGTTATCAAAGGAGTGAATTAGTTACTGCCGGAGTGATTTCCTGATGAAAAGAAGAATTAAGCTACCCCCTCTGTCGGTTTGTCTGTTGGTCTGTCTTTGCCCGAAACATCTTTACTTACTTGCCTTTTCAAATCTGTCAGAAGCACTACAGGAAGAACCTCAACAGAGGTTCCTAGAACTTTGGGTTCCCTCCCTCCAGAACTACAGAAAAATCAATCCATTTTTGTGGGTTCCAGATCCTCTGTATTCTGAAACGTCAACATCACTGCACTATTGGATGTTGTGGGTTCCAGAGCCTCTGTATTCTGAAACGTCAGCATCACTGCACTATTGGATGTTGTGGGTTCCAGAGCCTCTGTATTCTGAAACGTCAGCATCAGTGTACTAAATGTGTGGAATGTGCCACCTGTTTCTACAATTCCCACCTGGGAATGGAACAGAAACAAATTTTTTTCTATGTCCTCAGAAAAATTCACAGAAGGAGGACGATTATCATCATATGGTATTGTTGCACATGTAGGGTCTATTGCAGCCCAAATGTCATGTGACTGTACACAATAATACAGAGTCAAAGGGCCAAAAATGGAAGCAAAATTCCACACTCTAGGCTGGTGAGATAGTTCAGCAGGCAAAATCACTTGCTTCCCAAGCCTGACAAGCTTCATTCCACTCAAACATACATATTAGATAATTGAATTTTCCCCTTTCTCTATACTGCAATATGTATGAATAGAGAGATTCTTCTTTCTTGATTTGACTGATTTTTTTTTAACTTTCTCTGCACACTTCCAGGCAATGATTATTAAAATTTCTCCCTAGTGTGCATAACTAAAGCAAAAATAGAAGAACAGAATATTTCCTCATATTTCCCTTAAGCTTAAAAACTGTCAAGTTGCATACTTTTAAAATATTTATTTTGGAGAAAACTCAGGAGTCATGACCTGGTGGGAAACTTCCCTGTCATACTGTTAAGCATATATCCTTCCAGAATGAACACATCTTCTCAAACAATGAATGTTCATGTAGGTGGAGTTTGCAGCGCTTTGGTAGCAATGTGGTACTGCACTGTGGTAATGGGAGGCTCAGGTGGTGGGAGTGAAGCCTTGCTGAGTGTTAGATGTTGGCAGCAGTATTGTGAATGACCTCATTCCTTTGTAGGAATCTTTAAGTTACTGTCAGTCATCAAGGACGTCTGTAACAATGTATGAATTTAATCCTTGAATAACTAAGTTGATGTAGACATCCAAATTCAACTTCCAACATTTAATATATTTTCTATTTGCTTCCTGCATTATCCTCCCTTGACCTTTCTCTCTCTGTCTCTCTCTCTCTCTCTCTCTCTGTCTCTCTCTCTCTCTCTCTCTTTCTCTCTCTCTCTCTCTCAGAGTTGCACACAACAGATGCTAATACACAAGTTAGTTGTGTGAATTGTGGGAGTGCGTCACAATTACTTTTCTTATGGTATCTGTGCTGTTGTTATTATCAAGTGATACTAATATCAAGTGCTATTGATGCACACTGCTTGGTGCATAGGTAAAGGGGTAAGTTCAATGAAATAACAATGTGGTTTAGTGATGCACATTCAGTTTTATTTCTCAACAGATAATACAAGTTTTAATAGTTGAGCAATAATGCCTTTAAAGTATTTTACACTACATTCTATTTTTAGAAGCTCTAATAGAAGTGCCTTGAGGAATAATATTTTTTGAATATGAAGACTGTGGGTTTTAAAAATAATTTTTTAGTGTTATCACCTTTTTAAGAAAAGAATTGATGAAAATTATGTAATAAAGCAACATGTATTTCTTCACTTTTGTTCTCTGATTATATTCTATTTGTCATATATTGTGATTTTTATTTTATCTATGAGATATTCCTTACAAAGAGAGTTGGAGATATTATACTCACATAACTCATATAACAAAAACAATTGTTTTTATTACATATTATATTATTCCAATACTCAATTTTCCATAAGAACAATCAGAATCACACATAGAACAGTGACAGTTGCCATTTCTTCTTTACTTTCTAATTTCAAGTTATGTTATTTTAAGTTAAGAGTGTTTTAATGCCATAGATTATCATTATGCAGCTGTGAGAAGAGACTCATGCAGGGTCAGTACTTGTCCAATGTCACATCATCAGAGCAGTGGACACAGGATTCAATAACTAATGCCCTGGTTCTGCCTTCTGTGTTCTTCCATTTTCAAATTAAACAAGAAATGGAGGGAGAGAGGGAAAGACAGAGAGCAGGAGAGGGAGAGGGAGAGAAGTTGGGGCAGAGATAAAAACAGGACCATCCATTTGGTCCAGAAAATTCAGGCTATTATTAGACATAGACCAATCAACTGGGCAACCTTGAACAAAGAGAATAACAGCTCATTACATAGTGGGTGATGGCGCCCTGGTACCCAGGCCTCAAGGCTTTTATTTCCTATCCTATTTTGTGTCATTCTGGTACAAAGGCTCAAGGAATATTACGTGCCAAGAGGAGCTTCAAGATTCTTAGGAAAGCAGACATCAGAAGAGAAGATGATTTGGGCAGAGAGCTATCACTTATTTGAGACTGTATGTTCAAAATGTCTGATGTTGGTTTTATTGTAGGAAAGGAACAACTGACCAATGCATAAACCACTAATACTCACTGTGGAAAAAATGAATAATATTAGTAATAAAGGTTGTATGGAAATACTTTCTAAAGAGAGTGAAAAATCAAAAGAAGCCAGGATAAGATACTAAATTCCTTACCTATGACTTTCACTACATATTTACATTATTATAAGTCTCAGTAAGATAATATGTCAAGGTGAATATTATATATCTGCTATTTGCTTTTGAGCTAATATCTCAAAAAGTCAAAGAAATGGTTGGTTGTCATTAAACACAAGGCATAAGCCCATATTTCTAGATTCCTATTATACATTTTTAACAGAAGGATGGGAGAGAGTCTCAGTGACATCTTTTCATTAACTAAATAAATATTAATGTGCGTATAGTTGTTACATGTCTTTGATGGCTAGTGAAGAATGGGCTTCAAAATGGCACCTGCAGAAGGATAAGTGCAGAGATTGTCAGGACCAACAGGTCTCCAGCTACCCAAGGTTTTATATCCTCCTGTTGGAATGCTCACTAATGATACAGGATTCCTGATTGTTTGAATTTCAGCTCTGGCTTGTAAGAGGATCTAACTTAACTTCTTTTTAGAGGAGAAAGAAACAAAATTAGTATTATTTTTGAGTCTTTTATTGGGAAAATGAGAAAGAACTGTACTGTATTTGCAGTACTGTACAAAAACAAGCATCGTTTTTGTTAGCACACAGTTGTCCACCCTGGGTTACAGGTGCTCGGGGACCTGGTAAGCTCCGGCTACAAGTACATGGAGAGAAATTGAGGAGCTAGGCAGGCAGGCGTCAAGAAGGATGATGTTCCAAAGCATCAGGGTTGTATGGACGCCTCCCACTTTGCGTTATGCCAACTAGATGCTTGCTTCCCCTTGTTGTTTGCTGCAGAAAACATAATCCAGCACTAAAGGAGCTTGGAGAATTTTTGACTATGAAAATGAAAGCATGCCTGAGTCCTTTGGGAATCAGTGGCATTGACAATCCACTTTCACTTTAGTAACTACTGCTTATGTCAAGATGTACCCAAATGCCTTATTTAATTGGATCCAGTTAAGATCATTCTGATGGAAAATTCAGTAGATTGGACATAATTATTGAATTAGTGAGTCAGGGACATGGTTAGAAAGAAATTACCACAGCCACCTGACTCTTGTTAAGGTTCTAATTGATTCCGGTTATTGAAGTTGTTTCCATTAAATTAGTGATGTCCATCTCAAACAACATACTCCCTTATAATGTGAAAGTGACTTTGATTTAAATAAAGCTATTCCTTTTAATATTGAAGGGAGAAATGATCTCTATCTCTTAAGTGTATCCATGTTATATATTCTTTCTAGCAATAATGATTCCATTTCTTTTTTAAGCAGGAGAAATCTTATCTTCAGAAGTGACTCTTTTTTTAATTTAATTTTATTATTTTTACTTATTCACTTTATATCCCACTCACTGTCCCTCTCCTGCTCATCCCCTCTCACAATCCTCCCCCCATCCCCCTTTCTCCTCTGTGAGGATGTCCCCCTTAGGAATCTCCCTTCAACTTGGCATTTAAAGTCTCTGTGAGGCTAAGTGCCAGATGTGACTCTTGCAATGTATTCTAGGCACAGTGTTGTATTGCATTAACCCTCTTCAAACTTTAAATTCAATCAATGGGTGAGGACTCATGCCAACCCCTGAAGACTTAGGTCAGTTTTGACAACAGGAACTTGCTTCTTATAGTATGTATATACATTGATATTACCTATCTTAATTGTCTAATGACTATCTGCCAAGTTTTGCCTTGAATAGACAGGCAATCAAAATGACCCAGTCTGCTCTGGAGGAAATCAAAATAGAGAGTAAACTGTCTGTACTTTTATCTATTAGTCTTTGAGCTACACTCTGGGCTGCAATTGTAGTCCCTCATGTTCTGAAGTTCCTGTTAAATTCACCCCCAGATCCTTTTCTGCTCATAGGTAATCATTTTAAAAATGCTGTGTTTCTAAGTCATTTTTTTACCCTTATGAATTTTCCTTGACTATGTTTTAGTTTCTTCCTGTCCTTTCAAAGAGTTCTGCTCAGAATGAAACATGATTCGGTAGAACAGAGTGTCATTTAGTTCACTGGTCTTTAAAAGTACTTTAAAGCTTGTACTTTAAAGCCTTTGAACCTTTATAGGTAGCTGCTTAGGACATTTTAATCCTGAATATAAATAGTTGCAGAAGATATTGGCAATATTGACTTTAAAAATCTGAGTGCTATATTGTCCTTTTAAAGTATTCAAGAAAACAAACATCAAGGTGATCTATCCCCACAACTATGAATTTTGAAAGCAAACGCATTCTTTAATTTGTTTACAAATGAAATTCACTTCTATCCCTCCTTGAAGTAATTTTATTCCATTTCCTCCACAGAATTTTATGCTAATTTAATATATTTCATATTTAAAATCTTATATATATTAACATCACTAATTTTTCTCTGCAATGATTTAACTTTTGTTTCTTGTGATGATAAAGATTTATGTGTTAAAATTTATGAACATAGACTAGAAAAATAATCATATAGAATTAATCAAAATAGAAGCATACTATAAATCCTAATAAAAGCTTATTATTCACAAAAGGTAACATTTTTATTTTAAGTATCTTTAATGTGCTAAATAAATTACCCAAATGAATTCTTACCAATTTAATGAGTATCTGGTTGTTCTTTTTCTCTGTGTTTCAAACTTTTTAGCAGCACACAATGAACTGTCTTCTTTTGCACAGAATGGAAGAGCAATGGGGGAAGGTTGGTAGTGTAGGAAAACCTTGGTTGTGATCATCTGAGAACAAGTTGGCTGAGAAAGAGGTGGCTGTGGGTGTGGATGGAGATTCTCTGGGCATGGGCTCAGTATGTAGGTTCCCTCTGCAGGCTTGCATCTTCTCCTTGGTACCCCCACCCCAACACTGAAGAGCTGAAGCTAGGATGTAGTTTAACCATAATATAGGAAACAGAGTTCTATCTCCTGTATTTCAGAGATAAATAACCCTCTCATATTACATCTTAAGACCATGTTAAACATCTCAGGGGACAGACCATATTTCAAATCTGTGTAAATCTCACATTATGCTACCTTGCAAGCTTTTCCACCCAGGCTTTAAATAAGTAATATCCTTCTCTTATTGCATCCTTGTTTAAAAATAAACTTTGACTTATCTCTGTTGGGTTTTATCTTCTTAGACTTGGCCTGTGGAGTTATTTGAGATTATAACTCTTATTTTTAACCTACATAGAGAATGTTTCAAGATTGTGAGCATATATTCTAAAGAGCTAGAATTTGAAATTTTTCTCCTCAAGATTTTATTTCAAACAATGAAGACACAGTTTGGCTCTACTGGTGTTGAACAAAATATGTACTTCTTGAGGTAGCTTATCAGAAAAAAACCCTCAACTGGGCTTTAAGATCATTGTAAAATGCTGGACTCTAATTTCAATTCATTGGCATCGCCTGCTTCCTTGTCAACAAAGATGAAAGCTTCTGCATGCTGGCCTTCCGTGTCCAACACCATGAATTCAGAGAAGGGTCAGTTCTGTACAAACAACAGGAGCACTGGGACATCAAACAACAACAACAACAACAACAACAACAACCTCACTGGCACATCAACAAAAAAAAAACCTTCCTAGAAATAGTAAAATACTAGTAAGAAACATAGGACAGTCTTAGTAAGAAGTGCTATGTGCTATGAATACTGCTATGTCTAAGGTGATCTAAGGATATCCAGAAAGGATGCCTGTTCCATATGGGTGGGCATGGCCTCTGAAAGTTTTTTTTTTCAAGACAGGGTTTCTCTGTATAGCCCTGGCTGTCCTGAAACTCACTATGTAGACCAGGCTGGCCTCGAACTCAGAAATCTGCCTGCCTCTGCCTCCCAAGTGCTGGGATTAAAGGCGTGCGCCACCACCACCTGGCTTGAAAGCTTCTTAATAGTTGGCAACAAAGGCGTTTATGGGATAAACAGAAGCAAATATGCAGAAAGCAGAGGTATGCTTGGAATGAGTTGAAGTAAGGGTATTGAAAGAAGAAATTATAGCATATAATATACAGGCAGGTAAGTATAAAGAGTATCTTTTTCAAACTATTAAAAACCTGTGGACTAGAAAAGAAAGACTCAGGTAAAAATGAAAAGAGAAGTCTAGGTATGACTCTTTAGAGGAAAAAGGTCAATTTATTTACTTTGATGTCCCACCACAAGAGCCAAAGGTGATAAAGAAACTTGAGTGATGGAAAAGTCAGAAACTCACTAAGAAGGTACATGGCACAGGTACAATTGAGACCCTGTCTTGTGACATTAATGCTTTCATTGTTGAAGATATAAGTACTTTGGCTACTGAATAAAGGTGTAGTTCTTCCTGGGTCTCCATCTTGAAAAATTTAGATTTTTTTCTCCCAGTGTCAGATAGTAGGGTCCCCAAACTCTTACTCTCAGTGTCCATGTGGACATTAAACTTAATGCCTTTGCGAGTAGCCATGATGTCACCTTATAAAGCATTCAATATTTATTTCCCCAAGGAAATCACAAGGCCCTTGATCGCATATCCATGTCAGGTCTGTGTCCTTGTCACCTACGAAGGTGTTTGCTATTTTGAGAGCTTAAATAATGCCTTTTGCTTGATTAAAATAGGAACACTGTGAAGACTGTAAATGAATATCCACAGTAAAGCAGTGGTCATGTTAAAGAAGCAATACTGTGACTAGGCAAGAAAATAACATTGAAAAATACTGATCTGAGGCTTCTGAATAAGGGGGTAAGACATCATAGCTTAAGAATATGTGTCGCTGTCATGTCGGCTTGATCTGGAAGGGTTCTTTGGATTATTCCCACTTTGAAGACTAACTTCTTAAGGAAGTGCGATTTTGGAATGAGACTTCATTGTTTTAGTTATTAACTTGCCATGTAACTGTCACCACTGGAGTCCAGACAGAGAGACATGAATACATTGCAGAGCTACAGCTGGCATCAGTACTGTAAAGGATGTGGTTGGTAGGAAACTTGGATCATGTTTGTGTAGTTGCTGTTAGAAGAGTCAAAGTCACAGTGAGCTATTGCAAAAGGAAAAGAGCAATTGGTTTCTCCTTGATACAACATCCCAGGATCACGAGGCATTTGCTGTCACTGACATCGCTGTTGCCTCTGCCTAACACTCAGACTGCTGAGAAGTCACCTACAAGTGCCCTCACTCTCTCATTATCCTGCATACTCTCTGCCTGAAGTGGAGAACTACAATTTTGTCTCTATAGTCTAGGGATGCAGAACAGCTTTAAAGATGGCTTTCTTTAAAAATCCGCACCCCCCGTCCTCACTCTCTCAGAAACACACACAAGCATACACACACACACACACACACACACACACACACACACACACGCACACGCACACGCACACGCACACGCACACGCACACGCACACACACACAAACCTTTTTGAGACAAAGTTTTATTATATAACCCAGACTGGTCTCCAACTCATGATTTCTCTGCCTTAGCCTCTCAAGTGCCAGGATTAAGATTTGTTTGCCATTATGCCTGGCATCTTTTCTCTTTTCTGTCATCTATAAAAAGAGTTCCTTTGTTTTCACCTTTGGATCCAGAAATTGGCTTTGAACCACAGGAAAACATGTGCATCCTGTCTCGATCACTGCAGAATTGATCCTCACAGTCACATAACACAATCATCAAAGTGTGAAAGAAGAAAATGTAGAGAGATTTTCCAACTTCTAATTCTCTTTCACTAATAATGAATGGCACCTGGAGCCCAAAGGGAAAAAAGCATGCCTATAATAAGCTTTTAGACTTTCATCTTGGGACTCAAAGCCGAGAATGATGGCAGCAAGTTAATCCCCACATATTAAAATGGCACACAGAACCGTCAATAGTGTAGCCTAAAACTTCAACTCTCATATTGCAGCCACAGTCAATAGCAAATGGCAGAGTTTTTGTTTTTGCTTTTTTTTCAGAAGGGCATGGATGTTGGAAACTCCTCATAATAGACATCTGGTAGAACTGTGCTTTCTTCCCCAAAAGAAAAGTCCATGAATGGAACCACTTTGCATTGATAACCTAAGTCGTCCCCTGTGATAGATGCAGGGTCTGGTGCTTATGTCACTTGGAGATGCTCAAGCATGAGATGATGCCTAGTACTTCCCAGATGACAGGACCCATAGGACTGTGTTCAGTGAGTGCAGGCTACCCATCTATTAAAGGTAAGTCACACATCTCAGAGGTGTCTTTCAAACACATGGATCTATGTTCAAAGCAAAGCTAGAAGCATCCTGCTAGAGCTGTGACATAAGTATTTGTGATGGTGAGTCTTATATAACACTGATGGAGCCACAAGTGGCCCATACACTCTGCAGCCCTAGAACATTTTTTTCTGAGTGTATCTGTGAAATTATTTTAGGTGACATTAATATTGTAGTCTCACCCATTCACTGAAGGCCTGAAGAGAATTAAAAGGCAGAATGAGAGGATTTCTCTTATTCATTGCTTGAACTCTCCATCTCCTATGCAATAATGGGAACGTTTGAGTCTTGGGTCTTCAAGTCATCAAACTGATTCTTACACTTTTGATTCTCTTGGTTTTTAGGTATCTGACCTCAGACTGACAGCTTCTTTCTCCAATTTGCTGACTACTGACCCTGGATCTTAGCTTCAATGTTTCTAGAAAGAAAATACACTAAAATCTATAATCTTAGACACCAGAGAAGGACACGTGTTGTCCTGAAAACTATCTGGATATTTTTCTAGTTCATCAAAGAGTTTTAACCTTAAAAATAGATCTAGGGTCATGAAATGCTATAATTCTTCTGGTGTGTCCCTCTCTGTTTTTTTTTTTCCTTTAAGAAGACATCTTATCTCTAATTATTGTTTGCCTCTGAAGTTGGATATAGAAGGCTAAAAATTAACAGCTAAAGGGCAAGACAGTAAGGAAAGAATGAAAGAGAGAAGGGAAAAATGATGAGCTAGAAGTGAGGTTTCAGTTTGATGTTATGTTAGATTGAACTCATCGCTATTTTGTAGTACAACCACAAAATTTTACAGGTTTCTTCTAAGAGGTGTGTGGGAAAGACTGATATTTTTGGAACAAAATTGGGATGGCAGTGATGGGCTTAGGTAATGTTCTGTGACATAAATGTTGTGTCTTCTGCAGTAAGTCTCTATCATCAGGTTGTGGATCACAAATAATAACCTTGCAAATACCTTCTGATGTTTAGTGAGTATTCTATATGACCCTGTGGGATAAAAGCTCAATAAGATGTAACTCATTCCAGCAACTGGAGGTTTCATTTAGTAGAATTAGATATTTGTTGTCAGCTTTGGTGGCACATGCCTTTAATCTCAGCACTGGGGAGACAAAGGCAGGTGGATCTCTGTGAGTTTGAAGCCAGTTTGATCTACAAATTGAGTCCAGATTATTAAACAGAGAAACCCTATCTTTAAAAAAATGAATCCAACAAAAAAATAAAGTAAAAAAGATGTCTGTTGTCTTCGCTTAATGGTCAATCCATTTCAGTTCCTTTTATATACATTATATTTTAGGAAATCTCTAGGGTAGTAGATTTCCATATGGCTTTTCAAACAAAAAGGCTTTTAGTGTTAGTTGTCAATCTCCATAGTTTCTCTTTTACTCTTCCCTCCCATCCCGCTCCTTATTCTGTGCTAGTTCCCCCTTTATCTCTTTATAAAACTCTATTCTATTTCCCTTTCCTTGAAATAGTATCTCTTACCCTTGGCCATTTACCAGCTACTTCACCTTTGTGGATATTTAGATCGAAACACACATAGTTTTCCATTTTATTCTTGATTTTTGTTCTAATCCAAGTTTTAGTAGTGGTTTGTTCAGCTTCTATGAGTTTGTGTACTTTCTGCCATTTCTACTATTGTTGCTAGCCAGCTTTAATCCATGGTAGTCATATAGGATGCAGGACGCTATTTCAATATGTACTTTGTTAAATGCTTTCATATCTTGAGTTGTTTTCATTATTTCATTTGTTGGCATTTTCAGTATCTTCACTGAACTATTAAGTATGGTGGCAGGGTGGTCCCTGAGTCCTAGCCAAGAATAATGTCTGTGGGGTCCTCAGTAAAGAGCTGCTCTGCGAATCTGTGGGGAGGTTTCGCCTCACAGAGCCAGTTTTTAGGAGCTATTCCAATGACAGCTTATGTTCTCAGTCTAAATATAACTGATGGACAGCAAACCATGTCAATAGATTCAGAGACACGAAAGCCTGATGCTGCCATAGAACTAATTCAGTACAGCCATCTGCCGAGTCTTGAAATATTGCCTTTTCATAGCTAATGTGACATGCTGTATCACTGTGGCTCTGCATAAGACAGGTTAATACCTGCTAATTAATCTACTGTTTCTAGTTGCATAAATTAAGCTATACTTGATTAGAAACAGTCTTCCTTTCATGGGAGCCCAAATAAACTTTATGTTTGCGAGCTAGGTAAACATGTGATTAAAGAGTGTATGCAGTGCTAATGGCCACATTAAAAAGACCAATAGCTCAGCCCTTGAATAAAAGTTCCTTCCAGTGGTCCTTACCTAACACAAAGTTAGAGGTCTTACTTTACATCAAGAACTGTAATATTTGAACACATAATGTTCATTGAGCTAGATTCGCTTTTAAGAGTAAAACCAAGCCTGGCCCAATTCATGATTTAAACAACCTGGGGCTTCCAAACCTTTATTGTTTCATAGCAACTCTCTCAATGTTGCTTTATATCTCCTGCTTCAGGGGGTTCAAAGTGGCCACGCTCAGTTTTATATGCTTTCTGAAAAAGCAGTTGAGCACAAATGCACCCCTCATTTCCCCAGACTCTACTATCTTCTAGTATATTATTTCTTGTCTTTTTTTTTGTTTTTGTTTGTTTGTTTGTTTGTTTGTTTTTGCCTAAGTGTGATTTGGTTTGATGGTTCTTGTGTGGGAATGAAAGACTCAACTTTCACTTAGTTTAACAGATTCCTGACCAGGAATATAGGTCTGCTTCAGATTGTTCGTTTGAAGAGACTTATGTTTAAGAATTGAGAGGAAGAGCAAGAGTAGGTCTAAACAGGAAATGCTGAGAGATTTATCTAGAGGTCACTCATTGCTAAACACTGAGGACCATGGATCATTAGCGCCCATCAGTGGTGGGCATTGTGGAAGAGGGATTCGCAGAGCTGAAATGGGGTGGGAACCTTAATCTCTCCTTCTACTACATCAAGACTACTCCCTTTCTCTTGAAGGCAAATGAAGTGAAAAATTTTGATTATGTCATGGGGTATAGACTCACATGATATTTTGCTTAGGCAAGACCCATGGGAGGTCACATGATGTTTGGAGAGAGTATAAGTGGGACTCGACAACAGTGACAGGGCACTTGCATGGCTAGCTGTTGAACTCTTTGTTGGTCTCCTCTCTTCACTGATCTTCATTTTGTTGAGAGAGGAATGGCAGAGAACTCCTGGCATTTTTGCTGGTCCTCAATGCTCTGGCTAATGTGTGCTATTCATCAGAGGCCTGGTAGTTTCTGCTGGATCGTATTGCTGTTGCTGGTTCTTGTTTGGTGACACTTTTAAACTGGACTACTGGTATGCTGACAAACAGAGAGAGTAATCGCCCCAAAGTACTACTTCTAAACAGGTCTACATCCTCTTGTTCTATGTACCATCTTTTCTCCCCTACTTTTGGATGGTGAGTTAGAAGTGGAGTCAAAGCATGTGAGACCCCTTTTAAAAGTAGGTTTTGAAAAACCTAAGCCTACAGTCAAACCTAGCTGAGAGGTAGCTTAGCCAGGGAATATTGATGGAAATCATAGAAGTCAGCTGCTTGGGACTTAGGCCACAGCTCATGGATGGACATACCTGTCTGTGGGAGATATTGAGGTAATTTTTTTTCCTTTGGAGATGAGTCTGTATATAATTTTGGAATGCTGAGAACTTGAGGAAATAAATACCAAGAGGCATATGCCCCACAGCCATAAAGGGTAAGTTGACATTGAGAATTAAGTCTGAGTGTTCTGCTGTTCTTAAAATGCTGCTTTATTCAGACATATGACAAAATCCTGAGACATTCTGTGTGGTTTTAAACTAGAGCTAAGCCAGGGAAGGGAGTCCTGTTTTACTCTGGCTGAATGCACTGTACTGAAGTCTGTGGATTTATACTGAACAAGGGGTGCCAGGATATTTGATTTTCTTTAAAGCAAATCCAAGTCACTGGGAACCACAAATAATTCAAGCCTGAAGATTCACCCGGGATAGGGCTAAGACTACTTGCAGAAGCCTCTCATTTGCTTGAAAGTTTGGTTTCTATAACTCAATATATGCAGAGTTGGATAAGAAAATATTAATTGTAGTTTATTCTGGAATTTTCCTTCAATCCCATGTTATCATTATTGAGATCTAAGAGTTAATATTTCTTGGGACTAAGTCTCACCATACCACCTAGGTTTCCTTTGAACTCATAATCCTCCTATCTTATCCTCCTGTATACTACAGCCCTGGTTTATCATACTTGGCTTAAATTTGATGTCTTAATCACTGAAAGTATGTTCCCAGATATATCTGACAAAACACTTTTGGGCCAACTTCACAAAAGGTTCTAGAACCCAGAAACAAACATTTTTATTCTGTTTAAACAACCAAAGAAACCGATCATAAATATTTATGAGATCCTTGTAGGCATAGAAAATATTTTATTAGATATGAAAGGTTTTCATTAGCATAAAAGTCAAGAGAGTTGATATTTTTTCCTAGATAATAGCATTTCTCTTGTATAAGCTATTTTCAGCTATCTCCAACAAACATAATTCCCTAGTTATGCTAAGAGTTTTGGACAAAGCATGCTAACTTAAATGGATATTTCTGAATTATTTCACAAAATCCAATTATTTCTTTATTAAGATATTACTTTGGAAGGCCAGGGTGGTCCCAGGGCTATTATGCCAACTAGTTAAATTGGAGAGTTAAATAGTTTCTCTGATCCAACATCCTAAAAGAGTTGCCTTGGCAATGGTGCCGACAAATGTTCTATGGTGAGTTAGCATCTGAGTTATGCATTATCAATTAATCTTGCTGTATGTGTTCCTCCCATGAATACAGAAACATTTTCTGAATTTATTGCTAACTTTTAATGTAAGTCAATCTCATCTTGTCAAGATATTTTTTATGTGTATGAAAAATGCCAATGCATAACATTTTAATTTTAACAATAGTTTGAAACAACTATTAATAATGTTATCACTGTCATTAAAATAACTGATTCATTATCTGGACTTTTTATGTAACTATCATACAGGAAAATAATTTTCTTTATGGTGATCATTATTTATCACTGAAAATCAGACCAATAGTTAACATTCTGTGCATGTTTTTCATATGTAAATTAAATATTTCTCAATATTGTTTAATTCAACATATTTTGTTTACAAATATTTATTCAAAAGAAAAATATTTTCATCAATATTATTTTATGTAGTAGTTTAGGAATTACATTGTTTACAAAACAGGACCATTTGGAGCATGAAAATTATTTAAGGACAACATTAAATTCATTTTTATCACAAAACATGCACACAGAGTCTTTTAAAAATACCTTATCAATATGTACTATATTTGTGACTATGTACATCCAAAAAAATCAATAAACTTTCAAAATAAAAAAAGAAAGAAGTTGTATTTCAGTTTTACTCAGTAAGGTTTTGTTTTCTTGATCTTCTCATTAAGGAGTCTATCTATCTATCTCTATTTATCTATCATCTATTTATAGATATAAATATGAATATATATAAGTATAGGTATAGATATAGATATATAAATAGATATAGATATAAACCACCTATTTTAAATTGCAAGCCTATTTTGTGTTGTTCAATCTAAGCACTGGATGCATTTGCCAAATATGAGTTTCATTTTCTCCCATGTACACTTTGTGCTAAATGAAGAAAAGCTACCCTCCTTATGCAAACTTTCATCGATTCTACTTAAGTGTGATAGAAGAGGGGTCAGAACCTATCTGTTCTCTAGCTGGATGGTTCCTAACAGGCATGCATGTACATATCTGAATCCCAGTGACAGTATCTGAAGAACATTGAATATTGGTCTTATGAACACAATTAACACATCAACAATATTTCAAATAAAATATTCATCCATTGTAGAAAAGAATAAAAGCCATTTATTAATATTTAGGGCCAGCCAGTTGAGCTTAATGCAATTTTTCTGAGTAATTAGAATCCACGTAAGACAATTTTAATATAGAGGGGCTGAGTTTCATACAAAATTCTTTGTAGGGGTAGGAAAGTGAATTATACATTCACTAAGGCAAAACTCTCTTGGACAACTTCTAAACAGGCTTCATGGATACTACTCAAGGCTGCTGTTCATTTGATCTGGGTGAAGAATTTTACTGTTAAGAGGTCTTCATCTCCAGCTACTGTCTCACCCCCTTCTCCTCCACACTCATCTAGAAATTCCCTCATTATCCTCCCTCTTTGACTTAAGAATATGAACTTTCCAGAGACTTGTATATCATGAAGATGAATCTGCATGCTGAACTGTTAGCTCCTCACCACACAATTAACCCAAGGCAGCTGATCAGCTTGAATGCCTATCTGTCAACTGGGCCCAGAGAAAGTAGGATGCCTCATCTGCATAATTTGGTGTGAGAAGCTGGAGAGAAGA
>NW_022196896.1:104863278-104864485 GCF_008632895.1 Mastomys coucha
TCTTCATAGGAAGAGCCTTAGTTTAAGAGAAATGACTCTGGCCTCACGGAAGGCATCAGTGACTTTTTTACAAACTTTGTAGGTGCAATGTAGATTTATTTTTAGTGTGTGTATGTGTTTATGTGTGCAAGTGTGTGTGTATGCAATATGTGGAGAGATGCCCACAGTGGCCAGAAAAATCTGTGGGACCTTCTGCAGCAGGAACTACAGGCAATTGTAAGCCACCTATCATGGGTGTTGGGAATTGCTGAAAAATCAGCAATTGTTCTTAACCACTAAGTCATCTGTCCAGCCACTGGTTAGTGTCACATGACAAAGTCTCAAAGTGGTGTTCTTGCCTTTTCTGTCATATGAAGACTTAGTATTAAAAGACCACAGATGAAGTACATGGCCCCCAACTGACACTGAAGCAATTCACACCTCGTTCTTGAATTTCATGGCTCTCAAACCACAATGTATATTTTGCTTACAGATTACTCAGCCTAAGACACTTCGGTTTAGGTGTTGGAAATCAATAAAAATAATGATATTTTGCAATTTAATAGATTTAAATTATCACCCATATTTTTGCCACCTACAACATTTTGACAATTATCTTTCTTTATAAGATATACCTGAAACTCCCACCAATGTTACATAAAATTATGATTCAAGTAAAGCTACAGATTAATGTTTTGAAGCTAAGAAATGTATAGATCTTTGATCTTGGGACTCAAGTTCTAGACTTGGATCCTTGATTCACCTATGGGATACTTGTCTTAACATGTACCAAATGTGTGCTACAGGGACCACATCTGTCCTTAAAGTATTATGAAATTTTAAAAAGAACTTGATTGTGCTGCTTTGACATGAACTTTGTAGGTACAAGGAATATTGCAATGTCAAAATGTTGGACATGTCTATCTAAATCTGTCCAGTGCTCATGGCTACCTCCCTGAGGATCTGAACTGACAACAATTATATAGTAGATGGGCACCTACTGAGCCCTTTCTTCACCCTAGGCTTCATTGCTCTATTTACTTGTAATTCTCTTACAAGGTGCTATTTCCTCCCACATAGAAACCAAGGCATAGAAAAATACTGACGTTCACCTAAGACCACAGCACGTACAGCTGGCTTTGTCAAGTTTACTAATGTGTAAAAAGTCACTGATGCCTTCCGTGAGGCCAGAGTCATTTCTCTTAAACTAAGGCTCTTCCTATGAAGA
>NW_022196896.1:104864981-104900848 GCF_008632895.1 Mastomys coucha
CCTACTTTCTCTGGGCCCAGTTGACGGAATTAACACACGACTGCTTACTGCCTCCTTTCACCCTAATGGTTTCAGATGCCCTTTAATTTTTTATTAGCTCTTTAGAGAATTCCATACAATGAGTTTAATCATACTCACTCTCACTCTCTCTCTCAGCTCCTCCCATACTCATCACCCTTCCTTACAAGATCCATCACACCCAACCCTCTATCCTCTTCTCCACCCATCATACTCAGTTTGCACTTCCCATATTTTCATGGATGTGTGGCCTCCAACTTCTGTGTGCTTAACCTATCTGTTTTCCTGAGAGAAGAAGGTAGATCGTAGGAGAAATTGGGAGGGATGAGTGGTCCTGTGATCTATCAACATAGATTTCATTTTAGTTTCTTATGTCACAACTCTGTTGGGAATTATTCTTCTTAAAAGATGATGTTTACAGAGAATCTTATCCTTTCATAATACAGAGAATCTTATCCTTTCATTCAGACTCCCTACTTCAGTTCACAAGTCTGTCCTTTCTGTTAAATCTCCAATCTTATTTCAGATTTTTGCAGGTTTTCTAAAGTGACAACTACCTTTAGGACAGCAGTGATATTACTTTTTACTATCTAAAAATAATACTTTTTACTATCTAAAAATAATTTGCCAACCAAAAGGATTGTATCTGTGTATTAAGTGGATTGACAGACTGCAACAATGAGCAGCCTGCCCAATAGGTGTTTTTCAAAGACAGGGAGAAAATCATGGTGGCTTTCATGATCATGCAAGGCACAGAAAGCCTATGCTTCCACGTGAATATGTAGATTTTCATTCTCTGTGACGTAACACCACAGACAGTGACTTCTGTGGGTGAAGAACTACAAGATATAAGCTGAAATACACCCTTTCCTTCCCAGGTTGCTTTTGGTTGTGGTGTTTAATCTCAGCAATAGGAAATTACCTAAGAAACTTGGCAATGGTGGGATGGCATCCTATGAACTCAGTGGATCCTAAAGAATTCCTTTTGAATTCTAACGAAAGGTTCAGGGATGCACACACTGCCTCACTGCTCTCTTTTCTCATGTGTCCTTCCTTGTAACAAACACATGTCTATCAAAGATATAACCTGAGTCATATGCCTGTCCTTGATGTAAAGAGAGAAACATCTCAAACCTTAGAAATTGAGAATAAGAAGAATAGAACTTCAGAGAGAGAGAGAGAGAGAGAGAGAGAGAGGGAGAGAGAGAGAGAGAGAGAGAGAGAGAGAGAGAGAGAGAGAGAGAGAGAGAGATCTTGTTAATAGAGGTTGTGGAACTCTTCAAACATGGGGTCTAGATGGTACATACAGGGCCATAGAAGTGAGGCTTAAGGTTGTAAGTTGGTTCTGTTTCTAATCTAAGCTTCTTTACTGTCAGCCTGACATTCCTGCCACCATGTCTTTCCTGCCATGATGGACTGTATCTCCTGTATCATGAGGCAGAATGACCCCTCCCTCCTTTAAGCTGCTTCTGTAAGGAATTTGACCACGTTGATGTGAAAAGCCACTAAGGCCTTTACTAGTCTGCCATCACACTGACCAAGAGATTCCTCTTCAATCTCCCCTGTGATTGAGTTACAAATGATTTTTTTCTTTTATTCTGAGATGAATGAGCAACAGATGAACAGATAATTTCATGAAGTTTAACTTTTCCAGTGCTCCACAAAACATCATATCACATTGGGCAAAACAAGATAGTTTTATGACAATTTCAGGTATGATAGTTGGTGATTTTTAACTGCTATGCTATTTATCACCTTTCTATACCAATCTTATATGACATTCTGGGATCAAGTGCTTGCTACCTTTCTAATTTGCAGTAGGTATAGGGAACAGACCTTAAGAAATAGGTACTTGTCTGGGAATACAGGCTGTTGCATGTTTCTCATCACTGTGTGAAATCAGTTGGATATTTGTTGCCTATGAGACTCATGACCAGATGAGCAAATTGTGAAGTAGCTTATGCAAAGGAGAACCTGGGAGGTGATGAGCTCAGGGCTCAAAGATTGTTGGGCTGTTGTCAATTTTCTATAGTGGCATCTCACTCTCTTTGTATTCATTCATTCATTCATTCATTCATATTTCCAAATATATATTGTCATACATGTAGTTAATGAAAAATACCCTAAACCCAATATATAATACCTATATATTGATTTTTGTGTCAATATATAGAGCTTTCCCTCACACTTATGCACTTGATGTCTTGAGTCCACTTAGTAAGAGCTAAGTCCTCTATGTTGAGGAAGGGAATGTTACTTGAGCTCTCAGAGTCTGTCAAGGAGGTGTCCCTCCAAGCAACTGTGTCTTTTCTCATTCCAACACTTCAGTCAGGAATGAGATTCTGTAATTCTCCTAGCGATTTGGACCTATATCCATTCTAGTCTGCTTGGGGTCCTTAATGATTGGCTAGTGCCCACACAATACTATTTTGAAGTATTTTTGTATATATCATTTCTGCCTCTCCCTTACCAGTCACACAGAGAAGAGCCCTCTGAATCTGAGTTCTTGTGCCGGATTCTCTCTTAAGTTTCATGTCAATCATAACGTGGATAGCTTAAGCCCTATTATAACATGAAACGGTTTTGACTTATGCTAAGATGCTAAGCATCTCTTGTGTTACTTTAGCAAAGATACAGAGAGTGTGGAGATAATGCCTGAACCCAGTATGACCACCAACCACTTGGTGTCAAGTGAAGCATGATGGAATATGGCATGAAGGACTTCTTGGTTTCCAAAGTGACTTTAAAACCATCCAAACCTTCCTGTATGCTAGCTCAGTTCCCTTTCTATGTGTCCCCACTAAGGCTTGTGGTGCCCCCTCACTAGGAAATGATACACACATACTTGTTACTATCAGAGATACTGTGGGACAATTAGAGGTGGGAGAAAAGTTCTCATTATTCACATCATAGACTACAAAAGATCAAAACTGAGGACTCATACTTACATTCTGGAGAATATCTACTAACAGAAAATTAATAACTATGCTTGGACAACACCAGCACAGTGTGTTTAAAAAGTTTCCTGAACTTGTTTTTGAATCTAGGAAATTTAAGTACTATGAAATTTTAAAGTATCCCAAAGCAGCCAGCTGCTTCCATGACTCTCCCCATGGACTTTAGTAAGTCCATGGCTCTACCCATGGACTTTAGTAATTCTATGACTTTACCCATGGACTTTAGTAATTCCATTGCTGTTTAATACAGACAGAGGCACATAAAAGATTAACTTTGGAACGGCTGATTAGAGATTCCCAGGTTTTGTTTTGTTGTTTTGTTTTGTTTAAGACACAATTTGCAAACAAACCATGGACAGTCAGGTTGAACTCAGTGAGGGGCATTGCCTAGAGTTGTAGGTTGTCTTGTCCACAGATTCTCAACAAGGATTAGGGATACCTGTTAGTTTCACATGGCATATGGTAAAAAGCAGAATATAAAGTATTTGTCTTAGCACTCCCTAAAACTAAGTGGCCCTTGATCATGGGCAGTGCAGAAGAAGCTATGATAAACAAGGTGGGCAATCACAGTTGCCTAGTATCATGGTGTCTCAAAATGTAAGAACAGCTTTGTTTCATGTTGTCATGGAGAACATGGGAGCTAGCTCTGGAGAGAAACAAATGATGCTTCTGTTCGTTTCTTTTTTTTTTAAAGATTTATTTATTATTATAAATGAATACACAGAAGAGGGTATCAGATTTCATTATGGGCGGTTGTGAGCCACCATGTAGTTGCTGGGATTTGAACTCATGACTTTCGGAAGAGCAGTCAGAGCTCTTATCCGCCGAGCCATCTCGCCAGCCCAAATGCTTCTGTTCTTGATACAAGGGCTGTAATCAGCTTGGAATACAAGGTTCTCTACAGTCTCCTTATAGGTATATCCATCACTACTTGCATCTGTCCTGCATCCTTCACTCAGGTGAGTCAAGTGAACGTCTCTCTCTCCCTGTGGACTGGATCATTGCATAGCTGGTTCCTTTCCTGATGCCCCATGCAAAGTTCCACTTCTTCCATGCTGGCCTTTCCCAGCCTGACCAATCCACTAGGCAGCAGCATCTTCTAGCTTATACACAATATTTTTAAGCCTCTACTGCACAACACACTGCACCATGCTATTTCCCAAACTCCAGTTATTACTATAATGCAAAGCTTGAACGGTTTTGACGGTTTTTTTGTTTGCTTTTGCAATTAGACTTCCTTTAAAATGTTAGATTAGTGATTTAAAAAGAAAACATTATACTACTGAAAATGGAAAAGCATTTCACTTGTCCAAGGCAGAAGGCATCCACGGTGATGAACACAACTGGAGCCAAACAATGTAATTAAATCCCAGCTATACACTGGCCCACCCTGTGAGTCTCAGCTTGATGCTTGTCCCATTGAGGTAGTAAAAGGACATGAGCCAAAAATGAGAACAACTATTATAAGGATCCTCTGACATGAAACTGATTTGTCTCCTGAGAGTGGTCAGAAAGATGGAAAACACTTTCTTTTTAAAAATATTCTTATTATTTTTAGTGTGTGTCCATGAGTACATGCGTGCATGCATGTGTGCGTGCATGTGTGTGTGTGTGTGTGTGTGTGTGTGTGTGACTGAGGAGTATCTGCACATGAGTACAGGTGACTGTAGGCTCCAGAGACATAAGATCTCCCTGAGCCTGGAGTTAAGGGTGATTGTAAGCTGCCTGATGTGTGGTAGCAACAAAACTCAGGTCCTCTGCAAGTGCAATATGGATTCTTAAGCATTGAGCTATCCCTCTGGCCCTTAAGGGGACTGGACTCAGAACATGCTCCTGCTTCTGTGTTATTCCGTAATTCATTCTTACCTAGCAAAAAGTCATCCTCGTATCTCATCATATATGTCCCACTTCTTAAAAGCCCCAAATTAACAGATGTTGTCCTACAGCATCACTTATATTTAACCATGCATTTTCATTTTCCTCATACTAAAGATCCTTTACTGCCAGCAAATATTTCATCCCAACAATCAATTGGAAATTGATGAGAAAGAGAAATGGTCTGTTATTTCTCATTGTTCTTAAATCTGGAACAGCAAACACTTACTATTTGGGGCTACATTTTTATGGGGCATTTGTAGTGAAAGTGCTGGGCAGGTCATGATGAATGATAGGACAGAAGAGGAAGAAAGATGCCCACACTACCCTGGCAGTAACACAATGAGCATACATTATGGACAGTGTGTTTGTTTAAAGATTTGGCACATATTCCAGTTCTTATTAAACAACTAAATGTAGGAAGCTAAATCCAGAGGGAAATTCCTCTCCCAGAATGAAAAGTAGATGTCAGACTTCAAAAGGTCACTGGGTGCTTTATTCAGCTTACTTGAGAGGGTTGAAAATATTGTTCAATTACCATCTTCTTTGGGGGTCCTGGCATTAAGGACCTGCAGCTTATTAAGTGACAAGTCTCTTTAAGCATTTTTCAAATGGGCTGAGTTGTTTTGTTTTGTTTTGTTTCTGTCTAGAAGTTAGACTCTGGGTTGGAAGAGTCACAGAAAAGCTAAAGTGTGCCAGCTCTTACAATGAGCCAGATACATTTCTAGTGCTTTATATATTAATGAATCAAATGATCACTAACAACCTTGTGAGTCCATTCATTCTCCATTGTTACTGTAACAAATTACCATAAAACCAGCAGCTTAAATAGCAATGGTCTATTGACATGGACATCTGGGGTCAGAATTCAAATGGGTGTAGATGAGCTAAGATCACAGGCTCTAAAGAGCTGTGTTTCTTTCTAGAGGCACAAAGGAAGAATGAACTTCCTTCCCATTCAGGTTTTGGCAGTACTGAGCTTTCTGTGGTTGTAGGAAGGAGGTAGTCATGTGTATGCTGTGTCAGCCAAGGACTTCCTTCAGCTTCCCAGAGGCCACTCAAGTCCTTAGCTACTGGCCCTCTTGGTGCATATTTATGCATTTTATTTTTCCTGCTCTTCTTTAAAACCTAATTTTTATTTATTCTTTGAAATTTTCACACTTTATATTTTCTTTGCCTCTCTCTTTTTTGTTTTGAAATTTTTCCCATATATATATATATATTCACTTTATAACCTGATCTCTGCCTATCCCATCCCAGGCCTCTCTCACACAGTTCCTCCCATCAATGCCCTTCCTCCCCTCTTCTCTGAGAGGGTAGAGGTCCCCCCTGGGTTTTTCCTCACTCTGGCACATCAAGTCTCTGCAAGGCTAGGTGCATTCTCTCCCACTGAGACCAAGCAAGGCAGCCCAGTGAGGAGAATGGGATCCACAGATTTAGGGACAGCTCTCACTTCAGCTGGGGGACTGAGTTGCACATCTACTACATATTTTTGGAGTGCTAGGTCCATCCCATGCATGCTGTTTGGTTGGTAGTTCAGTCTATGAGAGCTCCAAGAGTACAGGTTAATAGACTCTGTTGGTCTTCCTGCGGGGTTCCAATTGTCTCTGGGTCCCTCAATCCTTCCCTCAACTCTTCCATAAGACTCCCAAAGCTCTTCTCAGTGTTTGGCTGTGAGTCTCTGCATCTGTCTTAGTGAGCAGTTGTGTGGAGCCTCTCAGAGGATAGTTATGCTATATTCCTGTCTCTAAGTATGGCAGAGTATTATTAATACTGTCAGGGATTGGTGCTTGCCCATGATATGGGTCTCAATTTGGGCCAGTTATCAGTTGGCCATTCCTTCAGTCTCTGTTCCACCTTTGTCCCTGCCTTTCTTGCAGACAGGACAAATTTTGGGTCCAAAGGTTTGTGAGTGGTTTATTCCTCTACTGGGAGTCCTGTCCAGCTAGAGGAAGTGGCCATTTCTGATTCCCTGTCCCTACTGCTAGAAGTCTCAGCTAAAGCCACCTGGATAGACTCCTGAAAGCTTCTCCCATCCCAAGTTTCTGGCATATCTTAGAGATGTCTCCCACCCCTATCCACACCAGCAACCAATTTTCATTCATTCTCCAGGTGCTCTGGCCCTCTCTTGTCTCTCTCCACACCTGATCCTTAATCCCACCACATTCCCCTCCATATCCAACCTCCCACCCAGTCCCCTCCCTCCATCTGCCACCTATGACTATTTTATTCCTCCTTCTAAAGTGAGATTCAGAAATCCCCCCCCCTGCACTTTCCTTCTTGTTTAGCTTCTTTGGATCTGTAGATTGAAGAGTGGGTATTTTATGGCTAATATCCACTTATAAGTAAATACATACCATGCACGTCCTTTTGGTTCTGGGTTACCTCACTCAGGTATTTTTCTAGTTCCATCCATTTGCCAGCACAATTCATGACACCTTTGTTTTTAATATCCAAGTAATATTCCATTGTATAAATGAACCACAATTTCTGTATCTGTTCTTCAGTTGAGGGACATCTGGGTTATTTCCAGATTTTGGTTATTATGAACAAAGCTGCTATGAACATAGTGGAGCACATGTCCTTGTGGTATCACGGAACATCAATTAGATATATGCCCAGGAGTGATATGCCTGGGTCATCAGGTAGAACTATTTCCAGTTTTCTGAGAAACTGCCAGATTGAGTTCCAGAGTGGTTGTACAAGTTTGCATTCCCGCCAGCAATGGAGGAGTGTTCTCCTTGCTCTATATCCTTACCAGCATGTGCTGTCACTTGTGTTTTTCATCTTAGCCATTCTGACTGATGTGAGGTGAATTCTCAGGGTCATTTTGATTTACATTTCCCCGATGACTGAGAATGTTGAACCATTTGAGATTCCTCTGTTGAGAATTCTCTGTTTAGCTCTATACCCCATTTTAAAATTAGGATAATTGGATTGTTGGTGTCTAATTTCTTAAGTTCTTTATAAATTTTGGATATTAGCCCTCTGTCAGATGTAAGGTTGGTGAAGATCTTTTCCAGTCTGTAAGTTGCCATTTTGTCCTATTGACAGTATTCTTTGCCTTACAGAAGATTTTCAGCTTCATGAGGTCCCATTTATGAATTGTTCATCTTAGAGCCTGAGCCATTTGCTGTTCTGTTTAGGAAGTTGTCTATTGAACCAATGCATTAAAGGGCATTCCCCACTTTCTCTTATATGAGATTTAGTGTATCTAGTTTTATATTGAGACCTTTGATTCAATTGGACTTGAGTTTTGTGCAGAGTGAAAATATGGATCTATTTGCATTCTTCTACATGCAGACATCCAGTTAGACCATCATAGTTTGTTGAAGATACTTTCTTTTTTTCTATTGTATGGTTTTGGCTTCTTTGTCAAAAAGCAAGCATCTGTAGTTGTGTGGGTTTATTTCTGGTCTTCGGTTGAATTTCATTGATCAACTTGTCTGTTTCTGTACCAATACCATACAGGTTCCTTTTGTTTGGTTGGTTTTACTATTGCTCTGTAGTAGGCATTGTGATACCTTCAGAAGTTCTATTATTATACAGGATTGTTTTAGTTATCATGGGTTTTTTGTTTTACCACATGAAGTTGTCTTTTCAAGCTCTGTAAAGAATTGTGTTGTAATCTTGATGGGGATTGCTTTGAATCTGTATACTGCTTTTGGTAAGATGGCCATTTTTACTGTGTTGATCCTACAAATACAGGAGCATGGGAGATTTTTCCATCTTCTGATAGCTCCTTCAATTTCTGTCTTCAAAGACTTGAAGTGCCTGCCATACAGGTTTTCCACTTGCTTAGTTAGAGTTACACCAAGACATTTTATATTATTTGTGGCTATTGTGAACAGGGTTGTTTCCTTAAATCAGGGAAACGAGTTATAGGACTATTTAAATAATTCACTTGCTCTTGATTAGACTTTGGTAAGTACTATCTACCTAGAAATCAGTAATCTCACTTAGATTTTCCAATTTTGTGGAGAATGGGCTTTTGAAGTAAGACCTAATAATGAGTTTTTTAATTTCCTCAGTGTCTGTTGTTATGTGTCCTCTTTCATTTCTGATTTTGTTAATTTGGATACTGTCTTTCTACCTTTTAGTTAGTTTGTCTAAGAGTTTGTCTATCTTGTTGAATATCTCAAACAACCTGCTCTTGGTTTCATAGATTCTTTATATTATTATTACTATTATTATTATTATTATTATTATTATTATTATTAGTTTTTAATTGATTGATTTCAGTCCTGAGTTTGATTATTTCAACTCTACTTCTCTTGAGCATGTTTACTTCTTTTTTTTTCAAGAACTTTCACATGGGCTAGTACGAGATCTCTCCAATTTTTTATGGAGGCACTTAGTGCTATGAACTTTTAGTGCTGTTTTTGTTGTGTTCAATAAGTTTGGGTATGTTGTTCTTTCATTTTCATTGAATTCTAGAAAGTCCATGATTTCTTTATTTCTTCCTTGACACAGTGGTCATTGAGTAGAGACTTGTTCAGTTTCTGTGAGACTGTAGGCTTTTTGTTGTTTCTGTTGTTTTTGTTGATGTGTAGGTATAGTTCATGGTGATCTGATAAGATGCAAGGGGTTATTTCAATCTTCCTATATCTGTTGAGGCTTGCTTTGTAACTAACTATATGGTCAATTTTGCACAAGGTTCCATGAGGTGCTGAGAAGAAAGTATATTCTTCTGTGTTGGGGTGGAAGGTTCTATAAATATCTGGTAGGTCTATTCAATTCAGGGCATCTGTTAGTTTCATTATTTCTATTTAGTTTCTGTTTCTATTACCTGCCTATTGGTGAGGACAAGGTGTTGAAGTGTTCCACTGATAATCTAGGGCTCCATGTGTGATTTAAGCCTTAGTTTTGTTTATCTTACAAATGTGGGTTCCCTTTCATTTGGGTCATAGATGTTCAGAATTGAGACCGCATCTTGGTGGGATTTTTCCTTTGATGAGTATGAAATGTCTTTCCCTTTCTCTTTTGACTACTTTTGGTTGAAAGTCTACTTTATTAGATGTTAGAAGGACCACTCCAGCTTGTTTCTTGGGTCCAGTTGCTTGGAAAAATCTTTTCCAGCCTTTAATCTGAGGTACTGTCTACCTTTGCTGCTGAAGTATGTTTCTTATTTGCAGCAAAATAGTGAGTCTTGTTTATGCACCCACTCTGTTAGCCTGGGTCTTTTTATTGATACATTGAGTCCATTGATGATGAGAAGTACTAATAATCAATGATTTTAGTCCCCATTTTGGCGTTGGTGTTGTTGGGGTGCTGTTGTTGATCATGATGGTAGTGTGTATGTGTGTATGTATGTTTCTCTTCTCTTGGTTTTACTGTGAGATTGTTAATTTCTTGGGTTTTCTTGTATGTAGTTACCTTCTTTGTATTGGAGTTTTGCTTCTAGTATCCTTTGTATGGCTGGACTAGTAGAAAAATATTGTTTAAATTTGTTTTTGTTGTAGAATATTTTGGTTTCTCCATCTATGGTGATTGAAAGTTTTATTGGGTATAGTAGTCCAGGATGACTTTTATGGTTTCTTAGGGTCTGCAGGACATATTTCCAGGCCTTTTTGGTTTTTAAAGTCTCTCTTGAGAAGCCAAGCGTAATTCTGATAGGTCTGTCATCATATGTTACTTTTTTCCTTGCATATTTTAATATTTTTCCTTGTTCTGTATATTTAGTGTTTTGAATATTACGTGGCAGGAGGATTTTTTCTTTTCTGATATATTTTCATTTTGTGTTTTTTTTTTTTTCGCTTAAAAAAATCTTTAATGGAATCTGTGCTCAAATAATGTTACAACAAAAATATACAGAATGCACACAATACAAAAATATTTAGAAACCAATGTTGCAGCTAGTGTTTTGATTTTCACTTAGTCCTGAGAGTCATTTGGTGTTTTATAAGCAAAATTTCATATTCAGTGTTCTGTAAGTTTCTTGTGTATTTATATCCATCTCTTTCTTTTGAATAGGGAGTTTTCATGTATGATTTTCTTGAACATATTTTTCTGCGTCTTTGAGCTGGGAATCTTCTCCTTCCTCTATTCCTATTATTCATAAGTTTGGTCTTTTCATGATGTTCCAAATATCCTGGATGGTTTGTACTACAAAATTTTTAGATTTGGCATTGTCTCTGACCACTGTATCAATCAATTTCTTCTATCCTATCTTCTATGCCAGATATTCTCTCTATCATCTCTTTTAGTCTGTTGGTGATGTTTGTGTCTGTAGTTCCTGTTTTCTTTCCTAGGTTTTCCATCTCCAGGATTGCCTACATTTATCTTTTCTTTATTGCTTCTATTTCTATTTTCAGGTCTTGAACAGTTTTATTTATGTCCTTTACCTCTTTGATTGTATTTTCCTATACTCTTTTATATTTATTTGTTTCTTCTTTAAAGGCCTCTACTTGATTGATTGTATTTTCTTATATTTCTTTAAGGTGTGTTTTTATTTCCTTTTTAAAGGCATTCACCACGATCGTAAGATGAGATTCAAGGTCAGTGTCTTGCTCTTCAGATGTGTTAGGATACCCAGGTCTTGTTGTAAGAGACCTCGGTTCTAATGGTGTCATGTTGTTCTGGCTTTTGTTGATGGTGTTCTTGCACTGATCTTTACCCATCTTATTGTCTTTGGTGTTGGCTGCCCTGGTAGTCCCTGGTAGTAGCAGGCTTCTAAAACTATAGGTAGAGCTGGTAGGTCTTAATGGCAACAGGCCTCTGGTTGTCTTGGGTGGCAGCAAGCCTTCAGGGAGGCTGGCCCAGGGAGTGGTGTGCAGATCCTAGGTTACAGGCAAAAGTGTGGACCAAAAGATTGAGCCCAGAAAAGACAGGGCAGACTTCACTATTGCTGGGCTGGCCAGGGACCCAGCAGGTTAAGGATTGGGGTATAGGTATTTCACACCTTGTTGACCTGGACTACAGCAGGTCTAATGGGAAGCAGGCAGATCTGTGGCCCAGGAGTAGAGTGCTGATCCAGGATTGCAGGTCACACATCATATTTTCATCATATTCTTTCCCATCTCGAATTCTTACCAGATCATCCCCGTCTCCCTCACATCACATTCCAGCCACTAAGAGTGGAGTCTAATTTGTGTTCTCACTTTCTTCTGAGAGTAAGAACTGCCCTGGAATGTAGTTCATACACATGGTGTCATTCCATTGGGGGAAATAGTCTATTTTTACTTTCCCCCGCAATCATCATTTGCAAGTAGCTTCTTGTCTATGGTGGAATGTTGTGCCCTCTTTCTCTCCATTTTGAAAAATAGATTCTTCTTTCATACAATACGTCCTGACCACTATTTCCTCTCTCTCCACTCTCCCCAGCTACTCCCACTCCTTTCCCCAAGACTTCTCCTCCTTTGTGTTAGGATTTTTTCTGGCTTGGACTTAGACAGGTCTTGTGAATGATGTCACTCTGTGAGTTCATATGTGGATCTGCCTTGTTTCCTTAGAATTGTCCACCACCTCTGACTCTTACCATCTCTCCACCCCTTCAAGTGCATAGACCTTGAAGGAAGAAGGAATGGGGGTGGGGTAGAGGAAAGCCTGAGGAACATGGTAGAGGCAGAACCTTTAATCACATTTATTTATTTATTTATTTATTTATTCATTTATTCATTTATTCATTCATTTATATGTGTAGAAGAGGCATGCCACAACATCATATGAAGGTCAAATGACAACCTGTGGGAGTCAGGTCTTTCCACCATGTGAGTACCACATCATCAAGACTGATGGCAAAGCACCTTTCTCTACTGAGTCATTTCACTGTTCCTCTCCCACTCTTCTTCCTTGAATCTATCTTCCTCACTCTTCTGCTACCTGCATTTGAATATTTTAAGGACTTCTGTGATTAGATTTGACTAGGTAATTCAGAAGAACCTCCCAATTTCAATTCCTTCCCATAAAACACAGTTGAAAAGTCCCTCTTGCTAGGTAAGATAACAATCATAGATTCTGAGGAGGGTGTATACATTTTGGGAGGAAGATATTATATAGGTCATAGTAAACCATTCTTATTACTCCTCTTTTTCAAATAGAGGCTATGCTACAAAATCATGAAAATAAATCTCTTTCTTCTTTCTCTCCTTCACAATGGCAGGGTTCTCTTTTTATCAATTTTGCTTTCATGAAGAGCCTCACATTCAGGTGTCTGTGCCATTGTACGGCCATAGGACAAAGTATAGCCTATTTCTGGAAGCATTTGCATTAGAATGCATTTGTAATTAAATGAAAGATGTTCTGTAGAGCTATGCAAAGCAGCAGGTTCATTAGAAGAGTTATTGTTGCTTTCTGATTGCTTCTTATTAGCAATCACATATCCCATTTATAGTGGGAGTTGCTCTGGGAGGATCTAAAGGAATAATTAGAGTCTCACATCTCATTCATCCACCTGACCCAGAGATGTTGAAGAGATATCACAGACTTTCCAGAAAATTTCTAAGGTTATGAAACTTAAGTTGCACAAGTACTTTAGCCCTAAACAAATGCCAGTGCTATCTGCATCTCTCCAGACCTGGCCTTCTTACTGTCATTGTGAACCTATCAACAGAGGTATTTTTCAGTAACAAGACTGTATGGCCTGAGGCCCTGGCGAACTTCCTTTCTGCTCTGTTTCCTGCCACTACTTTATGGAACTTTCTTGGAGTTTCACAATCCAGTCTCTCAAACTCCAACAGTGAATTTAAGGAAGGAACGGGTCTTGTTTGATTGGCTCATCACATGTCTTCAGCATCATTACACACAGGGCATTCACGGAGGGTGTGCTAGAGAGTGCCTCACAAGTCTCCTGGTGATGTCCTCATTGAAAATTCATACCTCAAGTATGAGTACTGACAACAGGAAATCCCATTCCCTTGACTGTAATTGGGACTTCTTACTTTGTGTCTAACAACAGAACTTGTCCAGTCCAAAGAGATGTGGCTTCTATGATTCATCTTTTTTTATTGAATCATTTCTCAGAGACAAAGATGAAGTGGAGTCCTTTACTTCTTGGTTCATTGATGGTAGATTCACAATGACAGTGATAAATCTGGCCTTGAAGAGATTCAGATAGTGCTGTAATTGTCTGTGGCTAAGGTACTTGTACAATTCAAGTTTATAAACCTTGGAAAAATTCTAGACATGAATACTAAAAAAAATATGTATGATCTAATTCCTTCATTCCATTCTTAAGGCAGAATAGTGTTCATAAATGACCTTAACCTCTCTCTGTCTTCAGATACACATTTTTTTCCTGGAAAGGATGTGTAGTCAGAGCACAATGCATATCTAGCCTGCCCTGGGGACAGCAGATGCTTGGTGTTTTGGTGCCTTAAATTTCCTCATATAACTCTGTTCATGCTGCTCCATTTCCTGTTGTCAGTACTTATATTTGACTAATAAAGGTTCTGAAGCCTTTCTGGGGACCTCCAGGAAAGCCTTCTGTAGTGGAGAGGTATTTTCATATGCATTCTATGCTCATCTTTTCTGACAATATTTCTCCTGTCTGACTAAGGGAGATCAGAGTGCTAAAATCAATACTGATTTTTCTTCCAAGGGCACAAATCTCACTGCTGAATGGCTACTATATCTCAGTATATTTCCATTTTTCTCATTGTTACCTCATTGCGAGACTACTAATTTTCACTGTAATTGGACAGGAAATTAAGAGAGTAATAAGTGTAATTGTGCTGGCTAGTTTCGTGTCAACTTGACACAGAATGGTGTTATCTAAAAGGAAGAAGTCTTGACTAAGAAAATACCTCCATAAGATAACATTGTGGGGCATTTTCTTAATGAGTGATTGATGAGGAAGGCTTAGGCAATTGTGGGTGTTAACATCCTTGGGATGGTAGTCTTAGGTTCTATAAGAAAGTAGGCTTAGCAAACCATGGGAACAAGTTAGCAAGCAACACCTCTCCATATCCTCTGTATTAGCTTCTGCCCAAGTTCCTATCCTGTTTTTGTTCCTATCCTGACTTCCCTTGATGATGAACAGGACTGTGGGAGTGTAAGACAAATAAACCCTTAACTCCTCAAGCTGCATTGGTCATAGTGAGTTTTATAGCTTTGTTAGGCAGTAACACTATACCTAGGCTCCTGAGTGGATACTACCCCTACACTATTGAATGAGCTCTCTACATGGGCAATTTCTACAGTTAGAGCACAGGCCAGGAGTGGCAAAAACAAGACCAGTGAAGAAATCATAGCACATGAAACTTAAAGGAATTCAAAATTTCCCTTTGAAATAATACTTCTAAAATTCAAAGATATAAGAGTTTTAAATGGAGGTGGCTGATATCAGTGTGTCTTCCTTTATATTGGACTCTGCTCGACTTATGTAGGCTAATCTTTTCATCTCTTGCAGTTCTCCAGAGGACCCAGGTATCATGTGACCTGATTCATCATGTAGTAATGTGAAACCCAACAGCCTCAGGAGACTGTGGCCTCTTCCGTAAAAGGTGACACTTATCAACTCCTCATTTGCAGCTAACTTTCCCTTCTCTAGGAAGGGAAAAAGTAAAAAAGTATTAAACTATGCAGAATAATATTCTCCCCATATGTAGTTCATCCTCCTCACTTCTCTCCCTCCAATCGTTGGCTCTTTCACTGTGTATTCTGTTGTGGCTTTGGCTATCCTGAATATCTCATAGACACAAAATTGTGATCATTGAACCTTGGTTCTTTCCTTCAGCCCTTACCTTTCAAGGTTTACCCCATTTTAACATGTTATGAGTTCTCCATTTCTTTCATATTTATAGATATTCCACATTTTGACTATCTGTTAATTAATGGGCATTGCACCCACATTTTGGTTAAAGTGAATAATGCATCTGTGGACATTTACATGCAATTATTTTTGTTTGAATGTCTATTTGTCAGGTTTTGGATCTATATCTTGAGTCATTGTCATTAAATGATTAACATAATGAGCCACCAAATTCCTTCACACAGTGACTGTGACATTTAGCATTGCCATTTAACAAGCTTTAGTAAACTTGATATCATAATAAATGAAAATTAAGACTACATATACTCTTATTACACATGTATGTCTAAGACATTTCTAAAGCTATAAATCCTTCACATGTGGGTGCTTCAGAGGCTAGAATGGAGCTGTCAGTCATGAAGTAAACACTGCAACAAATTTCTTTGTATTCATTTTTGAGAATCCCTCAAAATCAGCCAGAACACTTGGCTGTGTTTTTCTATTATTTAAGTCCTAAATGCCTGGTGGAATTTCTTAGCCATCCGAGACTTATAGATATGAACCTATTGTATCGACATAGACATGGTAGTCCTGGAAAAGTATCAATATAGACTATCCAGTCTATGTCTTTTCAGGCTACCTTAAGATAGTTATTATAACTCAGGGTCTGAGATTCAAATGTTTAAACCATTCCCACTTTTCTCATTTTCTTCATGTCCTAACATACTGCAGATCAGTAGCTTCTAAGATAGAGATCATGTGACTTTAAGAACTCAAAGTGCAGATTTATAATCAAAACATGAGTGATTATATCAAGATGTACTACTTCTGTGAGACCAAGAATAGCCCTGTCTTGGCCCTATGTGGTATAGCATGTGAATAATCTGCATAGACTTTTTTTTTTTTACTGACACACACATGAACACATACACACATACACACACACATGCACTTATACACACATGCACACACACATGTATGTGTGCTCCAGTCACCTAACTAATTCCTTTCTCATTCTTCCAGCTCTTTCTCCCTGACATCTCCTCATTAGCCCATTTATTTATTTATGTATTGCTTTAGTTTTTTATTTCTTTGTCCTGTTGCTTCATACAGATCATTGACACAACTATGTCTATATTATTACTCATTTATGCAGCCCATGCTGGCCGCAAACTTAGGAAAATCTCCTGCCTCAGCCTCTAAAGTGGGGTTATAGATAGGCATGAACCACCATTCCTGGCTTTCTGCATGTTTATACTTTACTAAATAGAAATAATATTGTACAATATTATAATTTGTTCTGGAGCTAAGAAATAGTTTACAAATAAATAAGTTAAACATGGGAACGCATGAATATCATTAGCAAATGCATGTAAAAGAAAATATTCCTTTATGCAAGTTAAGCAGATAATCTATAAAGCAGTATAAATACATATTTTTACATATTCTACAACCATATAAAACATAAATATACTTAGAAACATAACATAAAATAGGAGTTTGATTTTGTCATTTTACTCAATTAGTATTCATAGAATTACAACAATAATTCAATCTTGAAGAGTGAAATTAACATTCAAAGTCTTACAATGGTAAGAAAAATAAATGTTAATTTATATATGTATTTGTCTTCTTGAACAAAATTATATAATTATTAAGGAAAGATCTTGAAGTATAAAGTATAGCTATTTTGTATAAAAATTCTCTATGAATGCAGATTTTAAAATAAGAGTTCCTAAAGTAAATAGGGCCAATAATATTTTGGACTTGGAAAAAAAAGCTTCTCTATGTATTTAAATGTAGATGGTAAGTAATACATTAATACAAGATCAAAGTGTCAAATAGCGTGTCTTTTTGTTTACACATTATTGTTCTGCCTTTGTCACACTTAATAAGCACATGCTAGTTTTTAATGAGAGCCATTTCTGGTTTATGAGGCATTCCCACTCTGTAGACATATCCATGGAGCATGGACCTTCAGGATACCCTTCTAGGGAACCCCAGTGTGTCTTTTTTTTCCCACATAAAACTAGGGATTGGAGAGGCTATTACTCATCCAACCATACTACATACACAATGGGTAGAATCAGGCTCTCTGATTTTATTTAACTCTGTGCTTTTCCTTTTATACTACCACTAAGTAAGCATTCTAATTTTTGGTTAACCCTTTTTGAAAATATTAATTTTTCACTTTCATTTAGATATTTCTGTGTGTGTGTGTGTGTGTGTGTGTACGCATACCAGTGAGTTCCTGTGGAAATCAGAATAGAGTCAGATCCCCGAGAGCTGTGATTACAGACAGTTGAGAGCCATCAGATGTTGGTTTTGGGACTTGAAATCTGGTCCTGTGGAAGAGCAGGAAGTGCTCTTAACCTCTGAGCCATCTTGTTAGACTATAGTCCAAGGATGGAGTCATATGAGAATTCTAAGTGCTTGTTAGAAAACTCCAAGAAAACAAGATAAGAGTCTTGTGGCCTCAGTTTCTTTAAAACACAGAATTGTTCTTAGAATATGTCTTCATGCTCATCCCAGGTATATCAGATAGGAGTGAGTTCACTTCTACTGTCATTATTCATGTGCCTCTATGGAAAAAGATGGTTTCGACACATGTGGCTTGTCCTTTTGATTGTGTTCTTTATTCATGCGACTCCTCTTAACTTTAAGAGTATAAATTGCCCAATGCTCTGAATAAATCTGGCTGTTGCATGAGACTTTAATCTGCCAAGTAGATGCTTATGAACACTCTCTAGCAACTTTTAGTTAACCCTTTCTTCAGTCAGATCAGAGTATCTTTTGATATAAAGATACTCTCATCTTTGGTTTGATAGATTTTCAGAAAGTAATAAGAAAGGGTGGTGTGAAAAGAAGGCTATCTTTGAAATCTAGACCAGTACTCACTCAAATTGCATAGTTACCAGCTGTGGGTTCTTGGGATGTGTATAAAAAAAATGCTCTGAATTTGTGTCTATATCTAGAAAAAGAAGCTTAAAGGAGCCAAATACATACTTCAAATATGTGCTCCATGTAAAGCAAGATGTGCCTTGCAAGAATGAGAAGCAGAGTTCAGATACTTTTTACCCATGGAAAAGTTTAGTTTAGTTCAGCAAGCTCTGGGTTCAAGTGAGAGATCCTGCCTCAGCCTATAATGTTGAGATCAATTGAGGAATACCTTTTACATTAACCTCAGCAATCCATGGGCACATTCAAATACATGCACATGCAACTTCACACACAATCCCCATGCATGGATGCATACTTACTACATACATATACATGCAAAAATTAAAATTAAAATCCTGGACTGAGTAAGTTAAGATTAGAATGTATGAGGGGTCCTTGCTGGGAACAGGGTATCTCAAAGTATATGATGAATCATTAAAAAGTATGTAGTGCTTCACAAAAGAACACACATGGTATGTACTCATTGATATATGGATATTAGCCCAAAAGTTCAGAATACCCAAGATACAATTCACAGACCATATGAAGCTCAAAAAGGAAGACCAGAATGTGGATTGCTTTAGTGTTTCTTACAATGGGGAACAAAATACTCACAGGAAGAAATATGGAGACAAAGCATGGAGCAGAGACTGAAGGAAAGGCTATCCAGAGACTGCCATATCTGTGGATCCATCCCATAAACAGCCACCAACCCTGGTTCCTATTGTGGATGCTGGGAAGTGCTTGCTGATGGAAGACTGATAAGGCTGTCTCCTGAGAGGCTCTACCAGAGCCTGACAATCACAGAGGCAGATGCTCACAGCTGACCATTGGACTTAGCACAGAGGTCCCCGATGGAGGAGTTGGAGAAGGAACTGAAGGAGCTGGGGGTTGGGGGATTGTAGCCCCATGGAGGGATCAACAGTGGTCAATAGGCCAGACTCCCTGGAGCTCCTGGGGACTGGAACACCAACCAAAGAATAAACATGGATGGATCTATGGTGCTGGCCACGTATGTGGCAGAAGATGGCCTTGTTGGACATCTGTGGGAGGAGAGGCCCTTGGGCTTGAGGGTGTTTGATGTCCCAGTGTAGGGGAATGTCAGGACAGGAAGATAGAAGAGGTTGAGTGGGTGGGGGAGCACCCTTATAGAGGCAGGGGAGGGGGGATGGGATAGGGAGGTTCTGAAGGGGATACCTGGAAAGAGAAAAACATTTGAAATGTAAATAAAGAAAATATCCAATAAAAAAAGTTTTTCAGGTTAAAAAAAAGAAGATGAAGAAAGTATGTCGTGTGATAATTGGGATATATTAGAAACAGAAAAACACATCTGTTTCTCCTGTCTTGTTGTCTCTCTCTACTTCCTAATAAATTCGTCTACTCTGTTGCTGCCCATGTCATTGATAGCTCCTTAGTTAATGACTTAGAGAAATGATTTCCACACTGAGCCTTGTGAGGTCATTGTAGAGAAAATTGGAGGTGAGGCTTAGGATGAAAGAAAGCCCTGAAGATCATATGAGCTTTTGCTTATCTCCACATATGCTGTTGACATATTCAGGGAACATCCTTCCTTGGTTTCTGTGGGCCATTTAAATTGGGTATTTTGTAGACATAGCACTTACAAACCAGTAGTACTTAAAGGTGGGACTGTATTTCATGGGGTCTCTCTATTTTGGGATATATTCTGGTATTGGTTTGGAGTTGAGAATCATTGGCTGGGCCAACAACTACTAACAACATAAGGATCAATCATGGTCAGCATATAATACACAACATGGAATATCAATGCAAAACAAAGCAACTTGGAACGCACAGGAGTAGTAGAAACCCAAGTATCTGCAAAGCATTCATGAAGATTCTCCTAACTGGCTCTTAACTCTGAACCTATAAGTATTGTTTAGAAGTTTTATCTCTTTTTTATCTTTGTGACAAATGCTAAGAAGACACAGTTTAAGGGAGGAGCAAGGACTCATTTTGGCTTCTGGTTTTGACTCATGGTTGGTTGGCACACTTGTTTTTTAAGGTTGCAGTGTGGCAAAAGCATGAAGAAAAGGTATAGTTGTAAGAAAACCATTTGCCACAAAAAGCAAAAAGAAATAACAAAATGGGGCCAAGGACAAGTTAAATCTTTTACAGGAGTATCTTCAGAGACCACTTTTAGCTCAACCCCACCTTTCATAGATTCATCTTCTATTAGATGATTGGACTGTTGAATCCATCAAGGGCTTAAACTATTCACTAGGCCAAAGTATTTCAGATATAACATCTCTGAGAATACCCTCAGAGACATCCCCAGAAGACTGGTCTCCTGATTATGTAGATATCTTTCAGTCTAATCATATTGAAACTAAAATTCACCACCACTGTGCACACATTCTCATTCTGCGCCGCCTTCTATTTGACATGAGATCTATGAGTTTGTTGGACCTGTGTCCTGTGGATAGTTGGTATACCATCTTAGTCCTTTTCCTTATTTGCTAAGCCAAAGAAGGGTAGTTGAGAGTAGTTAAGCTTATTCTTCAGTAACTAGAAAACAATACCTAGGAGTTTTAATGGACCATTTCAAAATCCTTAATTTATTTTTTCTTTATTGATTTAAAACTCTTTCCATTTTGTCCTTTTCATAATTGAGTTGTGGACATTCGACTTGCCCTTGGCCTTTTAAAAAAATATGAACTTTTGTCCTCTCCAGAAGTGGAAAGCAAACATTAGATAGCAATAGATTCATCATTAAATTAACCACGAGAATGAATCAGAATGTGTCTGACTGGGGTACTCTAAGTCTAATAGATATTCACTGTTGAGTTTAGGAGACAGCATATCCTTCTCTCTTCAACTTACAAGCTGCTGTGGAGGATACTGGTCCATTTCAGTGCCTATAGAGTGGCAGTTTTCTCTGCTGCTTTGAAGGGCCATGACTATTCTACTCTCTTCTTGCCAACAGTCCCCTCCTCTGCCAGTTCCAGTCATTTAAATCCTGTCTTCCAGGCCCCTGAGAAAGTAACATGAGTATGATATACTTCTGTGGGCAACACATTACCATACTCAAAAGTCCAGTTATTTATAGCATGTCTAAGAGATGTTCTATGTATAGCCACAAGCAAGTAGATACCACCTACTTCCAACTCTGGGTCTTCCTTTCTGAACACTCTGGCCTGTGTGTGTACATTAGATTGGCAGGTCTTGTTGCTCTGAGTGCTTGGAGGGACTGGCTAGGCATTCTTGGTGTACATCTTTTGCTGTCGGACTTCCAAGTCAAGGAGGTCACTGGGCTTTTTACTGACTTTGATTTGCATGTGTATGTGTATGTATTAGTGTGATGAGTATAGAGAAATAATAAAAGCACCATTGCTTGTCTCCTAAATGTTGCCTTCAATCATGTCTATTTACATAGTTTTTATATTTTGAACATTTTTGTATATTTTTCCTTGTACACTTCTGTATCGTATTAGGGGATCTATAAACTCATTTCAAATTGAATGTAAGATAATTCATTTTTTTGAAATGAAAATTAGCATACAATCTTAAGAGTACTCAGATTAGAAGAAGTAATGATGACAAATGAAGAGGAGGAAATGGGTTGAGCTATAAATGTATTGACTAATGAGACTCCTGGAGGTTGTGGTTTGCATAGGAGCACAGATGGCACTTTCAAATGGCTGATTTGAGAGGAGTATAATAGAGGTTGTTTACAAAGGCATGTGAAAACTTGAAATAAGGCACAGCCTGGTATGGTAGCTTTTCATCCCAGCACTCAGAAGGCAGAGAAAGTAGGGTCTCTGTGAGTTCGAGTCCAGCCTGATTTAATTTAGTGAATTCTAGGAAAGACAGAACTACATATTGAGACCCTGTCTCAAACAAACACAAAAACAAACACCACCCCCTTCCACATAAACACACATGCAACAACAACAAAGGCAATAAGGCACACTGCAGCATGTCAGGGATGTGAGAGTCAAGATCAGGAGGGGCCTGCCAGTTAGAGGAGGGAGCAATAACCCAGAACTGTGGGCAATGTGGAGATCAGCCTGGTTGAGGAAGAATTGGGATGGAGAGTGAGGAACCACAGGCTGCCATGATTCCTTGAAGAGTCCTGATCCACTGTACACAGTGTATGATCTGATATTGCTCCCAGCATACTGGTGAGGCAATACAAAGGACCTAAGGCCAGGGCGGTGGCTGCTTCCCTTGTCTTCACTGAAATCTCCGTGGGGGTGGGGGAGATCGGACCATTCCCTACAGGCTGCTCGATAGACCAGTCAGATTCCTCTAAGCAACACAGGTTGCACCCCAATCTGCTCTTGAATACATAAACATATCCTAACTGGCTAAAAGGCTATACATAAGCTTGCATAATAAACAATAAACTTAGATTTGCACTCTGATGCTGACCTCCGGAGTCTGAATCCTAGGCATCTTCATGGGCTCCATCTCCAACCCTTTGTCTCTGGACTTGAAGCAGAAGGTGAAAGAAAAAGCTTCAAGCAACAGGAAAGGCCTGTCGAAAGCACCTGTCGACCAAGGCTTCTCATTTCTCGCTTCTAATCCAGTTTATGAGAATGGCAGTCAATTGCAGACATTAGCAGTAGACTTTAGGAGAAGTGCTAAGATCACAATGTGGGATGAAGAGAAAAAGAAAGCTGAAACTCTTCATTGGAAACACTTCCACACAAACCTAGGATTCTCAGTATTCAAAAAAGCAACTTAAGAAAACTGTTCATTGAGCACTCATGCAACGGGCATGATTGAGCAAGCTTCCAATCTTATTTGCACGCTTTGTAGGAGTTGAAACTGAAGCAGACAATTAAATAACATACTAGCCAAAGACACCACCATTTCACTTTTCTCAATTCTCATTCAGTTTTTTTTTTTCTCATTTCTGAACCATTTCCGGGGACAGGATTAGAACATATCTAGAAATACTCACCCATACATATTTCAATAAATATTTCAAATGTAAGTAGAGGACATTGTTTCTATAGCAAAATTGAGTTCAGGCCCAGCCCAGTCATAAGACAACTAGCTGTGATCCAGAAGCCATGAGAAATGGGCTTTGCTGAAGGCCTGGTGTCAGAGAAGAAAAAGAGAGAGCAAAGCCTTCGTACGTGCTCACTTCCCGTTTCTCTTCAGAGCCGTACTCAATCTCCCTGTTAATCTGTGTATCCAAATAAGGCAAGCCATAATTCTCCCTTAAAGTGAGAAAGATAGTTCTCCATCATAATATTGTTTATAGAGAGTGGTCATTGTTAATGTCCCTCATGGCTTCCACATATATTACAGTAGAAAGAACTGCATGTTCCTGAGTTAATTCTTTGTGCATTTGTATGGTGTGTGTGTGTGTGTGTGTGTGTGTGTGTGTGTGTGTGTGTGTGTTTTGAGAGTATGTATTTTTCCTAACTCTCAAGATCAACATCAAGTATAAACATTATTTATTCGCTCTTATGTAAGTATACACATGTAACGCAGGCTTAATTCAACACTACAAAAATATCCAGTTATTTTTGTTTTGTTTGTTTTTATTGTTGATTTGATGTGCTGCTATAAGTATCTATTTATAGTGCTAACAATTTAGTATTTGCTAACTTATCAGGGTGCCCATTCTTAGAAAGAACTGACTCTTCTCCCTCAACTGCTGTTAACTGCTTGTAGATCTCCATCTGGGGGTAGGGCCTTGTGAGATTTTCCCCTTCCACACTGATATGTCAACTGGTGTTGTTCACACCTTGCTTAGGCAGCCATATTGTTGAGATTTTATAGGTTTAGCTTCCCTTCCCTATAGAGAAGACACAATCTCACAGCAGATATCCTGGTCCTCTGGCTCCGATAGTAGTCCTACCCATCTTCCATGAAGTCTCCCGAGACTTAGGTACCAGAGTTGTTTTGGAGATGTATCCACTGGGACTCAGGACCCTATGGTGAGTTGTTTTCTTCATTTTAACCAGTTGTGGCTTTCTCTAACAATCTCAGTCTTATGAAAGAAAAAGAGATACTTCTTTGATGAGGGTGGGCATAAGGACCTGTGTGCATAAGGACCTACTGAGACTAGAGCTAGAGATTATACTAGCTTGACAACCTAACCAAATGCACATGGCTGGTGAGGTCATAAAACCAACAGTAAAACCTACTATGCCCAGTAATTTTAGACCTAAACAGGTCTATATCTAAAACTGATATAAAATGTGTGTATCACTTAATAATAGCTATCTTTAAAAAGGAAGTCATATTCAGGGTTTCTTTTTATTTGATTTTTCTTTTATGGCAATGGTTAATCACAACTTTGGCATAAAGTTTGTTAGTAGCATAGACTTTTCCTCTCTGGTCAGAGTCTAAAGTTCCCTGGAGATTTTGAAAATATTTTTATTTATCAATTTTCATATATCAATACTTTATTAATTTATATATGTATGATTAGGGATATTCTTTTTCTAAAAATCACTTATATATTGCTGGAAAGAATTCTCCAGGAAAAACATCTCTTTAATCACGAAGGAGTATATGTAAAAGAAGTTTGAAAACCAGTATATCTCTTATATGAAGGAGTTACACACACTCATTAAAACATGAAGTTAATTCAGTATGTGTTTCAACCTATAAATATAACACACACACACACACACACACACACACACACACACATACACTACTACTACTACTACTACTACTACTACTACTACTACTACTACTACTACTGCTACTACTACTACTACAAGGACATAAAAATGTTATGAATGGTGTTTTGTTCTGGTTAATGACCCATCTTCACTACACTTCCTAGATTTCTTATCATCATGAGTTTTACAACCACAAAATGCATTTATTCCTTAAACATGCCCAGGAAAGGAGCCCTGTGTTCAATAGTGAGGAAAGGATTCTTTGTGGAGTGTGAGGGCCTAAAATAGGCCCAATGCAATGGGAAGCGAGCATGACCTCTGATTGTGGCAGGTGCATTGTGGTTGAGATGATCTGAGGAAGAAAGGTGAATGAGAACAGCAGGATGCCAACATGCTCCAGCCTGGTTCCAAAAATGTCCAATTGTATAAATCACTTCCTTTATCTCCAGAGGCAAATCATTGCCCATTTGTTTGTGGGTCTGTGTGGTGTGTATGTGTGCTTATACTTGTTTGTGTGCGGTTGCATATGTACATGTGTGAGCATGCATGCGGAGGCCAGAAGTTAAGGTTGGCTTCTTTGTCAATCACTTTTGATCTTGATTAATTTTATATGTGATCACCTTCCACCTTAATTTATACTACGTATAAGAGTGGTTTTGTTTGCAGGGATATGTATGCACTGTATGGTGGAGGCCAGAAGAGGGGAGGGCTTTGTATACCCAGGTACTGGAGTTACAGACAGTTATAAGTCATATTGCAGGTGCTGGGAACTGTGGTCTGGGTCTTCTGAAAGAGCAATAAGTACTCATAGCCACTGAGTAATCTTTCTCTAGCCTACTGTCTTATTATTAGAGAGAAGATCTCTCACTGTATTTGTGTTCACAGATTCTGCTAGACTAGCTAGCTTGTCCCTCTCCAGTGCTGGGGTTACAGGTATATTCTGCCATGTGTAGATTTTTATGTGTATGCTGGAGATCTGAACTCAGGAACTTGCACTTGCATGCAAGCACTTTCACTGACTGGGCCATTGCCCTACTGTTTAAATATTTATTTGATTAGCTTAAATACAAGTGTCATTTTATTTTTAATTTGGTATGGATATTTTGCCTGCCTATATATGTGCACTGTGTACATGCCTAGTACTTGTGAAAGCCAGAAGAATTAAAATTACAGAAAGTTTTGAGCTACTGTGTAGGTGATAGGAATTGAATCCCAGCCTTCTGAAAGGACCCTTAGCAAGTGTTCTTACCCATTGAGTCTTATCTTCAGCCAAAAAGTATAATAGTTTTTTTCTAGTTGTAACTAGTAATGTAACTCTAATTAAAATGTAAGTTTAAGACAGCAAATGTTTGTAATATAAAATACTTACTCTGAATTTTTGTATAGGAAGCTAAGTATTTGTGGTATAGGTGTATGCCAAACAAATTGGTGTAGAATCTTAGATTAGTAACAGGTTTCTCATCAATATATTTGATATACAGTGCTTTAGTTGAATACACTGAAATCCCTAAGGAGCTTCCCACGTCATTGTCATCACTCAAGCAATCAGTGACAAACCAAGCACGGGATACAAAATGTGGCCTTTGTAGTCTCGCCAGTTACAGACATTCCAATGGTCACAAACACATGTTTTGAAGCTACAACTTAAGTGTGATATTTTATCTTCAATGAAAAATGCTAAGAAATATAAGAGCTCTATAATTATTGATTTTAAAAAGATGGGGATATAGGCTCTGTGTGGTTTGAGAAGCCTTATGTCTTCCTTTAGTGTCTTGAAGACACAGAAACATGATGAGGGGTGGCCTTAGTTGCTCAAAATCTGATGCAAATGAGGTCATCATTTTAGGGTACCACACCCTTCCTCCACGATCAGGGTTCTAGACAACTTTTCTAGAGTCCCTCCTCCTGCACGCTACCTTCAGATTGTCCTCCTTCTAAGCACCATCTGTGGATTCTCTTCCTTTATTCTGAAAGCTACTCAGAATCTTTCAGCGAAATGTATTTCTACAAGGGACTCCAGAGAATGTCTGGATGAGGAACAATACAAGCCAGGACAGGTCACTTGGACTGCCTGTGTCCCACAATTATTAAACAAATGGAACACAGCTGTCCCTTGATTCTCTAGGAAGTGATTAAATATTTTTAAAGCTTTGGAAACCAACTTTCTGAGATAGCATTTAGTGTCCTTTCCTGACCAAGCATCAGTTTTTCTTTTTTTTCTTTTCTTTTTTTTTTTTTTGTTTTAGAACTTCATACGGGTGTATGTGCTTCGATCAAGTCTGCTCAGCATTGCCTTTACATAGTTCCTTTCCTAGAGCCATCTTGAATTTTCTACCCAACTTTATGTGTTCCTTTTTAAACCTTTAAAAAAAATCTGCTAGTAAGTATCTGGGTATAGGGGAATCTACAGGAGCATGGGACTACAGCTCCTGTAAATATAGAAAGCTGGTCCCTGACCCCAGCAGTTGTCAGTACTTCCTCAGATAGTGGTGGGACTTCATCCCTCCCCCTGGCTTGATCTTGTGCTGGTCTTATGCACACAGTCACTTCCAACTGTGAGTTGGTATGCCATGTCTGGAAAAATACCCATGACTTCTGGCTCTTTTCTTCAATGATCCCGGAGCCTTCAGAGATGAGTATAATATAAATGTCCCATCCAGCACCGAATACTCCACAGTGTCTCATAGTCTGTGCGATGACCCATTGTGGATCTTTGTATTAATTGCCTTTACTGATGAGGGCTGAGAGATGCTTGCATTTATGCTTACCCCATGGTCATGAACTTACTGGCTTATCATTGGCATGACAGGCCAAGCTGACGCTTTGGGCTGAAAGGGTTTTCTTCCTAACAGAAAATGGGACCAGTCAGCTTCTGTGGACTCTGCATTCTCATTTTTCTCGACAGAATTATCTCTTCCTCTCAAAAGTTGTTTATCAGATTTAGCTCACTATTTTATGACCTTTTCTTCAAAGGCTGATAATTCAGTCATTCTTTTTAACGGTGTGTACAGTCGATGCTCCTGCACTGATGTGATAGAGTAAGTGCTCAATAAATATTTGTTGGTTGCCTTATTTCTTATAAATAGCTAAATAAATTTGAACAATTCAAAACAGATAAATATCCACAGTGACAGCACCATGTGATGGGGCTGGCATGTCACATATTTTATTAGATTCTGCCCTGAATAACATCCAACCCACATAATGCAGAGAATAGAGTATGGATGAACATAGTCAGTCTAAGAAGGCATTTCAGAGGACATCACATACATTGTAGTCACATAGCACTCTCAGTCAAACCATGGGGGTTTGATTGCTATCTTGTCTCTCATTCATTGTCAAATTCTATCTTTGTTATCTAATAATATACATGGAATGCAAAGCGAAGAGCATATTGAGGGTTATTAGCTAAACTCTAGACAGCCAAAGAAAGATTTTAAAATTATAGAGTTACCTTGTGGCTCTATGCAAATTCTATGATGACAAATACTTTTGTGCCTGAGACAGCTATAGTTCTCTGTAATTCTTTCATTTTCATTGACTGTACATGGTAACCTAAAAAAAAGGAAGATATGCTATTCAAAATCTTTTGAAATTATGACAATAATTTGAATAACTTTTGTATCTTTCCATTTTCCCAAATGTTATACTTTTTCTGTGTGGGAAATATTCATCAGATATCTCTTCTGTACACATTATTCATATGCTGGATACTGAGTTGATGATAGAAACCTTAGTTGCTTTCAAACAGCATGCTGAGTGACTGAGAGGCAGTGTCTTGTCCAGCAGGGGCTATAAGTAAAGAACATTAGACAAATAAATAAATGACTATTACTAGGACTATGATAAGAAAAGTTGGTACAAACTTCTGGCTTTATAAGGAAATTGTGTATGTGTACGGTGGGAAGTGTTTTAACTATTTAACCCTGGCTCATTTGGAACTCACTGTTTTAGACCAGACTTTCTTTGAACTCTCAGATATCCACCTGATTCTATCCTCCCACCCCAACTGCTATAATATATATATATGTGTATATATATACATACATGCATATATAATATATAAACATATATGTTATGTTATATATATATATACATATATGTTGTGTATATACATATATGTATATACATGCGTACCACAACAACCAACTAACATTTGGTTTTAAAGAGGAGAGAAATTATACCTTGAAAAGGAAGATTTAGAATCCTACATTATTATAGTCAGGCTAAACCATGCTACATTAAAGAGTAAATGACACAATTTATCAAAGCAAAGGTTGACATTCCCTTCCCATTGTGTGGCCACTGTATGTGCATCCAGAAAAAAAAATCTGTTCCACGCAATCATTCATCCACTTTATCTCTGCATTTTGCCATTTAAGATCCTGACTTATAAGATCTCTGAAACAAGGGACAGGAGAGATCACACAGGGAATCTTAATTCAACTCAAATGTGAAATATGTTATTTCCACTCACATGTGACTGTTTGGAAGTAGTCACATTTTTCTGTTTAACTGTAAAAGGACTAGAAAGTATGGTATACCTGGGTATCCAGGAAAGGGCATACATGAACACTGATTTCAAACGAATTTTCTAAGGGAGAGTTGAGAGCATTTAATGTGATCCTTGAAGAAAGAATGGAAATTTGAGTATTTCAAGAGAGGAAATGTCATGTGCACAATCAAGTAATGTAGAAAGGGTCAGAGTGGATATTCAGAAAATTACAAATAGCCATCTTTTCTTGTGACATAAAATGAGAAAGTAGAGGGAAATGCCAGATATGTAGTTTCAGAAATATTTCACAAAATGTTATATCTAGAGGAATATATGGATAACAAACTTCACTGGTGATGGATTCATACTTGAAACCTGTGATGGTTTGTATATACTTGACCTAGGGAGTGGCACTATTAGGAGGGGCGGCCTTGTTGGAGTAGGTGTGACACTGTAGGCATGGGCTTTAAGACCCTCACAGTAACTGTCTGGAAGTCAGTCTTCCCCTAGCAGCCTTCAGATGAAGATGTAGAAGTCTCAGCTCCTCCTATACCATGCCTGCCTAGATGCTGCTCTGCTCCCTCCCTCATGATAATGGAACGAACATCTGAACCTGTAGGCTGCCCCAATTAAATGTTATTCTTTATAAAGACTTGCTTTGGTCATGGTGTCTGTTCACAGCAGTAAAACCCTAACTAAGACAGATCCTTATTTAAAACTTACTAAGCCTTCTTTTATACAACCATTTGGAAGGAAATAGAGTGAGAAGAAAGAAGAGACATAGGAAACATTTGCAAGACAATACAGGTGATTTGAAATATCAGTGTGTGAAAAGAAATAAAAAGAAAGGAAATTTAAGAAGGATTTAGAGGCAGCGTCTCCAACTCCCAACACACATGTGGCTGAATTTGGAGGGGTGGAAAGAAAGAGTAACTGAGCTTGGAGCTGGGACTAGGAGGTTGGAGCCCATGTTTCAACCAGATCAGAAACAAAACACCAGCCACATGCTTAGATAGAAGTCACCTATGTAAGGGAGCAATGGTTAAGATGCAAGACTGAGGCTCTGAGCACCAAAGGTATTCAGTTTCAAATCCTGTGTCATTTGCCGATTGTGTAGCTAACTTAACTTCTCTAGACTTCATTATCAGAAAAGCAGGGATGCTAAGAATAAATTCACCATAAGCTTATTGTAGACTTGAGAGTGGTTCCATGAAAATTTTTTAAAGATTTATTTATTTAATGTATGTGAGTACACTGTTGCTCTCTTCAGATACACCAGAAGAGGGTATAGGATCCCATTACAAATGGTTGTGAGTCACCATGTGGTTGCTCGGAATTGAACTCAGAACCTCTGGAAGAGCAATCGGTGCTTAGAACCTCTGAACCATCTGTATAGCCCCCGTTTTTGTAAAAAAATGAGATGTATAAAATATTAGGTTAATAAAATTACTATCTAGGTAAGTTCTAAAGACACTGATTGTTATGTGGACATAGGAAGAAAAAGACATTTGGCACTCCAGAGTCTGGTAGAAACCTTGCCAGCTGAAGAGATTTATTTATTCTGTTTCACCCATCATGCCTATGTAAGGGATACATCAGTAATACATGATGTAAGACTTCCAATATAATTACATTTGCTGTGAAGATTGCTGTGGGGGGTTTGGATGCTTTGTCACCAGGGAGTGGAACTGTCTCAAAGGATTAGAAGGAGTAGGAGGTGTGGCCTTTTTGGAGGAAGTGTGTCACTGGGGTGACCTTTGAGGTTTCAAACACCCATGCCAAGTCCAGCACCTTCCTCTCTTCCTCCTTCCTCTTCCCTCCCCCTTCTCTTTCCCCCTATGGATCAGAATGTATCTCTCAGCTACTACTCCAGTGTTTGCCTACATACTGCCATGCTCCCTGCCATGACAATTATAGACTAAACTTCTGGAACTGTCAGCCAGCCACCAGTTAAGTGCTTTCCTCTTATAAGAGTTGTCTTAGTCATGGTGTCTTCTCACAGCAATAGGCAGTAACTAAGACAGTTACTGACAGGGAGATAATATATAGAAGTAATAATGTTATAATTACAATGAACTAGGTTCTGTGTTTGAGCACATCTGACTTCAAGTGTGGTCTCATTGTTTTTCTGGATAATTTCTAGCAATGCCACAATCAAGATATCTAACTATTGTATACAATAACAACCATCTTACCTCTTCTCTTATCTAGAGTTTTACCTTCCCAATGGTTTTCTCAGTCCACTGCAAACCAAGAACCACTCTGTGATCTTTTTTTTTTAAAATAGTCTTTTTTTTATTTTTATTTTTATCTGAATTTGTTATCATTTAAAAACATATTTTAAGTAAATAGAATTAAATCACATTCTTGTTTCCCTTTGGTACCCCAACTCCTCCCAGAGACCCCCCTTCAATACCTACAATAATTTTTTTGTTATATTCCTTAAAATTTGTAAAATATTATAACAATAAAAATGAATATTATATAAGTTGTTTGATATAAAACAACAATCAATTTAACAGTCTTTTTTTTTAACTTTAGATATTTTCTTTATTTACATGTAAATTTCTCCATTCCCAGTTTCCCCTCCAAAAAACAAAGAAACAAACAAAAACAATCAAAACAAACCCCTGTTGCCTCCCACTTCCCCATGCCTGCCACCCCGCCCTCTCCCACTTTCTGGCCCTGGCATTCCCCTACACTGGGGCACAAAACATTTACAGGGCCAAGCTCCTCTCCTCCTATTGATGATTGAATTTGCAATCCTCTACTATACACATGCTGCCTGAACAATCAGACCCCTCCATGTGCAGTCTTTGGTTGGTGGTCTGTGATCTTATTTTAACACTTTATTCGCATGTTGGCAATAATTTCAGAGTTCACCGAGATTGTCTGTGTTACTATTATAAAGGCAGAGAAATGCAACCCTCCGTTGAAGCCAAAATCCACAGTAGGTGTGTTTTATGCTTTTTCTGAGCATCTCTGAAACCTCTGTGCTGTCTGTCCCAAAATTTAAAGCCCTTGACTTTAACTGAGTGGTAGTATTTTAGTTTCTTTTTCTATAGCTATGATAAAATATCTGGCTAAATCACCATGAGGGAGGAAGAAATTATTCTGTCTCATGGTTTGTACTGGCTGGTTTTGTGTGTCAACTTGACACAGGCTGGAGTTATCACAAAGAAGAGAACTTCAGTTGGGGAAATACCTCTATGAGACCCACTGTGGAGCATTTTCTCAATTAGTGATCAAGGGGGTAGGGCCCACTGTGGGTGGTGCCATCCCTAGGCTGGAAGTCTTGGGTTCTATAAGAGAGCAGGCTGAGCAAGCCAGGGGAAGCAAGCCAGTAAGGAACATCTCTCCATGGCCTCTGCACCAGCTCCTGCTTCCTGACCTGCTTGAGTTCCAGTCCTGACTTCCTTTGGTGATAAACAGCAATGTGGAAGTAAGCTGAATAAACCCTTTCCTCCCCAGCTTGCTTATTGGTCATGATGTTTGTGCAGGAATAGAAACCCTGACTAAGACATGGTTCATTCACACAGTCCATCATGATAGGGAAGCTGAGGTGGTGGGAATGTGAAACAGCTGCTTGCATCACACATCTATAGTCAAAAGGCAGGGGTGATGATGTCATGTTTCTACTCATTTCCCTTTCTCTACTTATATAGTCCAGGATCCAAATCAGGAAACAGTACAAACCACAGTACATGGGTCTTCCCACCTCAATTAATATAATCAAGATAATGCCCAGAGCTCCATTTCTTCGATCCTGTCAAATTAACAATTAATAATACTAACTGTGACAAGTAGCCTCTAAAAACCCAAGCTGCTATGGGTAGCATTGTGAGCTACACCTCTGTTCTGCCCTACTGCTACTGCCATTGTGATGTAGAAAGAATAGAGCCCATAACTGTTTTATAGAAGAAAAGAATGCTGCTTAAATTTTAATATCTCTGGCACATAGTGGGTTTCCTGTAACTTCTGCTATTGGTGCTAGAAATTCATTAAGATAGTGTGACACAATTTGTTGGGATCAGAACAAATGAACGTTTTCCCCATTCGTCCGAAGTTCATCATCCAGAAGACTGATGAAAAGCTTTTACAAGGATTCTTCCAGAAATCAAATGATTTTTCAGCACAGCTCTTCATTTTTTGTTACAACCAGTCCGAGTTTATTGACACGATGATACTGCCGGTACCCAAAGAAAGACTAACAGAGAACAGTGAAGAGCTTTGTGGTCCAGGGAAGAAGCAGATGAATAATGTCCCCTAGACTTGGGAAAAGTTGAAAGCCTTTGGTCCTGAAGACTTGAGGACATGGATTTACGGTCTGTCAGCACATTTTCCAAGTTTGCTTGAAGAAGTAGGTCCTAGATTTGGAGAACTCATACTTGGTGATTATTGCTTTGCCCCACATGTGGGTTTAAAAACAGCAACAGAGTTCAGCCTGATGAGACCTCTGAGCTGAGATGGAGGCAAAATAAGGACAAGTGACAGGAGACAATTTCAGATGATTTCAGATGATGTTCTCTGAGAGCAATAGACAGCACCACAGACTGTGATTCGCTATCTCCTTTGCCTGGTCAGACACAGTCAGCTTCAGGGATCTCAACACCCCTGAAATATGTACTCCCCAAATCACCACATATACATGCACATTGATTGCTTTTCAAATAGAAAATAATTTTTAGTCTTGGGTGGTTTGGGGGACCAAACCTAGTGTCCCACATAGGCTAGGGCTGCTAGACTGCACCCTCTTAGTTATCTGAGCTGCGTACTTTAACATATGAGCCTCATCCATATGAGAGTGTCTTACAAGAGGCTAATAGAAAAGATTAAACAATATCAGTTCATTGACTGAAGCAATGGTTCTCAACCTTCCTAACACTGGGACCCTTTAATACAGTTTCTCACGCTTTGGTGACCCCCAACCATAAAAGTATTTTGTTGTCACTTCATGACTTATATTTTGCTACTGTTATGAATCATAATATAAATATATGACATGCAGGCTATTTGATATGTGACCCCCCCTGTGAACGGGTCATTTGAGTCCCCAAAGGAATCGACGACTCACAGGTTCAGAAGCACTGGGCCAAAGAAAAGTCCAAGTCAGCACAGTAGGAGTACAAAGACAAAATTAACTCAAGTATTTAGTAAATATCAGAATGCATATGTGACAGTTGAACCTTCTGGAAGACAAAGGCCATCTTGAATAAATTTTGTTTTCATAAAACTGCCTCAATATCATTTTAATCCTCTTAAACTTATTGAAAATTATTTTGTGGTTTTATCTTGAAGAAAGAACAAAATGTATACAGTAAGCTTAGGGGACGTTACATTATCCGAGAAATGCAATTTACATCAAAATAGATCATAATGTTATTTAATCTCCTATATTTACAAGTCCTCCCTTTTCTCCTTCTCTCTATTTCCTCCTTCTCTTCTTTCTTTCCACTTCTCTTTCTTTCTCCTTCCCTTTCTTCCTCCCTCCTGTTATCCCATTTACTTTCTTTTTTCTGTTCTTCCCTTTGTGTACAGAGATCTTAATAGTTACTAAAAGATGAATATCTCCTAATGCAATGGCAGAGTTGTCTGTTTCTCACTTTAACACACATATGCACAGACAGACAGACACAGAACACACACACACACACACCACACACACACACACACACACGTTGTTTTTAGGTGGATACAAACTTAAAAGTTTTAGGTCTTCATGAAAAATAATGTCATTATGAAACACTCTTCATTATTTCTAGCTTGATGTGAAGACTTAATTGTTGATGTTATTATATCTTATACAGTCTTGTTCTTTTATATGGGTATATGTCTTTTAAACATACTGTGTCTTTGTGTTTATATTGAATAGTATCTCATGTTTGTAGCTTAGAGTTGACTCTAAGATTTTATTTATTCTGAGAATCAAAGTACCTTAGTACTTGCACAATACCATGACATGAGTAAGATAATTTTTGTGTATTAATTTTAGATTTTTTAAAGTAATCATTTCTGATTTTATTTTCCTTTTCTTGGCTTATTTTATATTATCTGTGTATAGTTATTAAAAATTGTCTGTTAGCTATATCTGGTCAATGATTATGGAAAATACTATATTTAATTATTATAATTGAAGCATCAAAATATTATTGACAATGCATTTGCTATTAGGTTCTTTTGAAAAATTGAAACCTTTTTTTATTTTTTATTTATTTATTTTTTTAATTTTTTTTATTTTAGATATTTTTTTTATTTACATGCGAATTTCTCCTTTCCCAGTT